>NC_039478.1:4167655-4541653 GCF_003590095.1 Trichoplusia ni | reverse complement strand
TCGAAGATAACGTGGCCATAGAGTGCAATGAAAGCTCAGGCTACAGATCTTCTCTTACCCTAACGAGACTTTGAACAGGGTAAGTATGTTTGATTACTTAATCGCTCTGTAATAACGTAAGACGACCTTCATCACGCTGTGTTTGGTAAAAGTTTTCGAGAGCATGGTTTAATTTCCTATAATTAATGTTATCTTTGATCTTTCAGATGATGAAAGTAAAGTCACCGTACAACATGGAGGACGGTTCGTGGACGCCCCTGCTGGTGTTCATCACTGACTACGCACTGTATGTCGCCAGCGTGAAGCCTGGAGGCACTGAGTATGATATCTTGTGCCGACTGCCGCACAATGAATTGGATGCAATTGTGGTAAGTACTAAAATCTCTACTTTAGGGCTAGATTTAAGTTCATAAATTATGGGAATAAATGTAGCAATAAAATAGATTGTTTAAAATATGTCGTAAAAATCGTAGTAAAGAGATTTTAATATTTTTCACCATGCATGGTTGCGACCTGTTCTGCAACATTGCATAATTGGTCGCCGCTGCGTCTAGTAATGATTAAGTTAAACACTTCTTTTTTGGGGTCTAACGGTCGACGTTGTTGATCTAAGAACCAATCTTCACAGACAAGAATCCTTTCGAATTCATAATCTTCGTAAGGTTAAACGAATTTCAAAATAGTAACCATGATAGTTGTGGTTCAGTCTTCAAAAAAACATCATTACGATTTAACAATGTCGAAATACAACAATCATAACTATTGAATTATGTTTTTCATAACTCATAATAGTTTATATTGAAAGGAATACCACTTGTTTATTTATAACCTGTCAATTGTCATAACAGACGAGTTAATGAAACAATGCACTAACACTTTGACTCGTAACAATTAGCATGCGATAAAACAAACATTGCCAATTTGGGAGCCTACCACCTGTCGAAGCAAATCTGTTAGTTGTGGAAGCGAGACAACAGATTACAATGTGTATGCGCCCTCTCGCTTTCACTACTGCAACACTCCTACTTTAAGAGTGGTAGTACGCAGTTTCTGCGCAGGCGCAACACGTCAATCAATACAGAACACATGTTATTATCTTGACATCTACGTGAAAGTAATTATTCCTCTCGAAATACTTGTAGTTTCGAATTAATCGACCGTGTTGTTGTGTTTTAATTAACGATTAATTATTTAATATTTAATGCTTTTAGTTCATCAGTAAATACGACTGCAAAAGGCTGGGTCAACAGTATCAATGTTATTATAGTTGGATAAGGCGTTATATTTCACTATTAGGTCATGAATAGTAGACTTGTTTACATTAATAAGCAATGTTTGTAACACACCTCGATCATATTATAAACACCAATTTTATGATCATTCAAACGTATAGAAAATCTAGACCAATTCTTAAAAATTGGTCGCCGATACAAAAATATTATCTACAGCAAAACCGAACTCCGCAAAAGATTCATTTTGAGGAAAGTTGTTTATTTCCATGGCTTTTATAAAAGGATTTAAAATATAATCGGGTTTCGCTGTAACACGTATTTAAATTGAACCTCAATGTTCAGTTACTCATACAATATACCTACTACATAGACATATGTTTTGGCGTACTGTTTGTTTACATCACGGTGCCAGTTATTATGTAATCAGCTGTGGCTCTGCAGTTACACATACCTGCAGTTTTACTGGCATTTTTGCTCCCGCTTTAAGGGTCATTTTAGCATATAGATTCTTCCCTTAAACTAACCTTTCTTGAGATTTGATACTTGTATCTCATAACTGGTAATTGTTTGTTAAAAACGGTTTACTCACGAGCATTCATCGGGATTGGTTACCGACTACTTACGACCCAACCGGAATCCTTAATCATTAACTGAGGCGGGATGCGTTGCAACTAACTTAACTGGTAATAATATCGGAGAAAACAAATCCTGCATATTCCTTAATTATTTAATACGCGAAAACTGATGAAAAGTGGACAAATTCCAACTCTTGGTCAGTGTTCTCTGAGGTTTTTAGCCAGAAGTCGGATGTTCGGACCATTTAACACGCTAAGAAATTTGTAAAGCAGTCCCTAATATTAGCGAGTTCCACCAAAAGTTTATCAATAATAATATTTGCAATAAATATCTGGTAATCTCCATCGAGTATCAAAGCCGCCATTAGCATAGAAGGTCAGGCAATTAGTCGCTGCGCCAATCAGGTTGTCAATCCGAACGGAATGATATTATTTGCAATTATGCAACTCTTGACCTTTTATGAGTGCAGTAAATTGTATATTGAACTCTGCAAGCCGTAAGGTGAATCATATGCAATATAAAGCTGCTTTTTATTTTTATGGGAATAATACTGTTTACAATGCATAAAAAAGATATCGGATAACTTTAACTACCATAACTATTTCTTAAAAGATCTAATGAAGGGTTTAGGAGTTTGACAAAAAGTTTGTTGTTAAATGGGAAAAGCCATTTCTCAGCAATGAGGCCAATTACGTTCCATATTAATGAACTGGTACACTGTAGGTCCTGAAAACAAGAAATTTAGGCGGGGGTATCAAATAAATATTCTAAAACTGTTTCATTCTTTATTTGAAATCCCTCGAGTTGTCACAGACAACTTCATACTGCATATTGTGTAACCACATATAATTATCTAGTACTATTCTTACCTGTATGTTCATTTTACGTCTATATATGTACATTCCCGCCTCTATTGATACCCTTCTCAACAGTAAAGGAAGTACCCCGACAGGTGTTTTATACAATCGTACAAAAGTAGACAATATTATAGAGACGTTGTCTTTGTTATTGTACCAACGCCTTGACATTGACACGCTTATAGGGTCACAAGTGCAAAAAAACTTGTGTAGGTATATAATTAAAATCTGAACACGCGTATTGAAAGTCGTGTAAATGTCGCCAAACTTGTTTATTTTAATGTGCATTCAAGATGAGTATTTTTTTTCTTTAACTAAGAGGTATCAACAAAATACCTTATTAGTACGTATAAGATCAGATTTATGAGTTTCAACCCGCTTAATACTTTGAAATGATTCCATATACGATCCACAAGTGTCTATTTTGTTTGTGCTTGACTACTTATAACATCATATTATTAATGAAAGGAACTCGTGACTCCTATCAATTTCTTCAAAAACAATTGACTTCTGAAAAAAAAGCAAAGAAAATGAAATTCCTCTTGTACTAAATCCCAACTTTTTTCTCCTATCAGGTGGGCCCAGAAGCACAATACATCCAGATCCTAGACATAGCCGGCAACATAGCCTGCTCCATCATCACCGGGGAATCCTCGCTCGGGTCCCGTCTCGCGTCGTCCCTGGAGTGGAGCGCGCGCACCTCGCCTCTGCGGATCCAGCGCCCGCCCGCCATGATACCGCTCGGCTGCAGGGACTGGCTGCGGCAGTGGCCAGGCAGAGCATGAGAAACGGGTATGTGGAACAAGACTTTATAAATCTCAGCCAAATTAGTGACAGCTATACTCAATTTGTTTGAGTGCTTAAATAAAGATAAACAATCTTTTGTCTAAAAACTCAACTTAAAAATAAAACACGACTAAAAACAAATGTAAAACAACAATAAATATAACCAAAACAAATATATCACTGAAATATATCAGTCGTTTATTTAATTCATATCTGTTTGTATAAAAGGACACACCAAAATTGTTTACGTATTTTAAGTAGGTACCATTGCAGGCCGGTGCAACAAATTACAAATCAGTACTATCTAAACAAGGAAATATTTTTGCCATGTTATTATAAAAATGCAAACAACAATATAACGTGTTAATATTAAACAAAACAACCGTTATCAGATCCGACGCGTGCTGATATGAAACTAATATGTCAAGTATCAATAACGCATCAATGTTATGTATATCTGTATTGCTATTGAAGTACGCCAGCACCCAAAAATAATTGAAATATAATCTAACCTAATCCTACTAATGTTTATTCCTCTTCCGTACCAATATTTGGTACACAGAGAGTTTATAAAAAGGATTAAAATAGGAGGTTTTATCCAGATTTTATGTTCCTGTGTGACCATTTTCAATCTGTAGCGAGCAGGACCGCAGGCAACAGCTATTTAAAAATAAACCAAAGTGAATGTTTTGATTTCAATCATAAACTCTTATGAAGTTATTAATCATTGTCATGTACTAAATATCTTATATTTGCTGCTGTTCATTGACTACTTAATATCTGTATTTGTAACCTAAGATGAGAGGTAGTTGACCTGATAATCTTGTTGTAAACTCTGTTATTGTATGAACGCATATTATATAGTGATAACAAGATATTATTATTATCATAAACATTGGCTGATATAACTTGCTTTTAATATGAGCGTGTTGCTAGAGTCTGACATACGAAACATGAGCCTGGAAAAAAAGCGGCAAATTCAAAAAATCTAGCGCTGGTATCACTGTGTATAGTAAGAAAAATACATTTTGATATTTGATTTTACATCATGGATTAATAAATTATGGACAAATATTATTGTTGTTTTATATCATACGATTTTTAATGGCTCAACCGTTTTAAACATAGTATTTTTGTGTATATAATATCTACCCATTACTGTCCCACTGCAGGGCAAGGGCCTCTTCTCAGAATGAGGAGGGTCATTTTTGTATATAAGCATTCTGCAATTGTAAGGAGAAATAAATAAACGTAGTTATTATAACATTATTTATTGTGATTCGTAATCAAAATCGGAATCTATAAAACTACTTCAAGAGATTCGTCACTATCACTACTATCATCTTTTACATTTATAGTAAAACTTTCCAGTTGCGTTTCAAGAATGTTATCTTTTTCAACATAATTATTTTCGTTTTTATGACGTGTTCTATACAATTATTCCATTCTGCAACAAAAAAAAATATTATAAAATTATTTAAAAAATGTTAACATCTATATTTTCGGTTCCTGAAGAAATACGAAAATATATAAAACATTGAATACATTTTCATAGATAACGAGATAAACGTTTTATGCAAATATGAATATGTAATAGGATTAAGCAAAGGATCAAGATAAACGTGTCGTGCTTACCAATGGCTTCCAAGATTGTAACCAAACATTGGTCTTTTACATTGAAAATCTGTTCATTGTCTTTATTTTTCACATTAAATTTATTAATCATATTGAATATTAGCCTTCTAGCCTCATTCTTAATAGGAGTCTTCATATTTAATGGTTTAAAATAATTTCGCAGCAAAAAAGTAAACACGTTTTATGCAAATGACAATTCATGTACTGACATTTGACATATATTTTGGTGTGGCTGTATGAAGAATGTCTAAAAATTGTCTAGCTCATGTTTTGCGTGTCAGACTCTATGCTGGTAGATGGATATTCAAAATTAAATATGATAACAAACAATAGCAGAAACAGTCGTCAAAATTTGAAAAAAATATATACTGAAGACAGTTTTGAATCCTGGATTTAGTATACAAGAATAATGCTATTGTATCTTTTAGGGTTTGGTACCCAAAAAAAACTTACCCTACAAAAAAATCTGAGGCTGTCTGTCCATCTGTGGGTTTGTTGTCTGTCATTAGGTTGTATTTTATACAATGTGAGAGCTAGTTTATTCATTCCTTTTTGCAGAACAAAAACCTTTGAAAATCTCTAAACGAAAAAATATTTGATTAAATTTTGAAAAAAGTTGATCAGAATTGTCAGTTATACCTAAATACCTGGTACTATAAATTTACCTTGACAAATAATTAAGTCTTCTTTCATCATAGGTACCACAAATCCTGTTCTACGGTCGGGTATGTTCTGGTGACGCTGGTGACCGGTTAATAGAGGCGCCCGGAGCCTTCGCCCCGCCGCTGGAGGGGTACCTCATGTGCAGGACCGATAGGAGCCGGCGGTTTGAACCTTGCTACTTCTTGTTAAGGTAAGAGTTCAGTTTAATATAACAATATAATATTCCACAACGCCATCTAGTCTCAAACTAAGCAAAGCTTGTATTATGAGTACTAGACAACTGATGATTTATATCTTATGAATTTAGTGTTTTTCGGGATCAAATTTTATTGTAATAAAAGATATTTGCTTGTATAAATTGACTTGAAACAGCCATTTGAGAATTACACAAAATAATGTTCCTATGTGCAGGTGGAACGCGTAGTCACCTTCAACTTATGAGTGAATAAAAAAAGCTTCGTTAAATTTTATTATATATATAGAGTGTCTTTATTGGAACTATTTACATAATTGATTAATATATTTTCGCTATGTATTTTGTATTTGAATTCGGAAAAAATACAAGACTTTAAATTGTCCACATCCAGGGCGGGAGTCCTCCACTGGGGCCCGCACTCGCCAGACGGCACCTCCCCCCTACCACACAACATCGCGCTCCGCTCCGTGCTCGGGGTACGGAGGCACCTGGACTCGTCGCGTCGGCCGCACTGCTTCGAGATCGCGCTCGCCGACAACTCGCGGCTGCTGCTGGCGGCGCCTGATGATGCTACGGCTTCGTCTTGGTTGCAGAGTCTGTTACTACATGCTGCTCAGGTAAATATATGATATATATATATTTTATTCGGTTTGCAACACTTGTTATGTCAACACAGTTACCTCGCTCGCCTAGGTGTCAAGTCGAGCGCTGTTTGCACCCGCTTGCCTATACAGTCAAGTGTCACTTACTTACTTTAATAGATTTTCTCAAATATGTTAAAGTGACAAGTTAAACGCATAGAAAAGGAATATTATTTTTTAACATAGATATAACATTTGTCTATGAAATCTAGAGCCGTCTCGTCTTTCCCAAGATAGGCGTCTTTGTGAACGTGTTGTTGGTGCACCGCGGCGATCGCTTTAAAAAGCAGTTCTGACTAGCATTCTTCATCCAGGCCCTAGAAGAGAAGGACGGCGCTAAGAAGACAGTGGAGAGGCCGGGCCCGCCGGCCGCCTGCACGCTGCTGGTCACGCCCACGGAGGTGATCTCCGTGCGCGACACGCTGGACCTGGCCTTCGTCACCGGCGCCGCCGCCTACCTCAAGGACCGCGGCTCTGAGGCCTTGCTCAAAGGTAAGTGTAACACTGTACATGCAAAACTACAAGAGGGACTAATAAAAACTTAAGCTACACTCCATGCAACGGACGAAAGACGAATGGAAAAAAAAAAACTGAGACTTGATATCTGTTACTGCAATTCACAGCCGAACTTATGGACACTCCGGGTAAAAAGTCATCCTAAAGTGTTAGTTGTCTTTTTTTTATTTTTGTCAGATACGTTATTTGTAAAGATACAGTGTCGTTTTTAATTGATTTTACCTCCTCCTTAATAATTGGTCTAATCATCAACAAATTTACAGCTTAAATAATTCACTTACAGAATATATAGAAGAAATGAGGACGGACATCGAGATTCTAGCATGCGGTTCCATCAAGAATCTGACGGCTTTCAAGATTCCAGACACCGACGAAAATTGGTGTTGTTTGGTAAGTAGAAAATAATTTGTATTGGCAACTGCAATTATTTATGTGCACATTTTTTTAACTTAATACCTAATTTGGATAGAGATATATTAAAGGCTGCTTAATGCTTATTTCTTTAACGAACTTCTACTAACAGATCTGCAGAAAGCCAAATAAACAAGGAAGAGAAAACAAGATTTGCATATATAAACTAGCATGGAACTCTCATCTCCCGCTTGCTATGGAGGGTAGTGGATCAGTTTCTCTTACTCCTCCTTTTTACTATTTCTGATGAATTTCGTTGCTCAAAGGCAGTTAACTGTCTTCCCCTGATACACACAGAACATAAGTGCTTCGTTGGTTTCATTGTAGAGTACTGACTAGTTATACTACTAATTTATTGTGGCGAGAGCTAGCCTCAATAAGAACAAATGTACCGGTGTGTACAGGAGTGGAGCGTGTGCGAGGCCCGCGAGCGCGGCGCGGGGCTGGCGCTGCTGCTGGCCAGCAGCGCGGAGCTGGAGCGGCTCATAGCGGCGGTGGAGAGGGCCTTCTGCGCGCTCACCGTCAGTATACTGCTACTACTTACTCTCAATACTTTATTGCTTCCATAATGTAATTACAGGTGGTCATTTTAGGTACAATGCAAGTATGGATCCAGTAGGGCACAGCATTATGGTAGGCTGATAGTTTTACGGGTTTTAGTTAAAGTAAATGAAAAAATATTTCAGAGAATTCGATTCCTCTATTTTTTTGTTGGTTCGATCCCCGCGTAAGATAAGCCTTTGTATGATTTACGGACGGTTTTACTTGAATGTTTCTGAAATCCCGCAACACAAGTATGTAATAATTCAGTGTGAGTGTATGTTAAAAGAAATGTTCAGGGGGAGGCATAGTCAGGCTGGGTATTACTCGAATACATATCTCTGTGCGTAGAACTATTTAAAATTAACTCTACAAAACCTTTCTTCAAATGTAATTCACAAGTAAATTGAGAAAGAAATCCTTCACCAACAGCCCCATAAACTAAACCATCCATATCTCTTCCAGTGCGAACCGTTCCCGCTGAGCGTTGTGGAGGCCACGAAGTCGGCGTGCAGCTCAGCGCACTCCAAGTACGAGTCGGCCTGGTCACACATGCTGCCGCAGCAGTAAGGTTACACATACAACACTAGTGGACACATATACTGGGTAGTCACTAAGTACATCACTAGTAAATATCGATAGTGGGCAGTAGAACACTGTTGGACTGATTAATGAATTATTTTTATGAAAAGGTATAAATAACTTTGGATTTTTTATTGTGTTGACAATTTACATATTTCTTTATAAGCTGTTGTTTTATGTATTACATTTTTAGCGTCTTGATCTGAAATTTATATTTCTTGGAAACTATCTCATATACCTATTTTGTATCGTATCATTAAGTTTTTTAAACATATCATCAAAATTAAATTATTCTTTACTTCGGAATTAAGTTCATACTTAATATTTGACTGAATTTTAAATTATTTCGAAAAGGCGTTGGTACTTACGTTTTGAAAATGCATTGACCAGTGAAGCTACTTTCAACCTACCCAGTAAATGTTACCTAGCCACTAGCATAGACTTAGATATTGTAGTCTTAATAGGAAATGTGAATTTTTAGTTAATTACAATGATAAGCGCTTAACCGCTTCTAATGCAATATAGAAAATAGTTAGCGAACTTCTGTGGTACTTTATTTTTATTATGTAATTTGAAATGACTTTAAATTTTAGTTTTCGCAATTCTTGGGCTATCTTGTCATATGTGGCACTTTCTGAATACAGTATATGATATATACCTTCTTCAAAAACGGTTTTTAGTGTTGCTATATCTAAAAACTGATATTATAGTAAAGTCAACCTTTTTAAATAGGTAAATTCATTTCAAATTACATAATAAATCTTATGTATCATATTATATCTTTCATATGTGACATTCATGTTTATAAAAGGCTTGAACTAGACAGTACCATAAAATATAATCTGATCTTTGCGAATAAAACAGAATATACTTACCATTAAAGAAGTAATATTAAAAAAAACACTACATCTAAAGACAGATATTACGTAGACAGAAAGAATGTAGCAATGATTAAAGTAACATAATAAATCATACTGTCTCTGTCAGTTCGTTTGATAGTTATAGAGACAGCATGACATTTCTCAGTACCATGATTTAGCATTTCTATTTTAAACGCAAAAAAAAAACAAGTCCTCAAGTACTTTTATAAACAGCCTGTGACATATATAAAGTTTAAATAAATCTCAAATACTCAGTTAGATAATAACTTTTCTCTGTGAGACAGAATGGCATTGCGAGCACAATTTAGTTAAATTGTATAATATTATTATGATGCTTCCATGTGTAAGTTTTCGCGCGTCTTTAGATTAATTGTTCATGTTTTTTAAACAAACGATAATGTTGAAACAGTACAACTTTGCTAATGAAAAAGTGAGAATGAGATTATTCAAAATCAAACTGTTTTGATTTCCAGTAGGGATAATATAGGTGCGTTTTTTAATGTTGGATTACAGAACTAATGACTCTTTATCTCCTGTGGAAAGTCCTTTATGTATATTGCAACAATGTTCTATTCTATATAAGTATAGTAAAAAGCAAATCTATGTCAAAATCATTTGATAGCATAGTCCATGTTTATAAATGACTTTACACAGGATATTGTGTTAATTTCCTGCAAAAAGTCATTGTGATGAGATTTGAAATTGTATGATGTGCAAATGTAACACTTTTACCTTATACATACATTCCAGACATATTGCACTAGCTTTAATGAACAATCAGTATTGCAAAGCACTTTGAGAATAAAGACACACCCTCTATATATTTGTCAGTTTAACATTATCGTTTGTTTTCAAATACAAGTTATTACGTAAGTATTGTTTACAGTTATCTGTTTAGTCTATGGTTCTTATTATCTATGTAATGATTGTCTATTCCATTATGTATACTGCTATTATGTATAATGTTCTCACATTAAATAGTATGTAGGTCACAATACTCCACTAAGTTACTAAATATTGTATTTATATTGATGATAAAATACTTTTTCGAATTATTTTTGATTGTACAGAAGTGCAATTTCTGAGTTCTTTTTGAGTGGCATCCACAATCGTTTAAGTTACGAATACCTACTGTTTGTTTGCGTGCTACTTTGGGCATATTACACTTGTTAAAATCAATATTTAATTTACCAATTTTCTATTTGATTGTAAACGAAAACTTTTCAGAATAAGACACCCACCAAATTTGTCATAAATATAAATACAATATGAATATAGAAAAATCGAATATTATCATACATATTTAGCTCTCAATAAAAAATAATCTATATATTTTATAATCGGCCAGGGTTGATCGTTAAAGCGCTGATACTTTGAAAATTGTATAAATTTTTGTAGTGTATAATTTATGTATTATTCAGTCTGGTCACGAATCCAAAATTAATTAATGAATTAATATATTTTGTATGTCTATTCCTTGTACACTTGTTTACAAGAAGCACTGAAATGTTGTTTTAGTGTGCTCTCAGAACAATACGCTCTATAAGTATTATAAAGGGAACAGAAGAGAGGGATGCTAGCTTTGGCTTAGTGTATTGTGAAATTGCGCTATTCTGAAACTTGGTGTGCGGAGCCAATCCTCATCGAATCGAATCGAGTACTCGATAATCGATTCAAAGGATATCGATACAAGTTTGCAGAATGAGTAAGCTTCGTGTGACGGCTGAGTAGATTTTATATGTGATTGAAATTATACTTTTTTACAACAAACCTTTTGTAGCTTTATGTTTTTTTAAAGCTAATTTTAACGGTTTTGTTTTTAAAAATTCTTTTGAAATTGGATCGTCGGGGTGGGGACAGTTGGAATTAAGCTTTAATGTTACTTTGACTAAAGGTCTCAAAAATTATTTTATTAGAACAATTTCCTGACGGTTGTCCGCGCGTTACCAAATATATCAATCGTATATCATTTCGTATGTGTATTAGGCCGCTGTAAGGCCGTGTGATATTAATGTATATTTAGGGTAGGTATTAGCGCATCCTGAACTATGGAGTCGCGTAGTTTTTTATCTGTAGAAAACGTCCTCATCATTTTGTAATAAACATTCAAATCAAATAAAAAAATAACAATCATTATTATCTTTTGTTTAGTTATTATAAAAAAGAAAGAAACGTTTTATAGTCTGTCTTTCGTCTTGTATAGTGAAAAGTTACGCGACCTACGAAACAATAATAATGTAATTGCATATTATATAAATTCCACAATAATATTGTTATATACTTTTACATAGTTATGAGTCCAAATACATGAATAATAATTATATAAATAGATATTACTGTTCAATATATCAGCACCTTGTATTTTATTGTTTATAACATGTAATTTGTGTTTGTTTTCGAATTTATTACTTGTATTGCCTTTTCTTGCTTTATTTATAAGGTTGTCCGTACGCAAGACAACGCGAGTCTCCGGTTTCCGAATTTCATTTCCAAAACGTCAACTACCATCCCTACTAATATTATAAATGCGAAAGTAACTCTGTCTGTTACGCTTTCACGTCTAAACCACTTGACTGATTTTAATAAAATTTGGTACAGACATAGAGTTGACCTTGAGAAAGAACATAGGATAGTTTTTATCCCGGATTTTTGAAGAGTTCTCTTAGAAACGCGATATAACCGGCCTCGACGCGGGCGGAAAGCTAGTACAAACTAAAATTGACAGAAGTGACAGATCTTGAGAGACTCAAAATACCGTTGTCGGGTGTAGAAGACTCGCGTTGCCGCGCGTATAAAAGCCGTAATATTAATCAATATAGTATGTTGATAAAGGTTTGTATAAAATTGGTTTAATATAATATAGTTTTCTTAATCATTTCTTGTCTACATGATTGCGCTTATACTGAAGACTATTTACTTGAAAATGTTTATTTTTTTATTTTTTGAGTTAGTCTGTACTCTATTGCTACGTAACTGTGATTTGTGTTGTTTACCATTAAGTTTGTTGTTTATGCATAATATTAATAATATTAAATCAATGTTTTTAGCTTTTAGTTATAGGTTATTTCTATTAAAGTTAAACAAGAATGTATCACATTTTCGAATACTATTTTTAATTATCATATTATAATCGGATGAATGATACACTCATATTTTTTTTGGTATTTCGTTGTTATAGTTGCTTGAAGTGTAATTTTGTAAAATAATATAAAACTTAGTTTTATGTACTGTTTACAAAATTCGTCTTGCTAGCAATTTTAAGTTTAGTTTTTTTTATCAAAATTCTCTTGTTTACATTGCGAATTGGCTATGATTATTATTATTCTAATTGTTTATTTATTGTGTTAAATTATTTCTATATCAAATGTCACGGTATCTTCCGTTCAATTCTCAAACTTAATGTGTAAACTAAGGGTTGTATGTTCGTATGGTTCTAACCTTATAAACATGTTTGTGATCAGTATCTAATAATGATCTGTGGACTCTTGATTAAATGTCAAAGAAAAAGCAACAAAATTATCTAAACGTATTAGTCCTTGGGTCAATATTATATTTAATGCATTTACTTAAAAAAAACTGCGAGCGTACCTACAAGTATCTAAACAGATACTTTGTATTAAAATTTCAAACAAAAAACCGTATTTATATTAAAAAAATATCAACCAAGGAGTTCAGATACATACTAACACACGATCCAAAGTTTACCTCTCGATAATTACATTAAGTATTATTAAGAACAATAATAATGTTAACGCTGTAATGTAGTTGCTATTTGGAATATCAATATTGTTATGTAACTTGTATATTACCTACCACCGTATTTTTAAGCGTGTGTCTCTTCTAACTCAATACAATTCTATCCCTTCCTATACGTATTAGAAAGCTTTCATGATAAAGAATTTGCAATAACATCTTTCAATGTTTCTACAACGGCCCATCTTGAGGCATCGCTGGCGATCATTGGCGATGGGCTGTTTAAAAACATTTCTTATATAATCCTGTCTATTATATATCTTCTAGTATATAATCCCATTTATGAATCTATTATATAGTTTTTTGGCAGTGATGCTAAATGGTGTCATAACGTGAAAATTTCCAGCAACGACTTTGATTAAGTGCATAGTATGAACTTTAAAGAAGGACTTATTGGTCTTTGCTCGTTCTGTTGTTCGGCTCGAGATTCATGAAAGCGAGACCCTGTCATGTACAATGTAATGCACTATCTCGCTTCTATGACTCCTGTTCTTCTTTAGGAGTTCATGCGGGTACTAGCGACCGTTTGTAAATTGTAAAAATAACATGAAAATATACAATGTTATGCCACGTTTAGTTACACTGTTCAAGGCTGGGGTCACAATCTAAGGTTGCAGTTCAATCTCTCAATCTATGTAATCCTAATTCGTGATAACTTTAGATTGTCAAACTCAGTCGTACCAAGGAAGAGACACATTGCAACATAACCATTGTAGAATATCAGAATATGTCCCAAATGATTCAATAAAATAGGCAATTCGAATTAATATCGCTTGACATTATTGTTCATATTAACAATATAATAAATATTTGCGGAAGTATATTTTTGTTGTTTGATTAATTATTTTTTACCTGTCCGTTTTACGAAATTCCGAAAAAGTGCGATTGCTGACGTAATTAGGGACTTTAATTTACAAAGAAACTTAAATGTGTGTGTTGATGGGACTCACAGTCGAAAAGTACAAAAACGGGCTAAGTGCGAGTCAATCTCGCGCCCGAAGGATCCGTTACCTATACCTATATATTCAACGACAAAAAACCTGTGCTTGTTTGAAAAACCCTATATTTGTTTTAACATATCTTTCATAATGGCCCGTGATAGAGAGTAATAGAGCAAATGTTAATAACAAAAAACAGAACGACCCAAGTTGAGACTGATATTATTAAAGATTTTTCAACCTTATTAAAGTGCATAGATATCAAAACTATAATTTAAAGATAATATTACACCATATTGAGCAATAGCATAAAATCTTTCTCGATTCTACAAAACGGGACGGACAAGTCAGCTAAGAGAACGGATCAAAACCTGTTAGAATATTTATATCAGACCGGTAAACACACCTCCTGCCCGAGCCGGTATTATTAAAGCACTCGACAGTGTAAAGATTTGTTTATCAAGTTTTGGTCGAAAACTTCAAATTTGTATTATTGTTCATCTGAAACTGGATCAATATATAGTAGAACTTCGGCAATTCGAGCAGCGTGCTTGCTGATAAATGTGATTCTGATGTTGCTAGCGGCAACTCATTTATGAAGTTGGATAAACGATATGATATAAAACTCAGCCAACTTATTGATGCAAGGTGTCAGCTGTCTTATACCAAACTAGCTGTTGCCCGCGACTTCGTCCCCGTGGGTAGAAGATATAAGTTATGATTTAGGTATACCTGCCCGGTTTTTTTCACATTTTCCATTGTATCTTAGCTCCTATTAGTCACAGCGTGATGGTTTATAGCCTAAAGCCTTCCTCGATGAATGGTCTATTCAACACAAAAATAATTTTTCAATTTGAACCAGTAGTTCCTGAGATTAGTGCGTTCAAACAAACAAACAAACTCTTCAGCTTTATATATTAGTAAGTATAGATATTAGTATAGATTTCATCGAAATTGGTGCAGCCGTTTTGCCGGGCGTGTAGCGATACTAAACATACAGACAAAATACACTCACATAAATCTTCGCATATTATTATACACTATTTAGTGATCCCAGCTAATTACGTTCTAGTGACTTGAGAATAAGACCCTCACATATTTGTTGTTGATGTTATTAGTAGTTGTTTAATGCGTAGATAAGACTACAATATTGTAATAAGTATTATTTAATGCGTGGACACTTACCTATGCATTAAAGAATACAAGTAGGTATCACGGCGTACGTATTCTCATAAACATGTTAATTAATTAGTACCAAGTAGCAAATGCTGGCAGGTATCTGATCACATAGAAAAGATTCTGCAAAAAGTCATCTTTCCCATTCCATACAATAGGATAGAATAATAGTCTATCTTATCCATAATAGTGGTATGATTTGCATAAATTTAGAGGGACATGATGGACGGCCTTTTAAGATAAGATAAAAAAATCTAGATAATATTACATTATTACAAATATTATGAATACATGACGCTTTGTGCTCATCTTACAAAGTACAGTATAGTGCGATTCAACACAGTAGGTACTGGGTCAGTAGGACCAAACAAGTTTTTTTGTCGATTGGAAACTGTGCATTTGAATGACAAAGTATCTATTAGGGCAGTCTACTAAGAAAAGTGGTTTAAATGAACTGCGGATAGCACAGTGAAATAGGTCACCATGCCAAACCCACCGTATAGGACATGTCGCGGGTTTGAACCCGCGTAGCTCAAGCCTTTGTGTGATCCACTAATGTTTAAATCTGTGTGTCTTTGTTAATATGATTTGAATGTTTGTAAAACCTCCCAATGAAGGATTCAATTCCTTAGTGCAGGTCATTATATCATATGTCATTATGTCATATTCGATACAATGATGAGTCAACAACAATGTTCCAATCCAATAATATGGTATAATACTCTTGCATAGGCAACATTCATCACATATTATCTTATTTTGACATTCTCCCAGTTATCTGTATGACAGTATTAAAATACCAATCTTTATCGTTCGTAAATAAACCGGGCGCATTAGCATAGCTGTAGTGGTAAACATCGCGACACCGTCATAGTTGGTAGTCTGTCTCTACGACTGTTTGAAACATCTCGTGTGACTCCAACATGGGAGATCTTAAGGTAAGACTGCATTATTCTTTTTAATGTTTGAACTTCGAATTGGATATTAAAAATTGATGCTACAAGTTATGTGTACCTATATTTATCATTTGTAAGGAGAAAACCAAACTGGTTTGGCTGGTGACGGGATAGCGCTATGAAATAAGTTTATTTACATCTCATTCTAGTTTATTTCTAAGTAACGTGTGTTTTCTCCCACAAATGTATCTTAAAGCCATAAATGTATTATACCTGTAAGACATTAGACAAAAGATGGATATAAATGATAAGGGGTTTTTGCTAAGAATGTGCTAATCGCACAAAAACATTCGGTAATTAATAGGACCTACACTTGCGTCAAAAAATAAATAACCGGATTTTGATTTAAATACGTCGCATTTGTATGTATTTATGTTTAATAATACAGAATATAGACGACAGATGCTGTGGTAAATAATAATTCTATATAAATTCTAGCCAATAGATTGTGGTTTATAACAAACCCAACGATCGCGCGTCGCGGGTTCGATCCCCGCGTAGGACAAGCAAATGTGCACGAAATAAAAATCTTAGTGACGATTATGGACCAATATTTTTATTTTTACTTTTTTGCGGCACTCTTAAATATCTAAATACATATTAATATTAATCCTTGTAACTATTCAGTATCTTTGCGGGTTCGGCTCTGAGTTCACGTCAGAGGACCCTCGCAGACCTGGTTCCTTGCCCGAGGGTCAGAACAACCCACAGCGCTGTCCCTACGGACTCTACGCGGAACAGGTGTCCGGGACCGCCTTTACAGCACCCAGGCATGAAAACAAACGCTCCTGGTTGTATAGGTAAGGAATCATATTTTGGTAACAACAAAAATATAGAACCAACTTTAAATGAAAACTACTGAGTTAGACTTGATTTTATGTGACCAAATGACAGCTAAATTAAAAAAAGAATCAACATAATCGGTCATCGAATCATCTTTTCTGATGTAGGTTGAACAGAATACACCGATGAGAAGCTGATTGGTAAATGTATATATCCAATACTCTAACTATAGTGCCAATAAGCGCGGTACCTCAGCAGAGTACAAACATGTACCTAGTTAATCTAAGCCTTCCAGTGATAATAGCAGTCGTAATAATTACCACCTGTATTGGCCTTCTACAAGGATTAATATTCTGCTGTAGGAGTCCACTAAAGAGATATTAATTTATTTTCACTAAGTATTCTAAGATTATATGTTGTTAATAATGTGGTAATAACGTTTTAGAATTCGCCCTTCGGTGATACACAAGCCGTTCCAGAAATTGGATGGAGCCAAATATCTAACTCACAACTGGGATGAACAGGAACCCGATCCAAATCAGGTGAGTATTTGAAATACTTGAAAAAGTATATTAATTGTATTTTAAATATTTATTTCCGTCAAACTGAGCAGCTTACGCCTTGGAATCGACCAATTCCGCTATTTACAATCAAATCAAAAACGTTGAGTTGGCTTTGCAAAATGTTTAAGAGATTACGAATGGTGTCAAATTGAATCCAATTGCCATTCATTCATCGGCATTGTAAATAGCAGAATTGGGGCCCAGCTGAAAAAAAAAGCAAAAAAAACTCTAGAATGAGTAATACTAAACATAATTTCCTTCTCAGTCCCGTTGGCTCCCTTTCGACATTCCTCCGCCGAGCCAGTCTGTTGACTTCGTGTCTGGACTGCACACAGTCTGCGGCGCGGGCGACCCTCGCTCTCGACACGGCCTCGCCATCCATGTCTATCTGTGCAACGCGTCGATGGACAAAAGTGCCTTCTACAGCAGCGATGGAGATTTACTTATTGGTAAGATTTTTGAATTTTCTTTATTTTTTTTTTAGAGTGATTTCTAAGTCCATGCTTACACGTCACGTGCTTTATTTGATGTCCTATCATTATCAGAAACCTTCCTTTTTATATAGTACCCCAGCAGGGGACCCTGAAGATCACCACTGAGTTTGGCCTCATGGAGGTGGCCCCCAACGAGATAGCCGTCATCCAGCTCGGCATGAGGTTCTCCGTCAATGTTGAGGGACCTACTAGGTAAGGATTACTTGTTAGACATAGGGCCAGCAGATACCAATACAAAAAAAAACTATCAAGTGCAAGTCGGACTCGTGACACAGAGGGTTCCGTACTTATAAATAGATTCATTTTACCCTACGATACCTTCAATAAGCAGCAAATAATAGTAAGACGTGAATTGAAGTCAAATATAAAAAAATATCGATTAGTTTATGAAATTATCGTTACACTTTACTAATAAATGGACATCTCTAAAAACGAATCCTAGATAAATTTACGTACATATAACTTACTACAGTACGAATATGAAAGACAAATACTCATTACAGGGGTTACATTCTGGAAGTGTTTGACGGGCACTTCAAGCTGCCCGACTTAGGACCTATTGGGGCCAACGGTCTCGCAAACCCGAGGGACTTCCTCACACCTGTCGCGCGCTACTTCGATGAAGAAATACCTGGTTTGTTAACTTTTTACCCTTCTTTACATGAAACAAAGTTTGAATAAGATTGTTCCTATTTTTGCTTGCCTGTGTGCGTGTGTATGTGCGTGACACAAAATCCAAGCTTCATTTGCTTTCAATTGCTAAGTTAAGTTTGCTTTTGAAGAACTGTATTATCAGTTGCATCTAAAACACCCCATTTTCGTAGTAAAATTAGGGCTGATACTATTACGACCCCATATAAGTTTGTATTTCAAATTACCTTTGGTGAATAGCAAAATTTGTATGGAATCGGTGATGAAGACGTACTTTATCTACTTCCAACATTTTTTACTATCAGTGTCACTCTGTTTCTCAGGATTTAAAATAGTGAACAAGTACCAAGGCAGCCTGTTCGTGGCAGAGCAGAACCACTCCCCGTTCGACGTGGTGGCGTGGCACGGGAACTACGTGCCTTACAAATACGACCTCAGCAAGTTTATGGTCATCAACTCTGTACTATATGATCATTGTGTAAGTAATGTTAATAGTAAGCCTATGCCTTGAATGATCGGCCTGTCTGGCTGTCTGGCTGTCTGAGTGTTCCGCACCGTACTGAATTTCCAATTATTGTGTGGGAAAAATGCTTAAAAGAATTTGACGCGGATCATTTTAAGCCAATTTCCATTCGTTCAATAATCGGCAATTGTAAATAGCTGAATTGGAGCCCTGACTTTTGCCAATGGAGTCCTAGAGGAGACAAAGTCGTTTCTTGGATTGAGACAAAAACATGCCACCCCTTGTCATGCCAAAACTAAGCAGAAACCGATCCTTTGTAATGATAAAAACCAAGTTGGGAGTTTGTAATCCAGGGTTTTTTGTCCACGGAACAAATACCTTAACTGACCAATAGACAAATTAGGGACACGAAACTCACAATTCTTCCTTATACCTTGTTTTTCCAATTTCTGTCCAAGTTTGACTCTTTAAGCAACTTAGTGTCATGTGTACCTTCGGCAGGACCCATCCATCTTCACGGTACTGACTTGCCCCTCCACGAGGCCTGGCGTGGCCATCGCAGACTTCGTCATCTTCCCGCCGAGGTGGACGGTGACCGAACACACGTTCAGACCACCGTACTATCATAGTAAGTGTATCCTAGTGGTTTCTTAGGTTTACGCGAATGTTAGACATTGAAATGAAACTACTATACAGATTTTATCGCGGTTTAATGTAGGACGTTTCGACACCTTTGCAGGTATCATGGTCACGGGCCGTCTCAGTCTCAGTCTGCCGTTGACCATGATACCTGCAAAGGTGTCGAAACGTCGGGAACTAAAATCAAACATTAAACCGCGATAAAATCCGTAAAAGAAGTTTCATTTTAAGTGTATCCTACTAGCTTTTTGACTGCACGGATAGCCGAGTTGTTAAGGCCAAATCCACAGGTCGATCCCCGCGTAGGACAACTAATTGTGTGATCCACGTATGCTTGTCTTATAAAGTCTGGACGTCTGTGCACGTAAATTGAATGTTTGTGAAACCCCCGCGACACAAGGATTTAATTTCTTAGTGCGGAAGTCGAGTTCGTCAAGTACCAAGTTAATGTCGGAGTCAGACAGTCCTACGGGGTGGGAATCATGTGGATTTATCATATCCCAAAAGCAACTTATACTTAGCTGGTACCTAACTACTAACTAGTCAACCTTGGGTACACAAAAAAATTTTAAACACTTACTTTTACTTACGTCCTTAGCCTTAAGTACTAAGGCCTTGCTAAGCTCAAAATTGTATCCTAATTTGCATATTGCATAGCATATGCATAACTAAAAAGATACGGCAGTAACAAAAAATCTATCCGCTGAGGACAGGATTCGAACCTGCGCGGGTAGAACCCATTGGATTTCGAGTCCAACTCCTTAACCACTCGGACACCTCAGCTATGTAACATTAAGTTAAACTTTTGTTCCGTGGAATCTTAGGCAACACCTACTTCGTAACTTGTTACCGACCTACTTTCTAGGATCGATACGGATACTTTACACTCAAAGTTATTGTATTCCGTGTTCCTAAAACTTGAGGTGCCATTTTTTACCGGGGATCATCTCAAGGCGGAGAGGTATCCCGGACTCCTTCCGGCTAAAACCACCGGAGTGCCTTCAGCCTTCCCTTGTATTTGAGATACAGATACAATGGACACGCGATGCAAACTACTGCGACTAAAAACTTGAGGTGTCTAGCACAACATCCTAAAAGGTAAATAAGAATCCTGGTTACATTCTTGGAGTCCATCTACAAATTAGGACCAGTGTAAGTTTATCACCGTAGGTCACTAACTTCATTCCAGCTATCCTAAGCTAGAGCATTGGCTAGTTTACTGAACCATGGAGGCTTTTATTCACTTACAAGGTGTAATTGACCTTAGTGTTCAAATTAGTTAGTTAAGCAAAGTAAGGTTAGGTAATGTAAAAAAATACTTGCAGCAAACTTTTCTTCCTATATATCCAAAGCTTCTAATGATTTCACAAATATAGTTTCAATAGAAAAATATAACAAAAGTGATACTCGCTGAGGACAGGATTCGAACCTGCGCGGGTATAACCCATTGGATTTCAAGTCCAACTCCTTAACCACTCGGACACCTCAGCTGTGAAGAGACAAATGAATTCATAATACATTTTACAGTATCGCTCCGATAACAATAAAGTTTAATTAAATACACCTTCATTTGTAACATACGTATAAAGGTATTATGTTCTTAGATTCTACAATAATGAAAATGATAATTATGACACTATTCGTGGACATTTGTAGACGAGGCGACAGTAAGCCAGTTCGATTTCCAGGCTAAGCAGGAAATGCCTGCCGGAGCAGCGGGTCTGTCCTAAGGGGTTACTGTAGCCCCCGTAGTTCCACGAAGGGCAAAGGAAGGAACATGGGTGGGTTAGTCAGTAGGAGTCTGACACTCCCTTGCGCTCAACCCAAAGCGGAAGGAGTTATTCTTATGACTTTCATCCGTAAAAAGGCTAACTAGGAACATATTAGATTAGCTTTAAACACAAGTAAAACTGCTTGCTTATTCACATGCTTATAACAAAGTAAAAAATATGATAAGTTTCAATCAACTAAATTACCGCAAAAATCACCAAAAGAAATGACATTTTACATAAATATTTGACTAAAAGTATAATTTCGCTGAGGACAGGATTCGAACCTGCGCGGGTATAACCCATTGGATTTCAAGTCCAACTCCTTAACCACTCGGACACCTCAGCTGCGAATTTGAAATTGAATTTACACCTGCACTGCTAGTAAAAACAGCAATTAAGTCTTTTGTTTCCATAACTATTGATGTTATTTACACATGTGTGTTAAAGTTAGAAAATAGTAACTAGAATAAAGTCTGCTTTCTTATTGCCTATCTATACTTCTGCACTGATATTATAAACCTGTAGAGTTTGTTTCACTCAATCACAGGAAATGCCGGTCCGATTTGATAGAATATTTCAGTGTTAGATAGCCTATTATTGAGTAAAGCTACATTTTCGGTAGGTCTGAGAATCGGACAGCATCTATTTTTCATCTTTCGTTTTTTTATCCCCTAAAACTCAATTGTATGGCACAACAACGTTTGCTGCTGACAGCTAGTAATTTATAACAATACCGTTTTAATTAAAAAGTTATTAAGCACTATTCCTCTCTCCTAAATATTTGCGTGCCCGACGTGCCACGGAACAGGGTCCGTATTGACTTTTCCTAAACATAATATTCATATTTTCCATCTATACTTCTTTAACTTGTTTTAATTTTTACAAAAAAATGACTTTTGAGTATGCCACTATTGTAAAATCTGTAATAGAAGTCAGAAAACACTCAGATCTGCGAAAAGCTAGTATTTTTCAGTTTCTGAAGAAATTAGTGTAATCTACTGTACTGTAAATCTATGTGAAACTTGAAATAAAGGATGTTCACTTTTTAAAATAAAATGTGTCCATAAAGCAATCATATCATTAACTTAAACGGGTTCATTGTTGAATTTGACCTTAAATAACAAAAACGAGCAAAATATTACTCTCGCTGAGGACAGGATTCGAACCTGCGCGGGTAGAACCCATTGGATTTCGAATCCAACTCCTTAACCACTCGGACACCTCAGCTTTAGAAGACGATTTTAATTCTAGGCTTGTTTCTAGACGTTTTAGGTCATTCAACCACGCATCGAGTACGTACATACTCTGTCCGACTTAAGGAGACCTTTTTGACAGATGTCATACAGCCTAACTAGTGCAAGTTCAGTGCAATGTTGGTATTTCTTTACAATAAAAGACAAATGTATCGTATGTAATCTAATCAAAACCTTATTACTTTACCTTACCTTATTACCTGCCACTTACTTTCCTTATTACCTGTCACCTCAAGGACAATTGGCCATCTTTCAAAATAGTCTCCTACCTAAGAACAGAACGGACTAATGAATAAGTGTGTTAGAACGTATTTCAGCGAAGACCAAGTCTAATTGATTTGAAATAAGAATTGTTTAAAAAAGGGAAAATAAGAAACTGATTTAGAAACATATCCTAAAACAGTTTCTTTGCTCCCACAGTTTAATAACCGTAACCGTAAAATTACGGACCGATGACAGTTTTGTTGTTTTTTTTTTAAACGAATCCCGCAGTAAGGAATTTAGTCCTTGTGTCGCGGGGGTTTCACAAACATACAAATCACATGCCCAGACTCAGGACAAGAATTCTTGGATCGCACAAATGCTTGTCCTACGAGGGGATCGAACCCGCGACACGACGCACACAGTGGGTTTGCCGTGGTGACCTCAACCACTCGGGTATCCGTGCAGCATTGAGAAATTGTTAGTTATCCTGTGATGCGATGGAAACTACAAAATCATAAAACAATGTAAAAATAAACTAAATACATAAAACAATATTAACAAAGATAGGCGGAAAATATTGCTCGTAAATATGCTATCTAATGTTGCTTGCTTACTTATGTAGGTACCTACGTCTTACATCAACCTATGATTCAATGTATTCATAATAAACATTCTATTTCTAAACAAATAAATTATCAGAGGGTCTACCACCAAGTCTAAAGCAAAGTTATTGGGGGTGTGGAAAAGAAATGGCGCTATAAACCGTACAGTGCGCTTTCACGCTTCCACAAACATGATAACAACGCTTTAAAACGAAGCAATAGCACAGTAGTAGTATCTATTGGCTCTTTGTATAAAGTTTTACAATATCGCGTTAAGTTGTGGCTACACCTACGGTTAAAGTTTATAATCGCGATAACTATCGTTCTAATAGGATTTCTCGATAGTGTGGCCCCAGCATTATAGTTACACAAAACATCTGCTACCGTTTTGTATGTTAGAACGGCGGTCTAACGTGAACAGTCAATTCGCAACTATATTCATAGCTGAGGTGTCCGAGTGGTTAAGGAGTTGGACTTGAAATCCAATGGGTTCTACCCGCGCAGGTTCGAATCCTGTCCTCAGCGAAATTATACTTTTAGTTAACTATTTCTGTAAGTTGTCATTTCTTTTGATGATTTTTGCGGTAATTTAGTTGATTGAGAAATATATTTTTTTTTGTCTCAAGCGTGATGTGATCAAAGTACAATTTTTTATTCAGCTAGGAGCACTTCACTTCTTTTCAAAGCTAATCTAATATGTTCATAACTTACTAGCCTGGAAATCGAACTGGCTTACTGTCGCGTTGTCTACAAATGTCGACGAACATAGTTATAAGTATCATTTTCATTATAAGAGAATCTAAGAACACTATACCTTTACACGTATGTAAACAAATGCAGATGTATGTAATTAAGTTTTATTGTTATCGGAGAGATAGGTACTGTAAAATGTATTATGAATTCATTAGTCTCCACATAGCTGAGGTGTCCGAGTGGTTAAGGAGTTGGACTTGAAATCCAATGGGTTATACCCGCGCAGGTTCGAATCCTGTCCTCAGCGAGTATCACTTTTATTTTGTTTATTTTTCATATAGATAATATTACTTTTTTTCAACGGGTTATTATACATGTTGTGATGGTACAAATATTACATACATAAGAATCACGAACACCGTCTTAAAGAGTAATATGGCATTAACATTTTTATAGTAGCAGTAACCAAAATACACAAGTATTTGACATACAAATACCCCCGTGACCTCTACGCAAACACTCATAGAGAGTATTTATCAAACTAAGGGTTTCATGCTTACATAATCATATTTGCTTACTCGTTAGGTCAAAACATGCGATGTAACACACACCGCAATTAAGTAAACAGAAGTAAATTATGCTTGTCCACTTAGCGCGTCTAAAAATACCTGCTTGTCCATTATTTAACTGACACTTAGGTGAGGTTGAGCGCCGTAAACTTTGATCCTCTCTTTCCAATATGTGGGCTTTGAACCTACTTTCCTCTTTGTCACCGTGCAAGAAAACATATTTCTTTAAGATGGACCACGTCTGAATGTGACATTGAGCCTCTGGATCCGAAAGTGGTCACTTTAACATGGTAAGGGCTGGTTCATAGTTTACCGAGCACTCTTGCAAGCACTGGCGTGAAAACACGTACCTAAGCATTCTGGTGAAAAATCAACTGCGCTACATATTTTGCGCCGATCCTACGCCTATACTATGTTACAGGGAACTGTATGAGCGAGTTTATGGGCCTGATCTTGGGAGCTTACGAGGCGAAAGAGGGAGGTTTCCTCCCCGGAGGCGCCTCTCTCCACTCCATGATGACTCCGCACGGACCTGACGACAAGTGCTTTGAAGGAGCTTCAAAAGCGGAACTTGTGCCGCAGAAGATTGCTGTTAATACTCAGGTACGTACTCGATGCATAACTTAGAGCTACTCTCAGTGTTTTTTCTTTTAGGATTTACTTTTGGCCCAGTCGTTCTTCTACAAGTCTTTTCCCAGTAGTTTAAACAGACACTCGGTCAAATTAATGTAATCCACTTATACTCACAAACTTTTTGTAATAAATTCGAAGCCCGGGACTAGTTTTGATCCACGTAGGATCTATATGATATGACTTTGGATAGCAAAGTCCAATGGGTTTCAAATATTCCACGCGTTTCTAACTTCGTACCTACATTGTATACCAAAGTTAGCAAGTTTGCCGTATCGACACAACGCACAAAACACGGCGGTAAAGTTTATATGAGTAGGGGGGAGAAAGAATTGCTTTCCAAATGACCCTGGGGTTCTATTTTTACCGCACGGCAAATAATATGATTGACCAATTTGATTTTTTTGTTACGGCAAAGAATTTACCTGTATGGAATGAATGTAGTAATTTACCTGTATGTAAGCAAAAACGGTTCTGAGTTTAATGGTAAGTATTACAGATTTGGCGTCCTATGTTTATCCGTTAATAAACAAAACATGCTACGGCAATCAAAAGTCAAGAAAAACTTGTCTGAGAGTATAAAAAATACAACGAAATTTTAAACCGGGTCAGGTAAGAAATACGTATCACGCACATCGGATCAGTCATATTGGAGTAATCGATATCAATACAAAAAAAAATGTATACTAACAAAAAAACCTGCCCAATTGGAAATCTCCTCAATTTTAAATCGGTTAAAACTTGTTCAGCTAATCAAAAACTTGTTTTATCACCAGGCGTTCATGTTCGAGTCTTCGCTCAGTTTGGCCATCACGAAATGGGGCGCCGAAACCTGTCAGAAACTTGATGCTAAATATTATGAATGTTGGCAGAACTTACCCAAACTGTTCTCCGAAAATGTCAATGTGTAATTAATGTCTTTATAATGTAATGACGTGATAACAATCACTATTGTTTTTATTTTTGTAATAAATTTCTTTTATGCTTTGTCCGTTTTATAGAGTTGGTTAAGGTTAATTCTTTTACTACCCGACTGGGATTTAGTTATTGTATACCTAAACGGGCTGATTTTAGTACTGTATTATTATTATCTAACAACTGAAACCTATTCAATTAACACGATAAAGATAGGTTAGCTTTGACTTTGGTAACAGGTACATAATTAAAAACTATGAAAATTATATTTATATCCTTAAGGTTGTTTATTGGCAAGTATTTCTAATTAATATATTACATTTTCCTGTATAATTATTTCAGGGCGACGTTTTAGTCAAGTTTTTTTTCACAAATCGATGAAATACTTGTACAGGAAAATGTGATTCATTAATTAGAAACAGTGCCGTATTATCAATAAGGCACTTTAGGCCAGTGCCTAGGGGCCCACTATGACCAGGGGCCCACCACTATGACTAGGGGCCCAGCACTCCCGATGAAATAAAAAAAAAATGATACCCACGGTAGAAGCCCACATCTTAATAACTGTGGCCGAAGTAGGCATCTAAAAAAAGCTCGATAAATTTTTCACTCAATGAAAATAACTTAAACCAAACCCCCCCCCACTCCTTTGTTGCCTCGAGGCCTCGGGGCCCCTGGGCCCCTGGACCCGGCCCTGATTAGAAATACTTTCCTATTTGCAACATTACCTAAGGATAATAATAAAAGGCATACTTGAACTGAATTCTAAAATGAAACCAAAGAATTTGTATTTATAAAGCTCAATAGATAGAAATATATTATTAACTGTAACTTTAATATGCGACAACAGAAAAAACGAAACAAATTAAAATAGACAGAACAGGCGTTAAACCTTGTGCTTTGCTTCTATACAGCGATCGTTGCGCGTACTCCTGCAGCAGACCACACTCGACTGGTTTCCTCATAGCTGTAGTGTCTCGAAACGTTCTTATCATATAGCAGGTCATGCCGGGCGTCACCGCTATAGATGGACCCTTAGCTTTCAAAGCATCTACCACAGTTTCACTTTTTACCGACACTGTTTGCACTGAAGAGTTCCCATTAGTTACATTGGTAGTTGTCACCGTTGTATTCCTGACCGTCGTTACTTGTTGTTGCTGAACCGATCGAGGCGACTCCTCAAATATGAAACTGGACATCAGCTTGCAGTCTATACGCGTCTCTTCATACTCGCCGGTACTTTTGCTGACACCTAGCTTACACACCTCGCCGGCTACACCAGTGTAAGGTCTGTCACGGTCATAGTAATGGTTGTGACTGTTCCGACCCAAGTTATAAAGCGCTAGTCCTGTTAACAAGTTGTCGAACCTGCTGCCAGAGTCTCGGTACTCGTACACATAGACGGGAGGATGACCTTGATACACGGGGTGATAGGTAGAGCCGTAGCTGATCTGCTGCGGCGGGTGGTAGTGGTAGTGGTGGTTCACTTGGGTCCGCGGACTGTAGGTGTTCTGGACCGTGTTGTGTTGTTGCTGGTAAGTCTGCCGCACGCTACCACCAGTGTTTGTGTTTCCCGAGAGACCCGTCGATGGCGGGTACATGTGAGAGCTCTGATGGCTGCTACCGCCGGTCCCATACCCCGAGTAGCCGCCTGAATGAGGGTAAGAGTGTGAGTGCGAGCGCCCATGGCCAGTGCTACTGTGTCGGGCCGAGACAGTCGACAAAAAAATGAATATCGCTACGAAACTAAGTTTCATGTTATCGTTGCGGGCGAGCGTGGTGGACTGAGCCCGGGCTGGTCGCTCCCGATAAACAATCCCATTAGTCGTGACGCACGGGGCGCGGTGTGTACAGTGACAACACGCAGCGACACACCCGCGGGACGCTGTCCGTGAAAACTATATAAAGCACGCTACCCCACGCATTACGGTAATTAAATGAGCTATAAAAAGCTACTGATGATCTGTTAATAAAAACAACATAAATAATTACGATACTTTTAATCATAATAGGTAATTAGCAGAGCTTAAAATTATTCCATTACTGCATTAACATTATAAAATACCCTCGGTCAGTCGCGTCACCAGTGTAAGAGCGTCTTTCACTTTGTGCTATTACTGATATACTAACAATGATCATGAAATTTGAAAACACTACAGTTCGATAGCTCAGCGATCGGAATATCAAAGAATTTAAATTTTTCGTATAGTTGATTGATAGCTAAGCTATCAAAAACTACACTACTATTATTTTAATATCTGTTTAGTCTAGAACATTCGATACAGGGATTATAATTAGGCTGTGAAAGAGGCCCTTAGAGATATCTCAATGACGGTTACAACAGAAAACCATCTATGTGACTTATCGGATAAGAAATAATAAATAAAAATGGAATTAACATCTCACGGCTAGCGAAGTGTGTCTATGTATTATTTTACTGACATTAACAGTTATTTTTGTGATTTGTAAGCACGTTGAATAATTAAAAATTTCACTTTAAAACAAAATATAAAATGATTCAACTGTAGCAGTTTCCTGTGAGATTCTTGTGCATACAAACCACTTACATCTAGGTTTCCTGACGAGTCCACTGCAGGAACACAATAAAATCCAAAATTTACAGCCTACTAGCTATTACTTAGTAATTTAGTGTTATAACCCTCTATGTGTCAAATATATGATCTCACTTGCTAGCACACCAGGGACGCCGCTAACCAAACACTCCAGCCATTAATACAGGCAGGTAGTCTGGTTTAACTTGCAGTACCTAGCGTATTTCATATCTAATAAAAATATATATATATTGCAAAATTTTGTACACAACCAAATTGTTTATTTCCCCTAAAATCTTGGAATTCCTCTGAAATCAGAGAATGTCAGAGATCCGGACATAAAGAGGGTTATATAATGGCGAATGAAACATTCGCACAGTTCCCGAGTGGACTCCATCTCACAAGACCAACTAAACTGTATAGTACCTCGGACACAAGAATTTTCTCATTATGCAAAAATATTCCAATTTCTTTCAATCAATAACAATGTTGCCGCATTATCGCAGCAATTTACCTCTTAACTCCTAACATCGTACAATTTATGTACTTATGACCATACCAATTAATTTTTACATCTATTTTATACGACATAAGGTTGAAATTACTATTTTATTAAGAGCTCTTTCATTTTCTTTAGTTGATAGCCTAATTGGGATAAGAATTTGGTTTGAAATGTATTAATTTCATTTTGTTTGTAAGATTTTTATTATTAAGTTTACTTGTTTAAACTGAAATTAGTCTTTAAAAAGAAATACTGGGGATTTATTGCCTTTGGTAATTTAATAATGTTACAATTAGATCGTAAATTGTTACGTTACACAACATCATCTGCAATTTCCAACAAGTAATACATCACATTCAGTAATTTATGCATAAACACGAAAATCAGAGTTTCGATTATTTCAGAGCATGAAAGAGCTCTACGGAAGTTTCCATAGTGTATGTGAGGTCATTTTACAATACCTGCTGATTTCTCACAACTTTTCAGTAAGTATGACAGTAATGTCTGTTGAAGTTACATGTAATTTACAGTAGAATTTGGTTTTTACTGATTACTAGCGTTATCTGACTACATTTCCTTGTATTATGTAGATATTTTTATAGTATAGTCAGAATTAGCAACACCCCTCGAGATATCTTGAAGAGTACCAGTCACATTCGAGTGCTTGGATGAAGTACATATCTAAATCTTCACAATTTAGTGAGCTAAAAGTATCTTATATTTTGGTAAATTTTAAAAACGTGTAACAATACATGGTTCCCAACAGACATTCGTGTGGATACTGAGAGTGGTAGTGTGGTAGCAGTTACAATAGAACGTGTGTGAGTAGCGGCCCCTACCCGTGGTTGACGTTGACGCCGGACTCCAGCTCGGACGCCGGCGTCTCGGGCTCCTCGTCGTTGTAGATGTTCTCCGCCATCTGCCATACCTGTGTACAATTTTTTATTAATATCGCTGTATTTCGTCTCTAGGTAATCACGACAGATTTTTCTGACAAACTCGAAAGACCGACCTTGGATCACAACAAAGTTTAAAATGGAGGTTTTTTCAATTCTGTTATAATACATGAGGTATACTTTTTTTCTAACATTAACTTGTAAGACAGAGTCACACTTATCACACCTTTACTTGCGGACAATGCATTCAGTAGCGACGGTTCTTCGCAACCAATGAAATTTCTTACAATTTAAATTCATTATTCTTAATCCCTCTTTTTATCCTTAGTTAAACTGTCCAAGACCAATGCACGACCGAAATTATCAGATTTGGAGAATGAGTTCAATATATTTCCTATATATTGAACTCATTCTAGCCTTTGCCGGAGAGTACATACCTGCATGATGTTATCCTCGGACACGGAGCAGATGACCCAGGGCTCGTTGGGGTTCCAGGAGAAGTCGGAGATCTTGGCGGTGTGTCCTCCGTGGATGAACAGCAGCTCGGGGGGACCGTCTTCTGCGTCTTCCGCCGTCTGCTCCTCGCCTATCTTCGACAGGTCCCACACGTGAAGCCTACAACAATGTCCATACATTATCAAATTTTAATTCAGGAAATTGTTTTTGATGAATTGAATCAGATAATGCAAAGGTATATCTACAACAATATTCTCAATGGTAAGAAGCTAAGTTCTTTTACATTATCCTCAATTGCATCTTGTTTTCTTTAATTAGTTTGTAATCATTACCAAATTGTTATAACATTATATAAAATAGCAGTAGTGCAGCTAGAAAAGATTCCAAACTTGAAAAAACACCACTCCTTTTGAGCCAATTCTAAACTTTGTTTTAGAGATGCGCCGAATAGTGGTTTCACCGAATATCCGAATAACGAATACCATTCGGTTTAAAGTTTACCGAACCGAATATTCGGCCGAACCATTCGGTTCAAAATTTTATTGCCTAGCCGCGTAAACAGGTTTTAACACGTCCTATTTTATCCATGTTTTATTTTATTATCTTAGTTCAACAATTTTTTCATAGTATTTCGTAGACTTATAACAGAATAAGTTATATCTTTTAGTTCTACATCGGGTAATATGGCAGAGAAAAAAAGAACCGAATATATTCGGCACCAAACCGAATAATTTGGCCGAATACGAATAGTGAAAAAGTTGCCGAATATGGCGAATACCGAATAGGCGCATCTCTACTTTTTTTCTATTTATTGAGGATATGAAAAGACAACATTTTGTCATTGTCTTGTAAATAAATTATTTTGATGCTGTACATAAACATGTACATACACTATACATACACATACATGATTTAGAAGACAATTAATTATTTCCGCTCTACTTCAACTTAAAATCAACATACAACATGTAACTTTATTACTCATAGTATAAAGTTTAGGGTTATACCTCCTGTCGGTGCCGCTGCTGGCGAGGATGGTCTCGTTGTGCGGCGACCACTGCACCTGGAAGATCTCGTCCTTGTGCGACTCGAACGAGTGCAGCTTCAGCTTCAGGTTCCGCAGGTCCCATAACGCTACCTGCAACGTAATGTTCGTTTTGAATAATGACGTAGGGTAAATACAAAAATTTAGGTTAATTCTGAGTGGATTGGATAAAAATCCGAAAGACAAGTAAGTCTTATTACATGTAGTCAAAGGAAATTATCTTTTTTAATCTGGTATACTTTGTAAGAATAATTAGAATTAAACTTTCGGCAACATTATAACTCTATAATCAAAACTCAAATATACCATTTTTATAAGCAGAACAAAAAAAGAAGAAGGTAAAAACTACCAAGGCAGGATTTTGTTTGATTTTTGGGACATTTCTGGTCTATAATTATAAGTCTTCAATCATTAGTGTCATACCGTTTTGTCAGCACTGCCGGTGGCCAGTATGAACTCAGAGTAAGGGTTGAAGCTGAGACAGTTGACCTCCGCCGTGTGCGCGTCCACTGTGTGAGACGGTTTTGACGTGTTGTTACATCTGTAATATAAAACATACATCATTAACTTAGTCATATAGTGTAAGTAGCTGTTTGAAGTTATATTTACTGAAAACTGACAATTCCTATCTATTATTATGAAATAACTCATTGAAATAAATCATTACTTGATAAGTACGAGTGAAGAAATTATAACAGTATCTGTTACAACTTCTTCAGAAATTATTTTATAAGTAGATCTGTTTCAGGCAGAATGGTCATAACAAATTAAAACATTATCATGTGTACCTAACTTCGATAGTAAACTTATACTGAATCATACATTATTAGCATCAACTTATTATATGCCTATCTATTCAGGTAATGGTTTTCTTTATACTTTTGGAGGTTTATAGTGTTTTGCATGTTAATCTACCTAGAATGCATGATTTTACAACAAGGTTTTTACAAATATTTAAACAGGTTTTACTAATTAACTCTATTACAATAAGAAAATAAAGATCTATACAAGTATCTTATATTTTTTGTTAATTGATTGTAAGACACTAAAAATCACATTAACAAGCTTTTTTTGATAGTGAATGTTGTTGTTTTGTTTACAACCACTCTTTTGCATATTCTAAGCTTGAATAAATGCCTAATCTTTTTCTAAAGAGGAGGATTCCTGTACTCAGTTGTGGAACAGTTACAATAATGTCATACATTTTTATGAGAAGATTCTTATATACCAAGGAAAACCAATAGTTGGAAAATTACCTGGTGTCCCAGATCATGAGTTTCTGGTCATCAGCGACGGAGCCGAAGAGTGACTCGTGCAGTAGATGCCACGCGACGTCCTCCACGACGGCGGTGTGTCCCGTAAACACAGACTTAGCCTCGATCACGCGACCCTCCTTAGGAGTCGCGTTTATGTCCCACAGACATATTGTGTGGTCATCACTGGATAACATAGGGATGTTAAGTAATACATGGTATGTTGTATTTCATAATTTAAAGTCATTTATTTAAATGAGGCAGTTAGTAGCCTTACTTTGAAAGATTAAACAATGGACAGAACCCAAATTCAGCCACATACATGTAGCTTTATAATAAGTTTAGGAGAACTCTTTTTGCGGAGAAAACCAGTGCAATTTAATCCTTTGAAACTAACTGGGCAAAACAAGCAAATGACTTGGAACTTCAGTGAAGACAAATGAACAAGTTTTTAAGTAGTAGAAGTATGTCAAACTTTATCATTACAATAGTTTCAAGCTTATTTTCTAAAATCCATTGAAAAATAGTTAACATATATTATTTTAAAGACTTACCTGGCTGATAGTAGGTAGCCATTAAGATTAGGGTTCCAGGATAAACCATATCCTTCTTTTTGATGACCTCGCAATCTGTAAAGAATTTTCCCATAAGAACACTATTTTCGCAAATACTAATTGTTTATTCAGGAAAATAAATCAATTGACTGTTGACATTCATGACCAAAACAATAAAAATAGCATTACTGGTATTTTAAACTGTTTTTACTAATACTGTTTTTTTTTTAAATCAGTTATTTTAGTGAGGGCAGAACATACCTGAGGTCAGGATGGCATTCACCAGATGGTTCAGGCTTTGATGGATGTTTAGTGTAGTCAAACACCAGCACATCGGATGATGGTGTCTTGGTGGCAATAACACAGGGGTTCTGTGGCATGTAGCGAGCCCTGTTCACTTCTCCCTCATGGTTGATCTTAATCTCTATGTCAATTTTGCCAGATACTGAGCCGAAACCTCCAAATTCTATAAGATAGTTCATGTATTTTATGATATTCAACACGGTCATATGCAGGATTGTTAGTGGCTAGTGAAAGCAAAACATGAATTTTAATAACAGGCAGGTGCAAATATATTAAAAGGTTAACATACAGTTAGGTGAGAATTTTTTTACTTGAATATTATAAACTTTACATAAATAATTTAAAGTATACACTAGCCTTTACTTGTTCAATAAGTTCTATAATCAAGTCACAATGGAGTCAGCAATATGGTGATTACATACCAGTGTTTGAAATAGGATTGCCCGGTAGGTGGTAGCATATAATAGTATAGAAATATAAGACAAAATATACAATTTCTAATACATACCTCCTTTATCATTGTCATAGTGGCTGGCATCAAACTGTGCGTCTTCATTAGGGAGCTGAACACTGGCTATCAATAGGTGATTCTGCTCATCTGATGTGTGTGTACCCAAAATTAACCTGCAAACACACAGTAGTCCATCAAAAAGCAGTTATTGAGCCAATTACTAAGGCACTTACAAAGCTAGAGGTAAAACTGCATGTTTGAAACCTAGTGCTTTAAGGAGTAAGAACAAAAGTGTTTCGACTAGTTTATACTAAACTGATTGTTTGTCAGTTACCAACTAACAAACTTCACCGGAAATTATGATTGGCATTATAATAACAAGGTTTTTATTAAAGGAAGTTTCTTCAAGATGTGAAGTCAAGTATGACAAAGACTTGTGAACTCTGGTACTTATATTAGGTTGAGTGTTCTCACCTGTGAACCGAGTAATCCTTCCCTTCAGGCCTGGTCACGTCTGGAAGCCACTGGGCAGTTAACGACGGCCACTCAAGAGCGTGTGTCATCACCAGATCGTATAAAAAAGGAGTATTCTTCTTCCATATCTTGTACTCCTCATTGATAACCCTCTCCTCGACCGCATCATCGAAGGTTTCTACAAACGACAGGAAATTACAGATTCGATACGAACTCTTTTTTGATAACCAAAAAATCACTGCTGTCAAGCGTCAGCAAAGAACTACAGTTCGATTAAGTTATACGCTGAATGACTATCTATTTACCTCCGTCTCCTTTATCACCCATTTTACTACGTAGAAATTTGTATTTGTTTGAAAGAAAGTGACAAAATTATTAGTAATAACCGACCGGCCCCGTAAAGGCGCCAAACAAAAGTCCTTGGCGTTACTGGCAACAGACAACACACAAACTTCCGGCTTCTAAGCAGCTGTGTTGCTAGAGTGAAAGTTTTTATTACCATCGTGAATAATTTTAAAGACAGGTACTTCCGGTCGATACTACTCTTCGATATTGTATTTATATCTATTGTTTGACTTATATTATTTTGCACTTTGTTAATGTTTCAAGAGTTGTTCATGTTAATATTTTCTATCTATTGTAAAAAAGGATACGGTCTTGCCTTATATCTTTATTATTATGAAACGCATACTATGATTACATAGGAGCACAATGGAAATGATGTGCCATATCAAGCTATTTATGAATTATTGTTAACGAAAACTTTCGTGTACTGAATCTAAAGCCTAAACTTGAATACTGATTAATGAATACTTAAGAGCACAGACATATATTGACGATACGCTTCATTTGATAATACAAGAGAATTAATAAAAATTAATTATCATACATAGTTTCAAAGACCAAGACGATGACTTTCAATTTAAACATTTTCGAATATCGTGTTTCTTGACATAATTTTCGGCTGGCAAGAATTCCTCAAAAGTCATTTGTATTTAATGTCAACATGGCTGATGCTGCAGCTGCTCGTCGAGAGGCTCGTAGAAGGAGAATATTAGAAAATTCCCACAATAGACTACAGCTGATATCTGGAAAATGTGGCGACGAGTATCCCAAAGGTACTACTTGTTATGTTGTAAAAAAATATTACGGTTGATAATTTAGGTTTGTTCTAAACTTTGTTTCTCATTTCAGAGTCTCCGGTCAGAACTATTCCTGACCAAAATTATGAGAGTCCAACTATATCGGAAAACAACAGCTGCAGCAAGACTTCACTCCACAATGGCGTGATAAATTCAGAGCCAGATATATTGGATTTGATATCAACGAATCTGAACCGTGACATCGCGGCAGGCGATGGGGAGGTACCTGGTGATTTGGCACCTTTCGCAGCACCTGCAGTGGAGCCAGGGCCAACGCCACCCTTCTGGGAGAAACTCACAAATAACAAATACGACATAGTCCTGTTATCGCTTATAATTCAATTACTGTATGGTCTGTCATTGGTAACATTTGATGGTACTTACTTTTTCCTGCCAGTACTAATTTATATCGTAACTAAACTGATATGGTTTCCATCTCAGAGTAGTTCATCGTTCTCCAGTGCCCTTCAGCTCTTACAGGTGATGTCAACTCACAGGGTGCAGAAAGTATTACATGTAATGCAGTACTTAATGGTCATTTCATGTGACATTTGTATATTTCTATTTACCACAATTTGCATACAATCATTATGGATCACCTTGAAAAGTGATTCTAATACATAGTAATGACTTCATTTGCACCTAAGTTGAGGGCATAACATTGACTGAGCAATATCTATCAATAGCTGGCTAGAAAAATTTGGGGTATGTTGAAGTTAAACTGTTAAGTTTTTAAATCATCTGTTATATTCAGCCAAGTTGAATTTTCAAATGCTCCACCATGTTCCATAGTTATGATTGCTTGTGCCTTTATCATAAGTGAGAAGTTGTGACAAGTGTGCGTTTTAGTCACATATTGCCATTTTTAGTTTTAAATTAGACTCAATTTTGTATATAGCATGAGATAAAGAAAATTGTTATGTTCATGATAATATTTATCTTAGCTCAATCATTTCAGCATGTGCAACAAGATATTTCTCTTTCTGCATTTATTTGTATTTATTCCATTAAGGTTTTAGGGAATCACAAATGCAAGGACTATCCAATAGCATGCCAAATTAGTCAACTATTTTCAGGCTTATATTTATATAGGAAAGTATTTTGATATATCAATTAATCCTAATGAATTATAACGGCCTGTATAACCAATGCTACGGCCTGGATTTGTGAGAATTCTATGTAATCTTGAAATTTACTATATCCCAATATTGATCATTATAAAATGAAGTATACTTACCGCTTAGTATGGCAGTCTGTGACTTGTAGAATCTATTTTTATAATTCTTTTTGTTTGTTAATTAATATACCTTTGATTTGTTTAATACTTTTAACATTTTCACTATTACACTGCCTTACTCTTTAGACTTAATAGGCATTATATACAATAATAACACTTGAAATGACAAGATTTTGGACAGCAAGAACCCTATTTAGTCAAAATTTTAGCTATGTTTATAATTACTAAACTTTGTCCCAACTTTACTATTAGCCTTTGTATTTACTAAGATTTGTTATTGTTTTATGGTAATGGAAAAGGTATTTCAAATACAGTTTGGAATTAAGCTGGTATGGTAACACCAAAGATTAAATTAATTTCCATTGCTATAGTATAAGAAAAGCTGACCATACACAAACCAATTTGAGCTTTTGTAATGAGCAAATTTGATCAGGCCACAAACGTTGACACTTGTCTTGTGTCAGATAAGCTGAAATGATACAGATGAATACCTCAACCTTGCGCCCGATCACCTCTACTATGGATTTCAATGACAATCGCAGCAGTCAGTGTATGACTGGCCTAAATATTGCACCCCCTTTTAATTCCGAAAAATTTGCAGCTAGACAGAAACTCATTTAAAATCAGTTTCATGACCTTTTGCCATGCTTGTTGACTAATAGTTTAATTATTGTCTTCCTTCTGAAACACGCGTTACTTTAAAATTGTGATACTTGAGCATGTTAAAAATATTAGTAAATTTTGTTGACTACATCAATGTTATCAACTTATGCTAATGTTCTGCATAAGAAACATGTGAATAGTTTAGTGTATCAGCTTAATCCATATTGTAAATAAAGGTCAAACAACTATAAATAAAAGAAATATAAATTTATTTTAATTATATTTTGTAACATCTTTGAAATAAAAAATGGTTATGAACAGTTTACTTGTTTAATTGACACTGTTTTACCTTTTAGCTTGAATAGCAGCTGAAATAAAATTGGATTGATTAGTTTTTGTTTCGTATTGTCTTAACACAAATTTTAGGCACATTAAATGATTAATACAAAAAACAATGAGAACCAGACAACATAGATGTCAAAAATTTTATATGATGGAAAACAACCCAGAAACTATTAAATCAACAAGATGATGTGGGAATGGGATAACATATAACAAGTGAAGGTGAGAAAATTCAATAAAAACCCAAATAAGAATAAACTGTTTAATGACACTATAATACAACTGAAAACAAAATGTGATCAAGATCTACGAAACTAGCTTAACGATTAAAAAAGTTTTTAATACTACTGAATATATTCTTACTCTGTTTAGGTTGGTCAGATTGTACCGACTGAGGTACCGACGCCTTATCGGAAAGGCCTACGTCACCCGTGCTCTGACGACTTGCCTCTGATGTTACACAACTTGGAGGAACTTTAGTTTCTTTATTTGAGATGAATGTGTCTGGACTAGTGGAAGTATGCTTATCAATACTTTGTACAATGTCAGAATGGCTTGAGTCAAGTGTTTCGTCAGAGCACCCGAGTTCCTATTGTTTCTTTACCGCCTTTGGTTTTTTCTCTCGCAGAGGTTTGTTGCGAACGAGGTCTGTGCGACCTATTGATATCATTTTTAATTCCCATGCTTCTAGATCTTTCCTGGAATTTACAAGAAAATTTATATTAGTGTGTTTTATTTTATTGATTTTCCGTCGACATCATTATGGCCTTGGTATGCGTTTTCTACAAACACTATTGCTTTATAGCTGTTCACTTTTTCAATATAAAGGTAAGACTTAGTTAGACTACACATGATGTATTTTTGCTGGATAGACACTGTTTATACTGACTGCAGAGTATTACATAGTAGTACATATTCAGACTTTATTTTCTTTTATTTAAATCAAAAGTCTTCTATTTAAAAAAGAATCTTTCTATAATAATGTGGGGTTTACAAAATATTATACTTACTTATACTTTGCCATGAGATCACTGGCTTGCTTTTCAAACTTGACTTTTTCACTAGCAGGTAACTTAATCCATTCTTTCTTAATTTCTTCTTGGAACTCTTTCAAAGCTTTGCCTTTAAATACTTCACTTCTAGATTGAGTGAATAGAAAATATGAAGACATAGGCTTTTTAGGACGTCCAAGCTCTTTGTATTCCTAGAAATAATAAATATACACACTTATTTGTATCCACCTCAAAAAGAATGATGTAGTTTCAAAAAAAAAATAACCATTTCATTCTAATTTGCAGCATTTTCTGACTGGCAACTAAGATATGGGTTAAATTTAGAACATAGCACCACAGTCTACAAAGTACAGATAGAAAAAGATCCCACATTTTAAAATGAAATGCCCATTTCAATAAAATGCTGACAGATATTTTCTCATGAAACACATAACCAATGCTGTAATCTACTCATTCAATACAATCAACATTTGTCTTCACATCAATTTATGTCTTACTTTTTTTTTATAAAATGTTTGACTAACCGAAACCAGAATTTTTAAACTAACTGAAGATTATAATAAGGTATATTATGTTAATTACTTACAGCTTTTGTTTTCCTCTTTTCCTTGGCAATAGCCATTTCCTCTTTCAGCCTTTTTATATCTTCTTTCTGTTTGTCTGTTAAAGAAGACTCATACATGGCTTTAATCTTTTTGTAATCTTCTAAGTCTTTCTCATATTCCTTTGCCATTTGATTTTTAGTCTGCATAGAAAGAAATAAGTTCAAATTAAAATAGTAATTTTATAGACATCAATTTAATAGTTTTCTATGCTTTTGTTGTAAAGAGATGAGAGATGTTTTCCCAGCAGTAGGACAAAAAATGCTTGCAATAAAATAATAATAAATTCTTTATAGGTAGTCAAAGTGAAAGTTGTATAGTGCAAGTAATAGAAATACATAATTGTTATTGTTTTGTTTAGAAATATTTGTAATTCGATGGTTGTGATCTGAGCCTTTTTTATTGTACCTCTATGTCTAACTGTTGCCAGTGCTTGGATGTCCATGAAATCGCATCCTTGGATGAAATCCCTGGGTTTTTGGCAAGGAGTGCTGGCCTCATTTGTGTCATAAACTTGAAGAATGGTGTCAATGGACGCTTTGGTTTCTCCAAGCCAAGCTTCTCCTCCGCAGATTTCCTCGTATAGCTGCATACTTGTATCGGACTTGCCCAATTCGTTCTGTAAAACATATTTAGGACTTAAAATATATGGATAGTCATTTCCAATATAGTTACCCCAATACTTTGGAATATCAGGCACACAAAATTGTGGTTAATACCCACTTGTAATGTTAAAAATAGACATTTTATTTCACTTTCTAAAATAAACAATAGCATTGGCGTCATAACCTCAACTTACCTTCCGTGTAGAACTGTTTTGTAACTCCCTACAAAGTAATTACTCAAACGACAGAGTTGAGTAAAAGAGGACATTATAAAAATACTTGTTTAATCAATGTCACATACAAATGTTGTAACTAAGTTCGTTGGGTAAAGCTTTAAAAAATCAACGCATCAAATTCAGCTTGCTTGATTGTAGTTTATTACTCACTCACTGTCACATGAGACGATTGCGTTAGGAGCTTACAGAAAGAGATAGACATACGCCATTCCTATATTCCAAAGAGAGAAAAGAACAGAATGCTGAAATATCAAATATGTTTAAGTGTGGATATGGAACGTGATTGTTACAGAGCCTACTCTGTCATTGTCAAACTAAAAAAAAGCACTAAATGTTACCAGAACTATCAGCTTATAATTTGACAACAAATATTGCAATACTAAAAAATATAATACGGTGTCATTTTCAGTTCAATTTGAAAATTAAATGCTCAAATTCAAACAAATTAAAGTTCCAAATATTGATTCTAATTTAAAATATCTTTATTTTTGATGCCTTTATAGTCATTGATGCCGACCAAGTAACAACGTTTTTATCGAGCATTATTAAAAACTGCTGTTTTTTTTCGAAATCCTAGTACTCAAAGGCTAACATATAAAAGCTATATTTAAATTGATAAGAATTCGACCTAGATAATATAGTAACTAAAAACTTAGGTAACACTATTTCAGTTATCTCGTAGCTAAGTCACAGATGCACAAATCCGTTGATCCCAGTTTGGTGGGCGTGGATGTGAGACCATCAATTTTTCAATGAGACGCGAGTTCCTCCGTGTTTGTAAATGTCGACATGTGACAGTCGTTACTTTTACTTGGAAGCTAGAATGTCCAACCAACATAACCAGTCTTACCAAATTATATCGTGTTGCCCGGATAACTGGGTAGTAGAACTCTTGTAGTATTTAATGTTATTTGCGCTCTTTTGTTTCAGTTTCAACCAACAGAGACTGAATCCAGATATTCTAAGAGCCGAGCCTTTTAATGTACATATTAAGGGATCGTATTTTTTTAATTTCGTCGCTGGCGTAGTGATTCCGATCTGTAATCGATAGCCATAGGTACATTATAGGTAATGTACGTAGAACAATAAAAAAAAAACATGATTTAATTTTAGTAATTTATTTCTTCAACTAGGTATTCGTTAGCCACGAAATTCTTAAAAATACTTAACTACTTACATAAATAATGCTTAGGTATTTAATATTCACAAAAATTATGTTCAGTCAATATTTACATTAGTTATTAAATATTTTGGCAAAAAAGGAGGTGGGTTTTCTCGCTGTATCTAGTTTATTTAGTTTTCTTTTGAATCACAAACAAAAAAAGTACTATTTTGGACGGATGTTACAAAAAGTGTTTTAATAGAAACAAATGTCAAAAAAAAATGTTGTTTGAAAATAAATTATTTCAAACGAACAAAAATTTAATACAGGATAAGAACAATTAAATATTATTTCTTTAGGATCAAACTAAAGGTAATGTATGATCAATTACAGAGTAGAAAATAATTTAAAATAAATCCGTGTTTCTTTATTACCTATCTTTAATAATGCCTAAATCAAAGCTTAAAATACCATAAATACATGAGGCAATATTGTGCGCTTCACTTTTCCCATTTGTATTTACAATTATTATTCAACTTCAGTTATTATGTTATTTACATTTTTAGCCTAAATTATATGTACAAATAAAAATATCTAAATGCTTAAATGTAATTTTAAGGCAATTCACTCGGACAGACAAAATCATGTAAGAATATTCTTCTCTTAATAAATTACAAATCCATGAACCGTATACTATTTAAAGTTATTTACAGTATAAAATGATTTCACTTTTTGAATACAAAAAATCAAGCACGTCGATAACACAGTAGTCGACAATGCGTGGTGCAAATTGCAAAAATTGAACAAAATCTATAGGTATAAGCATAAGCACCCTAAGCACACTTAGCGTCATTTTATTATGCACAACTTAATTTAGCACATTTATAAATATTATGACCATAACACAATGACCTAATAGACAAATACCTACAAAACTAATGGCACTTGAACATTCGTTTAACATACTAACAACTTACAAACATTAAATGCAAAAGAGGTTCAATCCTCTCAAAATTGTCTTTGAACTTACGTAGGTGAAAACATAAAGCGTACCATTATGCTCGTCAGAGAATAGTTTCACCGGCTGAATAATGGTAGTGTCTTGGCTTTCTATACGAATGTGTTTGTGGAGGTCTGTATGTAGCGTATTTGTGTGGATGTCTCGTCAGGGTGTGCGGGTGCGTCGCGTAGCAGTGTAGAGTGAGCGGCGTCGGCGGCGGGCCCGACGGACACTTAGCAAGAGGAGGCTTCCTGGGCCCTGCGATCCTCCTCCACAGAGCCTTCAGCCGCGGAGTAGCGATCCAAACAGCCACCATGACTCCCAGGATCTGAGTCGCGAATATTCGGAACAGAAACACCCAGAATGCTGGTTTGGGATGTGTAGAAGGTTCTGAGGACGGAACAGGAGCAGCGAGCCATTCGTCACGCCACGCGTATTCGTACACCCAAGTGGCGAGTATACACGCTGATGGCACGGCGTACAGAGCGGCGAAGGCCCCCAGCCTCAGCACGCTTTGGTCTTGATGCGGCTGCGGCGGCGAGTTCAGGAGCACGGACGGGGCTGGCACGGGAGCTGGTCTTCGGAGAACAGCTCGGAAGCCCGAAGACAGGAACACGGAGCCCAGCAGCAGACAGATGGCTTCGGGAATTATCACCAACGCCAGTAAAGACTTACTAGATTGGTTGCCCACGAAGCATGTCCCTGTAACAAAAGGAAAAAAAATCCATAAGCAAACGACATCGCAGTGGTGTAAAGGTTGGCGGATACCGAATTCTTTTTGTCGAGTCCTCTTTATAGATGTGAATAACATTCCAATTTCCACTAAAGCTACTCTCAATGCGAACACCTACACAAACATACAGCGAGAAAAAAGGCTTGCATTAATAAGGCGGTTAAAAGGGCCGATTTAAAATTGAAATACGAGCGTGCGAGGAGGAAAGGTGTCGTATTTAACGGCTCGAATAATGGTCGAGCATTTCTTTCGGCCGCCATAATGGAAGTGGAATGGAAATAATAAAAATAAAAGCACAATACTCGTGGCATGATTGAAACTGCAATATGCCTGAGAAACGGGCCGCGTGGCACTTCGCTCGCACTTCGCATAATGGCGATAAAAATAAATGTAAGAGGATTTTAAAATAAATGCGAAGACCAAGTTAAACAGATATCGGACAAACGTAGGAAGCTGTATATCAGATAGATGTTTTTGCAGATAAGTACCGAAAGATGTAAAAATAATGTCCACGAATAAAAAAAAATATTTATGTGTTATAAGTTGTTGTCAAACGGATCGAATAAAGTTTAGTTTTCATAGTATACTTTTGATCTAAGGCTAAAACTTTTGACGACGCGTCGATATAGCTTTACGTGAAAACATATTTATTTTTTCAAAATATATATACGATAGTTTCCAATCGCGACGCTGCCACTGAGGCTATAAAGTTGATATAATAACCTTTTCAGTTTTTACCGATCATGAATTTATTATTCCCGACATGTCGGACGGCACAAGTGATTTATGTGCAGTGAGGTTTATTTATACAGCGGCAGTGAAATATTTTCATACATCCTCATAAATTCAACTATAAGTGATGATTGGATCATTGTCCTTTCCAAACGATAAAAACTTTCTTGGAAAAATATTTTTGAAAGAATTATTTAGTTCTAAAAAAGGAAGGTAGGTAAGTACGAGGGTATATCTAAACTGCAATGTATAAAATAGTTTCGATGTAAAATAGGACGCGGAGCCCTTACTAACAACATGATACTTAGTAGAAGCACTAGAAGCGACTCTATAAGATCTCGCCGCTTTCAGACAAGTCTTTGTCGGCGCCGCATCCTTACATCACGCAAAAACCACAAACTTAACGTCATGATTCGAGTAATACCGTGCTCCCGGCTACGATAATACAGTTTTTAGCCGTCCTTATCATTGCGGTGTTTTTCAAATGTTCGCTTGTCCGTTTAAATTAATCGTCCCTAGCTTATGTGATAAGGAGGTTTTGATAATGCTGCACACCGCCGCGTTCGCTAAGAGGAGCTACTGTTCCTGTATCATTTTCAGTGTTTCATGTGCCGCTGGTTATCTAATGTGATGACGTTTCACCCGCAATGGGGACACGTGTACAATACAAGCCGCAGTAGAAAGCGGTCTCATTGTAGTAACTCGAAATGCGGCACATCTTACGATTTGACGTCAAATCTTGGGATTTTCTGATACCGATACAGCACATGAATTATAAAGGCGACCGTTTTGGTCAACTAGATTAAGCTAGCGGTCTCTTTAAAGTAAAGAATAACTGTTTTACATTAAAATCACATTTACAGAGTCTGTTTACCAAGACGGTAGACTTTTACCACATGAAACGGGAAGCGGAAAGTTAGAGCGTATCTAGTGTTTAATTACTTAACGATTTACAAATACATTAGAAACATAAGTAGAGAAGGCGCTTATCGTGCGCTCGAAGATTGCCCACGCATTCTCTAATGGCACAGAGGGAGTCAGATTGTCGTTTAGCACACCGACAACATTACAATAAGCCGGTACTTCCATACAAACCACTCAATACCATTACAGCATGAATACGTGCTCCCGCGCACTCGTACCAGATTTAATCGCTTTGAAAAATGCCGCCGATCAAACAAGAAAGGACTAATAAAACAAGAACGTTTCTTGCTTTTGCGTTGTTTCGACACGGACCTTTATTGGGACTTATTGATTGATATACAAGAACAATGGACCTTGAATTCTTTTAATGCGAAATTTGTGCGTTGTTTTCTAAGCAGGTAAATTTTTGAAAGCTTTTTTTTCTAATTCTATCTTCCGTGACTATTCAAAAAAACATTGATGAATAAGCATAAAATTATTTGAAAAAGGAAGAAGAGAAAAAGGTCTGATTGAAAAAGCAAGTTTTAAATATAGAAATGCCATCAGATCTAGTTTGGTAAACGTTTGAAGGATAAATCGAATGAGTCCAATAAATAACTTCGAATACGGCGTGGTCACCTTTAGTAGTGCAGCCTCCTTGAGAAACGTTGAACTTGTTCCATGACCATTTACAGAAGACTAATCGAAGGGAGCTACATCAAGAGAACGAGCGACCGTTTGATATGGTCAGGTAATAAATGATTTGATATACAGTTTTGGTCATACTGCAAAATTGTAAAAGAAAATATCTTGATGTTTACTTTTCAAAAGTTATTTTTTTAACCTTTTAATCCATAAAGGTACTTTTATATATACACGTAAAAGTCTTATTTTCAATAATTGTCATAAAACTTCATTGTCATACAATTTTTACACTAAAGGTAGGTAAAGTGACCTTAGTTAGTTCCAACAAAACAAAAGAGTCCTTTACAAGAAACCAGAAAAAAAATGGATATAAATATCATTCTTAGGATGATGACATTTGTCCTTAGATACACGCACTCGATATTATATTTTCCCCTTCTGTCACGATCGCCTGATCTTTACGAACGAGTCGCTAACTATCGGACCGGTCCCTAACTACCATAGCTGGCAGACCCAGTTACTGAGAAACACCAAACGAGGTGTTGTAAAAACATGATGGACACCGCTGATCACCGGCCATACATACAAAATGTAAATCATAAATTAATATTCTAGTTACAACGGTAAACTTGTTATAAATATCTTAATTAAGTGTCAAACGTTCGTTAAATGTTGGGAGGACATGTCACCTTTTTAGAGTTAACGTGACGATTACTAATGAGGCCTAGTGATGACTAATTGATTTGATCTTAACAAATAGTGTTTGTGTACTTTCGTAGTATTTGTGCGTACATAATTAATTCTTATGCCAAATGTCAATTAAAAGGACACTGTTGGAGTAGAGGAAAAAATGTCAACGTGCCGTGGGGTGATCCCTTGCATCAGAGAACATACCATGTGTACGTTTATTAATTAGTATAAGGATGTCGGGAGCGGTGCATAATTTTATTTCATCATTTGTATCAGCTTGTATAACAATCTACTACTAGATATGGATGTTTTAATTAGCTTCGCCTTATTATTAATGTCGCATTCAGACTTTAGTTGGTGAATTTAAATAGTAAGTAGGTATCTACACATGTTTGATGCTATTCCTTATAGGGTATTAGAGGAAAAAAGTACAAAATTGAATATGCCAGATAATGTATCTCTCTTAATAGAAGAGGAGAACTGCGGTCTATTACAACCGTAGCTGTTATAAAAGCAAGACAGCGCTCTACATGGCTTGGAAGGGTCTCTTCATTCCACAAATCTAAAACCCCACTCTAAAAGTGAGGTAAATACCTCCAGAAAAAGATTACTTAAGTATTTGGCAGTCGGCGTTCACTAATATATAAATTGCGTCTACTTTTGAGCCGATTCGTTCAGCTAGCATTAAAATGAACTCAAAACACAACAGCTTTCGATTGTTTGTCACTGCAAACACCTACCTGTAAGTTCATCAGCATCCACATCCCTGGTCACGAGGACAGCAGCGGCTAATGCTGCTGGTACTCCCCACGCGGCCAGCTGCAGGAGTGACGAGTGCCGGTCATTCCTGGCTCCGGCTGCTGGTGCAGGAGGTCGCATGACACTGGCGCGCCATGCTCCTGCTACTACCACCCACCTGGAAAAACGGAAAAGGTTGGATTAAGTTAAGATTGTTTTTAGGTCGAGTGATGTTTGTCGTGTAATCTAAAAAAGCCAGACAGATATTATGAGGGGTATAGGATGATCGCCGAGCAAGTTTAGTGAAGTAAAGCTGAAACACAACTCAACCTTACGGAAATCAATAAGACTGGGGGTCTTTTAAAGAGTATTTCTCCAAAAATATATTTGCAATGGTTAAAGTTGTTTCCAACTTTCCAGTGAGGTTTCTTCCGAAAGATTAAAAAAAATGAAACAAGGCATTCCTATTAGTGCACATATTTAAGATCGAGTAAATTTTATATTCTTCTTGCTTTTATTTTTTGTGTCAAGAGCAGAGTTACGTTAAACATTTCTTGATATCTAGATCTGACAACACGTGATAATAGTAGCTTCTGCAGGTAACGAAGCAGGTTTTACTTTAAATGTCGCAATAAGTGTAAGTCTGACATAAGAATTCAAAAGACAGTAGATAAAGATCAGTTTCTACAAATGTTTTTGAAAACAACGGAATTTTAAGGAGTTCAGTTATTCGTAATTATTGGTTGGAGATAATGTCATTGGCAAAAATGCACGGGAGCTTCAAGAAGTTCCAAATTAGGGAACAATGATTTGGTGGAGCAACTTAAGATTTTGAATCAGTACCACGTCCGTACATAGAGGTTTTAACCATGTCAAAGTAGTTTCCAGAATCATTCTTAAATTGAAACCTAAATGAACTCAATTCGCAAGTCAACCAAAAACAATAAGTTGTTGATACACTTTTGAGGAGTATTCCAACGTACCTATGTATGTGCCTACGATCAGTGATGGCTTACAGTAATTAAGATAATTAACAGTCAATGGGCAAGTTACGATAAACAGCTGTAGTCAGCAGGTGCCCTGAACAAGGTTCCTCGATTACGACTGGATTACTATCAAGATTATTTTTAGTGTGAGGACGACGATATGCCTTTAAAATATAGATCGTGTTTGATTATGCTTATCGGTTTAATTCTTATTGGCACTACTTTTATTGCAGTATGACAACTTTGTAGACGCTAGCCTGTCATATGGCATACCTATTAGTGTCTGAAATATTAATAGTCTCTGATATTAACTTTTTTAATTGTTGCTTTTTTATTAAAGCATGAATTTCTTTTGAAATTGTTTTCGGCCAGCACGAAGAAGCTTATAAACAATATTATATTACATGGTCGTTATGGTTGGCTGTCAATATTCATATATTTTTTTGTCATCGCAGTTCTTTTGATTTTAATTTTATAATGATACGCTCTTGTCTACACCTAACTAGGTCGTTCAACTTTGTGTTTCAAGAGCGCTTAAATAATGTATCACAGTGTCAGATTGTTGCTAAGTTACTTACGTAGTAACTATTTAGTAACCTGTGCTTTTGGTCACTTTTTTTTGAAGTTTCTATAGGGATAGTTTTAAATATTTATGGCGTGCTATGATAAAAGGATTTTCCATTACTTATTATTGTCGATTTTTGAAATGCGAACTTTCGAAAAACAATTCGTTATAGAAAAAGCATGGCCGTGTGAATCCTATCTATTCCATGGATATTAGTTTGAGAACAATTAAATCATTCTATGTGAAATTGGTATTTTTCTCAAAAAATACAAGTTATTAACACCAATTTACGTGCCAATGTTTTTGAAACTTGTTTCGAACGAACAATACAAATAAATTGGTGTGTGCGTATCGAAATAGTTAAATGCTCACACGGAAAAGGGCAATTAAAAGCCAACATCAGGTTTGTGTTTGCACATCTTTTGCGAAAACTATTAAAAACCAATTAAATGAAATTGCGTATTGTCTTGGAGTACCTACACTTAGTTAATTGATCCTTAGAGTCATACACCTAAGGTTACGTATTTATTTATTTTATTTTAACACAAAATATGTGCTGTATTTAATGTCAGAGTCATTCAATCAGTCAACCAAGAGGTGGTGAAGCGAATCAAGAAGTACGTGTAGTCGAAAGGAGAGTCAGGGAAAGAAAATATAATAAGTATAATTAATAAAGATTACTTACTAATACAGTAATACATATTCTAAGTGTGTATCCATCTCATTTATACAAATTTATTATTTATTTATATGCAAAGCTGTAAATAGCTTTTCATAGCGCCAAGAGTTAATTTAAAAATAATAGTAATTTGATCTATTTTATAATCATGTAATTTTATACGACGCTAGTGCCGCAGTAATAAACAAAAAAGCCAGACTGCCTGTAATCAAGATGACAGTGTAATTCGATCCCGCTGTGACTTGTTATACTATAGCAAAAACTCCTTTGTTTTTGTCTCACAACTTATAAATTTATATTTTACGACCGCGGCCACCGATCGATAAATCCGTTTTAATTTATTTTCCCAACCCTAGCTGTCCGTTGTGTTCCTAGTTTTATTTTAGACGGTCTCGGGGCTCCGCTTCTCGTAAACGCTCTTGTTGAACTTCGCCTCGAGTAAATTATAGCCTTTGTCAACCCTTACTTAGCTCGTTAAAACCTCTGACAGGTAAATCCTTCCCACCGCGGTCGAGAAAGGTGTCGCCTTGTTTTGAACACCACCAGTGTAACTAGACCCGTTCCGTCCCTCCCCGCTCAGTGTGAGATAATCAGTAGAAGAGGAAATCAAAGGGTTCTTAGAGGTTTTATTAAGCTGGACAAAAACTGTGCAGTGGCGTGTCACTGGCACTTGAACAAACAACGGGCCCTATTTGTATAGAACCGAAAGTGGCGATAGTCCAAACACCGGTGTTTGTTCGCTTGCTCGCATGTTTGATCCGGCCTCCGCCGCCGCCGGCACATGTTGGCTAACATTTTACTAATGTTTGTACGATTTGCATTGTGATAATTAGGCTCATTTCTCTCAAGTACTTTCGAAGTCAACGGTTAAAGAGTTTGGAAACATGTTAATTTTATAGTAGAGATCACAGGTTGAACGTAACTGAGCTTGAGAAATAATCGAATTTGTAAATGTTATGACAGTCAGTCTGTATCGCAGTAAAGCAAAAAGCTTTTAGCATATTAGTACGAAGTACTTGGAGTGCGATTTATGACTCAATAAAGCATTGAGATCTATGGAGCGTACGTCTCGAGACTGGGTCGTACGTCGGCAGTGCGGAGAGGGCGCGGTGCGGCGCGGGGCGACGCGAGTGCAAGGAAATGCAAATGTTATTACAGCGAGGCGCGAACGGACGAACGCTTTTAAGATCAATTTTTTTCTTTTTGTGTTTATGTGGCGTCGTGTCGTGGCTCAAGTGGCCATTAAACGATAACGCTATCTCCACAACGATTGGTTTCACGCCGTAAAGTAATATATTTATTTGACAAGCCTGAGATGCGATGCAATATTTATAGGGTTATGGCGTCCATGAATATACTCGTACACAGGAATGAGGTAATAACATGAGTTGTTTATTAGTTAGTTGTTGTATGTATTTACGTCAAAACTTTATATAACATTTAACATTGATGACTACGGTTGTTTATATTAGATCTGAAAGAAGCTTATAAATCTTACAGTTTTAAACTGAAAATTAAGATTCTAGTTACTATAGAAGTAATTACCATGATAAAGGTAAAGGTTTTATTTGAGTCTATCCCTAATAAAATTAAAAATAAATTACTGAAATAAAATAAAACGAACTCCTCAATTACTAATTGTTTTTGTAGAGTTGACATCTAAAATACTGAGAAAGAACCACAATTACTATACATTATCTGTAATATGATATTTAATAGTTTCGTTAATAACTTTGTGGGGGTGTACTGACGAGTTTACGAGGCCACACATGCGGTCGTCACATTCGTATTCTTATTTCAAATGTCGTGTCGTAAATGTCGGTATGACATATGCTGCGCCTGCGACTCTAGACAGCTCGCATCAACTAGCCACCTCTGTCAGACAGTTTGACGGAATATCTACACCTTAAAAAACCTACGCTTGAAGAAATAAAGAGGTTTTACTCAGCACAATGCTGTCAGAAAGGTTGGGGTCTGAAAAAACATTTTTTTACGAAGAGTCGTATAGTTATTAAAAAGGTTTAGTGCATTTGTTATTAGCTTACATTTGTTTGTACTTAAATTACAGACAGCGTAAACTTTCAGTCTAAATAGGTACGTATTTTGAACACTGTAAAAATATACAGAATTATTATCAAGTCTAAAACCCCGAAAACTTTAATTCGCTACAGCATTGCTTTCCATTTATCCTAACGTTTTGTACGAGCTATAAAAAGTTAATGTGTTTTGGGAGTTGAGCAGTAATAATACATTTCCAAACAAACTATTTTGGATCATCCGGAACAGAATATGAGAGCGTAATTCATATGGAATCGTTTACGTGTTTCTGTTTAACATGGAGATGGAAGTACGAGGGATGGAGGCACGGTGGAGCCGAAACGGCCTCGTTAACCGGCTCGTAACAATAAAATACAACACCCACTGCACTATTTGGGTGAACGGACCCATTTATAGCCAACCACGGGACGTTTTTCCACTGCGACCTACGATACCGTTGTATAATTTGGATGTATTGAAACTATTTCCCTATTTGTGTTGAGATTGCATTCTGTAAATGGGATCGCCCACGTGCGGTACACTCGTCCGGTATATTCCTAGATAAGCTCGTAAAGGTGGATGATACATGATCGAGTTCTTTGATTAAATGAACTGGTCTTGAAGTGATGTCATCTTGGATTGCTGAGATAAATATCAGCTACCTTATATAAGTTACGCAGGACTTGATAACTAGTTTGTCTTCGTTAAGATAGCTTTAATTTTCTATTTAGATGTTTTCCCGATATAATATTATGTCGGCGCTGTTTTTAATGGTTTAATTTATTCGTGCAAACTGGCACTCGGTTTAAAAAAAAAACATCATCAGATGTACTCTGACATTCTGACGGATGGCCGGACAAGGCATTGATTGATACCAAGCGACATTTTTGGTAACACACACAAAAACGACGACGACGTTTTTCGGAAACAGTACGCATGTGGACATATGGACGCTGAGCCGTACATTTCCCTGGAAATAAAAAGAAAACAACACAAGCTGGGTGCAGAATGTGACCGTCGATGATGCATGTTGTGCCGAAGGGACTCGGTTTATTTCGGGAGCTCGTAAAATCGATTATCCGTCCGATTCGAGCTCGGCCGACACTCGGCCGACGCTCGGGCGCAGCGCGCGGCCGCGGCTCGCTCCAAACAGGATGCACTATTTCTGTTGCGTCTCTGACAGAGATATGTGTATGATATTAATGCGATTCAAATGTATTATGTGCCTATTTATAAGGATAACGAACTGTTGCGTCGTACTAGGCCACTTCTATCCGCCTCATCTAAAATAGTATGCTGATATAACGGTTTATTTTGACATAACGTGTTATTCTCCTAGTTCGGTTTGAGGTTCACTTGGAAGGTAAGCGGGCTTATATTAACAATGATACAGCTTTAGATAACCGCGTTACTATAGAGCTCGCTAACCCGTAATACTGAGAGTCTACATAAGGTATACACCGTTCCATCCCTAGCCCTGGGCAAAGGAACCTTTGAACTCCACACCTAACTGCCCAAAATGGTGAACGAGCTCACAGTAGGTGTCTAAACATGGCCGCGAGAGTTGAACGCACCACCATAACTTCCAGACAAGTTAACTGAGACCTACCTCGGACGTATAACTGGGTGTCAGTATCGAAGATTAATGACCTCCTGGAGATCTAATTACACTGGTCGTGTTGTGATGTGGAATGGATATTCGATCAGTGCTGAGATCGAGTATGATTGATGTATTTCGAAAGGAAAATAAATGATGGAACACTTTATGCATCGTGCTGGGAATTCAAAAAAGGGTATATTGGTTTCACGTTTATGTTAAGCAATTTTGAGCCTTGTTTTCCTGGAATAATGGTATTATTGGCATTTTGCATTAAAGTAAATTGAACTGACACGTCGTTGTTAGCCGTTGCCAAAGGGAATTTTTGAATTGATTCCCTTGTCAATGAGTGGCTTGGATGTGAAGCGTGTTATTCAAGCTAATTAGAACGATTATTGCTAAAGTTATTATTTCTTGGCTTTTACTTACGGAATCAAGAAGCCCTTTTAGGGGGATAGTTTTAATTGAGTATGTTAATGTGCTTCTTCGTACATCCAGCTAGGGCTAGCTCTATAAAACGTGTCAGTAAAAACAGTTGCCAACACCGTGATGGTATGTTGCATTATATTCCACCCCGAAAAAACTAGCAAAACCCGTATCATAACAAAACAACATCACAAAGTACACCAAGCAAGTTATATCAATCAAAAACAAGTGACAACTTCATTGTTCCGAAGTTGTTAGAACATTGCCTTTTATTTAAGCGATGTTATAAATATTGATTGATCGCCGACGAACAAATATAGCGTAGAGTGTTCAGTAGAACCAGTCGTGTGTCTTGTTAGGGCACAACGACATGACATGTCTTTTATGGTAGTGTCGGTTAATTAAGTTTGTTTTATGATGGCAAATTGCAAGCGCCCGAATGGGGGCATAATTTCTCGTTAGCATAATGAGCGGTTTTGCTCTAGCATGTCGAAATGGGGCTTTTTAGGGCCAAGCGGATGTTAGGCGCGATTCAGCAGAATGTTGTAATGTTTGACTATAACTTTATGTGTAAGAATGTTCTTGAATGTGCAAAATGCTTTTACAATTCTATGAAGCGGTGGCGCCGGAGTATTGGCATGAGCGACATCTATTCGGGAATTCTGCGTACACGTCCAGACTTTGGAATTTTGCCCATCATGTACTAATAAGATGAATGTATTAAGTTATTACTGCTTATTGGGCTTTAGTCCAATTCTGCAGAATTTATGCTGTAACTTTACTTAGTCCTTTTTGAAGTTACAAGTAGAACAGGATGGGTCGTTAGTCTTCTGAAATATCGAGTAATAAATCTTCCTAAGGACGAGGTAACTAACTCACCGTTGCACCGTTTCTCAACAGATAAGATCTTTAATTCCTCCGTAACAAAAGCAGTCCGTAACTCGTATGTTCCCTAGCCATGAGTCTCGTGACAGCTCAATATTTACATAATGCTGGTTTGAGCGCAGCTAACGAAACGGGCACTGCGCATACAAAATACGTATTTACATTTTCTTTATTTCACGTAGACGATGATTGGCGAGTGGGCTCCACGGACGGAATAGTAAGCGGCTGTTACCACAAAAGTTCAGGTTTTATGTTTTAAGTTAAGCTTATTGGAAAAGACTTTGAGGAGATAAAGGGGTAATGGCCAAGCCTGCCCTAGAGCATAATGGACTGTGGATGGATGGTACGGCAAAATTTTTAGAACAAATAAGAATGTATCGTGTAACCGAATTGCAAGTTTTAAACAAACGATTTGTTTGTACCAATAACTAAGTAATTCAAAAAATAACCTATTTAATATTATTTACCGACATTAGCTTGATTACCAAAAGTATTCAGCACCTTCAATAGCAACTGATAGCTTACAAACAAGTTTTTTAAGATCGGCTCACATTAATCTAAGGAAAATGCACCTCATTATTCATCTCGGCTTATAATTACATAGCAGATTGATAGTTGCGGTGCAAGTGATCAGTAACCTGACATGTTACCATATATGTTTAATAGTAAAAAGGTTGAATTACTTAGAAAACATATGACAAAAACTGTTTCGAAGTGGAGAAAGGGTTTCATCTTGTGTAGAAGGGAAGCAAGTGGGATGATGAGGGCGACAATACTCTTCACTATGCGTGCTAACTTGCAAGTGGTGAATAAGGATATATATTATTTAATTCCATAAAGAAAATTCCACGAATTTTTGACATACAATTTTTTTAGTCGAGTTTTGCGATGGTTTTGTTGCTGGTCCTAGAAAACGTCACGAAACTACTAGACCACCGAGACTTTAGAAATTCCATGAATATTCAACTATAAATAATAAGGTATCTTATCAACTTAAAAGGAAAATCTAACAAGCGCAGCCCGTTTTAACGACTACAAAATAAAATAGACTCGCAAAACCTTTAAGATCTAGAGTTAAGCTTTTAAAATTTTAATTAGTAAATATAACTTTCAAATGCCAATTAATTTGAAATTCAAGATTATTTTAATATGTGTGTATGTAATTAATTATGTTGGCTTCAAAGAAGTCGCAAAAGTTTGACAAATAAAGTCGTTGACAGCAGGATATCCGCTATTAATTAGCTATAAGGCCGCGATGTTGATGACAGCAAAAGTAGGATAGTGGGCGCCATTAATATTTTTAGGTGTCGTTTAGAAATAGGAAATGTCGCTTTGCCTAATTTATAGTCTAAACATTCGCGTTACTAAATTTCCATAGAATAAAATTGTTTTAAATGAGAAAAATGAGGTCTCTGTTTGCCTAGTACGATCGCAAGATGTCGTAGTCTGACCAGCGTCTTGATAGAAACAAAAGAATATTAAGATGCTAATGTGGTACTAAGTAGGAATCAAAGGGCACTACTTTATTGTTCGATGTTAAATTTATGCAGCTTCTTAATAAGACGTTTAAAATTTCGTCCAATAGACTTAAAACTAAAACTTTTTTAAACTCTTTTTTTTTCTAAAAAACGCAGCTCATACCAACCAGGCTTTAAAAATCATCAAAGTCCACTTCTAAAGTTCCAATCAACAGTTTATTTAACGAGACAAGTCACGGATTTCCAAGTGCCTAAAATCTATAATAACGAGATTTACGCTTTGTAGGCCGAATTGAATGACAGACAATTCTACGGCCATCGGATGACGTCGACGTTTTATTGTGAAATTGCCGGTGATTTCAAAGAGCTTTTTAATGCACTCGCATACGCACCTCGTTCTAAACTATTACGGCACAGTAAAGCTGATTACACGTGGGCTGGTGTTAGGATTTAAACAAGGAGTTTGAGGAGTGAGAGGTTTTACTTGGCTTTGTAATTTTAAATGGACTTTAGAAGAAATAAGCTCTCTGTAAGCTTTGAAATTATAGGATTTTCCCGTTGTTCATTGTAACTCTTAACAAGAGATGTTTCAGTTGCAGAATCATATCCTTCATACAGATATAATCCTTGATCTAGCCTACTTTTGGACAAATACTGAACCCATCCTGTATATTCCCTTTGCACGTCCCCTATTTTTTTTCGAAGATATATTCTCTTATTTTATGGAAAGTTTTCTACAAGACAAATGGAAACTACAAGAGTTTTCAATTCATAAAGGTCATATCTGCTATTGTTCATGTTGATTGAAACGTCTGCACAATAAATATTTGCTAGAATATCCATTAGAAATCTGTCTGATATACCACTGTGGAACATTCGAGATGTTTCACGCACCAGACTTCATTCATCAGTCTTGTATTACAGTAAATCATAAATAACATCAAGAAGCATTGCATTCTATTCCTTTCCTACGAATAATTATTTAGATGAAAATAATCAATGCAATCGTTGTGGAAGGGAGATGCCGCTCTACATTGGATGAAGTGCTATCTCGCTCTTTCACCTGCAATTGGCTTGCCTCAAGTTATGCTGGTAGGGTGAAGTTAGTTATTAGTGAGTCCAATTTTATGGGCCACTTGAATTGTCTCACGTACTATCAATTTTTACCGATCATTTCGATGACCGATTTACGAGTATTTTGTAGGTTGTAGTAGACGAAGTCATAAATACAATAATAGTAAAACTGTCACGAATGATGTCTGTTCCTAAATATATTCTTTGAGAAAGATTTGAGGTACTAATTTATTTGTTATATGTATACTATTTTTAATCACGTTTATATTATATTATAAACAATATTTCAGTTTTCGGCTATGGGCCAAGTCTCAGCTAAATCGCGAGTCTATTTAACTACTAACTAAACTAAACTACTTAGGGTATTTTTTCCCCTTTTGTCAGCATGTCTAGTTTTCTGCTGATTTTCGACAGCCAGAAGTACTATTGAGACTAAGTGAACTTCAAAAAGTTTACCTTTATAAAAAAGCGTACGAAGTCGGAGGCAAAAGCTAGTAAAATAACAAGAATGTAGCGCTCCCTGCTCGTGTGTTCACCGCCGTGTGCGCCGCTTAATACCACCGAATAGTTTTTCGGCACGGTGATTAACTCTTTGACTGATCGTTCCGTCGACACGATGTAATCTTCTAAATTGTTATAATGGTTTTCGTTATTCGTCTATACTTGGTATACACAACAAACGCGTGTAGTATAGAGATACAAACATAAGATGTAGGTATAAGAGGTTAGACGCGTCAATGACCTTTTGACAACTGTTATTTGAAAAGAGGTTGTACTTCAAGTTAAAAAAAAAGTTTTTTAATATCGGAATGTAAGAGTTTAGCTTCAAATTAATTTTAATAAATAATTACAAGTTTTAGAATACCTGAATGCGGTATTGTACATACGAGTATGTAGTCAGTAAAGTCGGAACATTTCGCTGTGTGGTTCAGTCGAGTTGTTTTATGCAGGCGTTGGCTTAGAACTGTTGAATATTAATTTCTCCAAGCAAATAGTCACGGAAATATTGTTAGTGAAGTCAAAACGCCGAAAGGAGGTAACAAACGTGTTTAAAAAGATACATTTGTAAATATGTATTCCTGGTCCATAAATATAAAATAAAAAACACGAAAACCAATTTAAAAGTTAGCTTGTTAAATCCCCTCGAAGGCTTTTAAGTTGTATAGTCAAAGTATTTTTATTCTCGAACAAATTTTTATAAGTACGCCGAGGTATAAAATTGGCTATTATCGATACGAATCGATACAAATACTAAGTGAGTACGAGTAGGTATCGATTGAGGGCTCGCCGAGGCAATCGGTCGAGTCGTTTTCCACAGAAATACCACTTTTTTTTCTCTTATTTCTGTCCGGGGCGGCGCAGGAGCGTTGCCTTCACTATAATAAACAAGAACGATACTGTTACCACAAGAAAGTATATTTAAGGATACGGTCGATAATATTATTCGATAAAATTTTAATATTTTTTACTTTTACGACAACTACTTTCGATGACGATGTATTTTAAGATTTTATAATAGCGAGTGAACTGCAAAACCAAAGCTTTAAAAACTATTTACTTAAAACCTCTTTTAATGTTTATGTTTGTGTTTTTTTTTTACTTATTACTTACGAGTACTTCAGATTCTATTGCTAATACGTAGAGATGATCAGATTTATAATCTCCGCAATATGTTATTAATAATCATGCAAACATAAAAACTCGGTAACAAGCTACCAATTAACTGTCAAACTGCTTTGGCTCAGGAAACTCATTAAGATGCCAACAAAAAACTAAACAACATTTATATACATTACATAACATGTTTAAATCGGTGTCGACGACATTAACATTATGTAGCGTTAGTAAAAACAGACATGATTTTGTGAAAAAATATCTAAGTTTGAAAAAAGCATTTTACTTGGAAAGGTTTGAGCCAAAAGTCCAGAAAAATAATAAATTTTATGTTTAAATATTATTATGTACACTAGATCTAAAAGAAAACTAGGAATATAAGCGAAGGAATACAAGTTACTTGCGATTTATCAAATAATTTGTTTTGCCGACTACACGAAACAAAGTAAAAGACATTAAAACTTAAAAAGAATTTAAATTGATTGCGAAGCCGGAACTGTGATAAACTGAAGGTGTTTTCAGACGATTATCCCGAGAGCCGTGACGTGTGGTGCCTGTACTCGAGCGAGAGAGCGCCTTTAGAGGGGGATGGGGTGATGCGCACGATTCAGGTGTGAACGGGACACGCGCTGAACATACCATGATGAAGACGGTTGTCAAAGTTTTTTAGTAAATTGTTATTAGAGTTTCTTAAAATATTTTAAGAAGGTTTTACATGAGTGGTGATTCTGGTAAAGTTAAGTTACTTGCCAAGTTTGTGTTATAATATTAGTGTTATAAAAATATAAAAAACTGTAAAAGTTAAAAGAGTGGATGAATTTGTGGTTCGAATGATTTGCAATTAAAGTACTTGTATATAATATAAACAACTCCTAAGTTGACGTACCTACCCGATTATAAAAACTTATCTATACATAAAACACCAATTATAATTGATCAATAAGTAAAGATAAATAAAAAACATTGAGAACCATTAAGAGGCTCGTGCTTTTCCTTCGCTTCTCGTTAAGAGCTTTTAACGAGCCGACCTTGCCGTAACGATATGAGCGAGACAGCAACACCCTCGCGCACACAAACACACGCGCCAGACAAGGACGGAAGTCCGCACCGGTAACAATAAGCTTACTAACAAGGCGCACTCGCTCACTGAAAAATGTCGTAACCACCATAATTACACATTGAATTATGCAGCCTATTTTTATTAAGTTAAGGTGTGATTTTAAATAAACAAACAACGGCGCTTGTTAGACAAGTACAGCGGCAAGTCGTCTGACTAACGAGAATGACTCAGGCGCAGGTTTTTTGTCGTTTTTCCGATATAAACCTTTCAGTCAAAGAGGAGAGTTTAAATTAGATTGGTGTGGTGTTGCTCTACGGGGTTTTCTCATAAATGCTTTTTTGAAATTTATTTAAATTGGTTTTTCGCTGCGGAGAGCTAATCGTAGCTATAAAGTATGTTACCGGCGCATTTTTATGCGATACTATCGTTTTATAATTATAACCTAGCGGTCGTCTTGGGACATATTATTATAGACATACACTACTAATCATGTATTTTAGTAGATTCACATTAGATAAACACGGTATTCGTAGGAAATGTTCATTTAAATTTTGTCATTGGAATGTATAATATTACTAGGAAAGAGAAACTTCTCGATGAACAGTCACAAATGGGAAATAATTGAATTTATTTTCATTGTTTGAGCTAAGCTAAAGGTCGCCTACAAAAGACATCAACGCATTGAAATGTTGTAAAATATACGATTGTTATATTATATTCTGATAAATAATTTATTGTGTAACCTTTATATATTTAACTTTAACACAAATAATTAGTTTGAGGATGTTGTCAGCGAACATATTTCATAGAATCGAATTAATGTGACATTTTCTTCGTAGTTTCTAGACATGTCACAGTTATGCGTTTGGGACACCTGTCTTCTTACTAAGTTCTTTTAGGTTATTGAAACTAAAACTTATTTTTGTAATGCTTATGAGGTTTGTTTTATTAGTTTCACCACTTTTATTTTTATAACCTATAAATTGTAAAAAAATGATTTTTTTTTGTGTTTATCTTAAAGTTTGAATAGGATATCGTAAATATAGTGGATAAAGGATATAGTGATGGAATCTGTAAGTATATAGAACCCAAAAACAAATCTCCATTGTATTTACTACAACGGCATTGTTTAATAATTATTAATTCTTACTAAAACAAGTCATGAACCAACACAACACTGAGTAATATCTTTACCAAACTTACACCATACAGGTTTTTAAACACCTCATTATAATCACCATTTTGATTTACCAATAAACTGGTCACAAAAATAAACGCAGTACATTGCTCGGTAAATATTGATGGTGTTCGTGACAGCGTTAACACGACGCGCAATGTATCATGTCGAAAGCGATTACATCACGCCTCGTTGGAACGAATTTGTACCGTAAAAAATGCACTGTAATATGACGCTCGATAATTTGATTGGGTTTATAAATAAAACTTGGTTTAACGCTTTGTTATTTTATTAGGTTAAGAAAGATGTTTGTTGTTGGTGTAAAGTAACTACTATAAAAATCGTGAAATAATTTGAAAGAGAGCTTCCACTTTATTTACTTTTATAGCCAAATTAATAATTAAAAAAACTATAGGTACTCTGAAAACAACATAAGTTAAATTCGTGACAACGCCTTCTTGAAATTTCATCAAACTATAGAATTAAAAAAAAAGTTAATTCAAATTCCCAAAACCTCTTTACTATACATTGATAGACAGACATCAGTACATAACCCATTTCAACATCAACATCACCAAATCAGACAACGAGCAACATCTTATTGGCCCAAGACCCCACAGCATCCGAGGTCCATGATTAGTTCTTTGATGTGCCGCCTCTTACATGCAAAATAGAGTTCAAACTAGCCGCCACGGTTGATCGTTATCAAAGTATTTTATCACTTTCGGAATAATAACGATTACTGATATATAAGTAGGTGTGTTTTATGTCAGTGTTAAGTATATGTTGCTATTCGACAATAGGAATGATGACATTTTTAATGACCGTCATGTAAGACAACCAATATCTGAAAAAGAATGTGTTTAGACAAGCAGTCAGATTTCGAAAAAATATTTTTAAAAGATACGATATTCTTCTTTTATCTCATAAACAAAAATAAAGGGGATACAGTGATTTAAATTCAGACGATTGTAATGTGTGACGTCACTTAACAGTACGCTGTTTACTAGCATGTGATGTTTTTAACCACGACTACCAAACTTATTTTATTTTGGAAATCTGTCTGACGAACTATACAGATGTATAATGTTATTAGATTTAGTTAAATACCTTATTATAATGGATACATGTTCTTTTGTATTGTGTTGCTACCATAAACAGATCAAATCACAGTGAATAAAACTTACGCGTGCATTGGCAATACAATAATAGAAAATAACTAAAACATCTTCAAAACAATTATGCAAAAGATTTCCGACTTCCATCTCTTGTATGAGAAATCGAGTGAAACTCTAATCACAATTAACAGAATAAATAAGTACCTATTAGCACTTAAAGTGTTGTTTTCTATGGTGTACCAATTATACTAAACAATAAATGCAATTAAATTTGTCAGGCGCTCCCAGTAAACGTACAAAGCGCTGTTTCATGTCAAAAAATAAAACACTGTTTTAATAAAATGCATTAAACAATAACTCATTATTTCAGTATTTACAAAAAAGGTTTCTTGCTTGTTATAATTGCTTTCTTTTTAATTTTACAGCCTTATATTGCTTTGATATCGCTAAATAGAGAAATGTAATTACACCGCAGCACCTAGATGCTAGGCTAACAGATCACATATACAATCATATATGGACATACACGACCCGTTATCACAAACATACCTTACATCCATTTATAGTACCGAATAACCGTTTGTCAATGTAAAAAACATAATAATATTTAAAATGCGAAAGGTTGTTTGTTTGTTCGGCTTTCACTCATAAAACACTCGACCGATTTTGATAAAAGTTGCATAAGGATAGTTTATTTCAAGGATGTGCTCTGGCCGCGGATTTCTTTTACCTTGATAAAAATACCTTATATCTGGAGATTCCCGTAAGAAACGTTATCTTAATCTAATTAGTGTTTTGCACTAAATTGTTATAACAAACAGATTATTAACTTATCGCGCGTTTCAATACTATGATAATTCATTTTCACAACTACTCCTATAGCTAAATAATATTTCTACAGCAATAATAATATACAAACTCATGATCATCCTAACTATGACTATGTTGAGACTTATTGTCAGTCTTTCTAGCTTCTAACGTAAAGAATGTCAAAGATGTGTAAAAAACAGTCCACAATTTAACCTACCTTTCGAAACACGGAGGAACTCGTTATAACAAAAATGAACTCCCATCCACGGACCGAATCAATAGTGGCTTAAACTGTGATCGATCAACTTGTGCACTAAAAACTCGAAGGCGATTAAACCTTTTTTATCAATGGGCACGCACGTTGCCCTTGCAGCGTTCTTTGTAGTATCATAGTACGGGGGCTTGCGTACCGTTTAAAATTAATAAATCTGCCTCGTATAGCCTCTCCTGCCATCACCATTCGTTCTGGTCATCGCATTAATCTCGCTCACACTACACACTAGTTTTGTTTTACACCCTATTGTGATACAAACTATTAGTGAATTACAATGTCTTGTAATGTAGCGACCTTTGCACCCGTAGGCCTTTCTATGCAAAAGGCTTTTCCTGTTGATTATGGAAAATGCGAAATTGCGCAGGGATGTAGTTTGACTTATTTGTTTTTTTTGGAATTCAAATAGATCAATTTCAATAGATTTTTTTTTAAGTTAAGCATGTAAACAGTCTGACGCTGAATTCTTTTGTTTAACTCTTTGCGTTAATATTTTGCGCAAACAGCGTACGGGTGAATAATGATAATTAAAATTAAAGATTCAGTAGTTGAAACATTGGGCAATTGTATAATTGATTATACGCGGTACAACAAAACGATTAACCATGCAACATGCTATCTATCTCATGTGAACGCAACTCATTGCTCATCCACGCAGTGTTGCCTACTGTTTAAATTAATTACGCACGAAACAGAGATTATAAAAATAACTATCGACTTTGAAAAAGGAACAAACGGTAAACCGTTAAAGTTTTAAATACCATAACCCTATATGGCTAATCGTCGCCCGCGTAAGTAAAACGTGTCGATTTTAAAAGTGTAAAATTAAGAATCGAGATAACGCTTCGATTATTATTCGATTTGGGCATCTGTATCGATGCGGCGCGGGCGTGCGAGCCGATGCGCCCGGCCCTCGTTATAATAAAGTTTATGGGCCGTTTACAGCGCATGTTTTACATACAATCGGACCTTTTCTTATAGTTGCGATGTAAATAAACTGGTTATCTTGTCCTTTGTTAGGAGATGCGTGATGCTGAGATCAGAATACGTATGTGCTTATACATTCATGAGATTTGAAATTTAAATCTTGCTTTACTGGCTATCGTAATAATGTTCAATCTTTCTATCTCTGGTATGTGTCTGGAAGGTAAGACATGTCGACGTATTGTACATAAATCTTGATTTAACATCATAATGACATTTACGAGTCAGTAGTAAAATACAACAGAATGCTTTTATAATAACGAAAATAGATGGAGCATTCAGTTACGGGCTAAAAACCCAGTAATCAAGTTAGGTTTTTAAGCGTCACACAAATATAATTGGAAAAGTTTTACAATACTCAATCATAACTTGTAATTTGTATCTATCTTATCTCTTTTTTACTAATTGGGATGTTGTCGAGTAGGAAAGGGACGGGGCTAATAGGATTGATTGCAGGTATCCCGAAGACGACATGTGCATCTGCTTAGCGAGTTATTTTGGAACAGGAATACATGGAGTAGCTTTCAAGTTAATATTTTTGTAATATTAGCTTAAATTGATTTTATCTTGATCGAATAAGAGTGCTTATAAAGGGAATTTAAAAATTGTAGGTTAGCCATTCAAGTCGCTTGCTAGAATTATGGAAATATTATGGTTTGAAGGGATTACTGAAGTTTGAAATGAGACACATAAAGACGAAAAAAAATTAACACTCACAAAATTAATCGATGTTAAATTTGATAACACCAATCCTCACCTGAGAATAAATATACTTAAAATATATTTAAAAAACACATACAATATAATATGTCTTGCACTACACGCTGATAGATCGCATCAAAATATTATTAACATTAATATGAAACGGGTTCACGTAAATATAAGTCTGTATTTTTATTTTATCATAAACATGTCTAAACATTGGCCTGTCCGTTCACGAAACGCGGCCGGCTTTTGGGTTGCCAGTTTAAATTACGACCGGCGGGATTTCTCCTTACGATCAATAAATCAATAAATATATACGGCTAAGCCTGTCCGTCTGTCCGATGTTAATGGAAATCTGTGTTTGTTTAGGACGCGATCCTTGGATGAGTTTGTTATTAAACGGAAGCTAATCCCCCGAACTTCCTGTAACTCGCTATTTTAGTTATTATGTCCTGTGAAAGTTTGATTGCTTCCTAACTGCTTCTAAGATGTATTTTTAGAAGCATCGCTAAGCGTTTAACTCATTTATCCACGGTAGTCCGTTTCTAGGTCTTCTTGATTGTTCGGAGAACGTATGGTACGACGATTTCTAATGAATTGCCTAATGTTGGAGCTGTAACTAATTTACTTGACATTTAAAATTTGTACGTCCGTAATGACGTCGGTTACAAAAACCTGTTGTTTCAAAATTTCTTATGCACAGCCCACCTTAACTTGTATCTGATTTGCAAATAAAAGGGGATAGTTTTTAAGTGACTTTTTCCACCACGTCCCTGGCACACCCAACTACTGTTCAAAAACAGCCGGCACCAATAAATTACGTATTTTTTTCGTCGTCAGTACGCCGTAAGGTCGGCAAAAAAGTCTACCTGCTCTCCCGAACCCACACAATGGCTCCCTCGTCCATTTATTTGGGCGAGCGTCGTAACATTTCACGTTTTCGTATGCGGAAAAAACGAACAAACTCACACACAAAGAAATCTTTGCATTTTCTGAGAACAAACTTAACCTTGTAGCTTAGAAATATAAATCAGTTAACGAGACGTCGGATGTTGTAGCAATAAAAGGACATTTTGAATTTGGAACTGTATAAATATGGCGGGAAAGGAAAAAATATGTTTTAAACATGAAAACAACTGTCAGAATTAAATATATTCTAAAAATGGAATTCGTTTGTCCAAATAGGCACTGGAAATCAACATACAGACTCCAAACCGAATGTCAAACGCATTTAAAAGCATAATTACTCTTTCGAAACAAATGAAAATGAAGTTTGTAATTAACAGTATTGTGTCAGAGTGGTGGGCGTTAGTTTTAGTTGCTTCCTATGAAAACGAGCCGCCAAAGCTTTTAAGAAGTATAAGATGGCGAGCAAGCTTGTTTTGAAGAGCAGGCGCTAAACGGCGCACACGCATACACGCCACCCACTTTCTGAAGAGTTTTGAAGTGTGATTGTGGGTACCTATATTCAGTCTTGTTATAACATAAGCTTAAAATGTATAAAAATAGCAATAGCATAATGTCATTCGTTTTAAATGAATTATTCTTGTTGTTATTGTATGCTTGATATTATGAAAATTGTATCCTCTTAATCGTCCTCTTATAATTTAACCTCTCTTATCACTTGTATGAGATAACTTATAACTTATCTGAGAATAATGCGAAGAATTTTTAAGGAATTGTTTACACTGCGATCAGTTTCCATAAGTACATTCATTATGTTCAAGCTTGAGTCAGCAAGCTGCGATTCTTTTCCAGGACGCGAGTATACATGACAAACATATATATGAATATGTATAAATCTCAGTTGGTTAACTATGGCACAAAAATCAGTAAGATCTAGAAAACCAATTAAAACAAATGTCAGTTTTATTAAACCTACATAGATACTGAAATTAACTTTGTTCGCAAGTTCTTTACGCGTGGCCATTCATAAAAATGTTCGTAAAAGGCAAAACACTTTCCAGCAACCACATCCAGTCCCCAATTATTAAGTCTTTCTTCACCTCCTAAATTACGTATTCATTATATTTGCAAGACTACACATTAACTTGCTTTCTTGCTCAATGTGATTATAACTCCATAAACTAGTACGGATACCGGCTGAACTGCTATCTATAATAAGCTTATTACCATAACTGACTGCATGAACGATTTAAAAATTCCACCCGTGTACCCAGTCTCCCTGAGGCGGACGGGTAGACAGATAATCGTCCTTAATTACACGGCAATCCATCATCGAAAACCAACAAACGAGGTGGGTTACAGAAATTATCGACCACCCACTTCTCTGCTGTTTGACCTTAACTACGTAACCTGAGAAACATAGGGCCAGTAGGAGGATAAGTAATTTGTATCCGGAGTTCTGAAGAATGAATATTTTAAGTGGTAACGAAATTTCTGGGAAGTATTTTTGAGGAGAAAGCTCAAAATCTTGTCACAATTGATCTTAATGGCACTGTTTCTGTACACAAACAGGTATAGTCATAAGTCGTACAAATAATTAAAGAAGCAATCCAATGCCAAGGAACTTCGAAGTTTCATACATTACAACTCAATGGTATCATACTGCTAAAAGTAAATAGCAACACAGAACAAAACTGTGTCAGTTCCCAATAAAAAGCATCGTAAACATCATGAAATTCAGAAATAGACGGCTTGAAATATCTCCAGCGATTCTCACATAATAACGTTTAAAAATAAAAAGTGACAGTCATTCATGTTCGTAGTGATGGAGAACAATAGGGGCGATGGTATCACGAGCTGGCCGGCCAGAAACCAGCCCGGACTATCTGCGCCGTGGATCGCGGCTAACAAGTCTGCTTGGTGCTCCGAGCCAAGATAACGAGGACACGTAAATAACTCATGCTGCAGGAGACTGACCAAGCGTAGCAGATAAAGGGGTCCCACAATTTTCATCTCCTTAACGCGATAATGAATTGTTCGCGAGCCTCGCAGACAATTTGCGGTATGTAAACTTTCAGTAGCAACGATTAAAAAAGTTCCCGTCTCGTTAAGTTCTAATGCATGCGTATCAAAAATGTTATGTTGCAACCGTCAATACTTTCTTAATGCTATCATCCACCTCATACAATAAACATGAGATTATCGATCCATGAGGCAATAACTAGATAATTGGAGTTAAAGGAATTATTGTTCAAACGCTATTGGTCGTAACCAATTTTCTTGTTCGTTGTTTTTTTTGGTGCACGTACCTCCTCACACAATTCCGTGTACCTAATGTAGCTATATACTATTTGTATCCAACAAAGCGTGTTCCAATAATGAGGAGGGCTCGATACGATCTCGGCTGGCTGCGCCCGCGCCGATGAGAGTTACAGATATGCAGAATCCTCGCTCCTCGGCTCCTTTGTAACGCGGCCAGGGTAAACACTGCTTTGTTGCCGACGCTTCCCATTGTTTTTCTAGTCAAATAATTAATCTACCGATACCAAATGATTCCAGTCTCCTACTACAGCTTAATAGACGGTTTTGATCGGCGCCATCAAAGAGGCAATAGTAGAATTTATAGCCTTATAAAAAGTCACGCGTCTTCTCAAAAATGTGCTTTTTACCGCCGTGATTTTCAAGATGATTTTATGGCTATAAGCGGCTCTACTTATTAGCTTGTTACAATATTGCATATTAATTATTACCTATAATCTGCAAATTACAGAAAATTGTTACTTTAAAAACAAAAACAACTGTCGGATCCATCTCGTCATTCCATAATGTTGCTGTGTCGGGTTGGTAGGTTGTTAAAAATGAAAATTATTCTGCCAGCGCAAACTACGGTGATTACATATCAGGCGGGCCGAAGCCCGAGGGAAGCGCGTCTCTCTCGCTTATTGCCAGATGATTGAAGACACCGCCGCCTACGACGCAGTCCTTTCTGGCGCGAGAGCGAGACGCCACCGAGTCCTGCCCCAGGAGAGAGCAGGACGGCAACAGCTCAGCATCTGATTAGCATCCCAATTACGGTGCGGGCGCGCAGTGGGATCGAATCTTCCTCCATAGTGCTGTACCATATTTTAAATAAATAGTTATCGATATTGTATGTCAATTTCGTGACTCTACAATAAATATCAAGTCGATTTTATTTATAGTAAATCATTAATATACTGCTGTAAGTATTATAAAAAACGAGTTCGAAAGATAAATATTGTATGCAAGTTATTGAACAAGTCAAAAATATGGCATGTAATAATATTTATACCAGAATGCACCTCGGCCGCGGCGTGGTTGTCAATGTTATCTCTAACAACAATCACAGCTGGGTTATTGATCGATAATAAACGCTATAACGAGTGGCAGCCCTATTAACGAGAATGGCGGCGCGAGGCGGGGCGCGCTCGTGTACAGATTACATCGCCGGACCAAGGTACATTTAAATAAACAAGGAATTATGAACCGACCCCAGATTACACACCTTCGTATTGACCGGACGGTCGGACGGTAACTAGAGAAAATTACACCAGCACCAATTATTTGTGAACACGGACGGAGCTGCCGCGGGCACTTTTACTGAAATGCGGAAACTACGCTACTTATTGAAAACTATCCAACGAAGATAATATCTTAATAACATGACGTGGGTGACTGGAAAACTGGAAGACTTTCTATTCCGCAACGCGTGTACTTGCTAAGGGAATACGTAATTAGTCATTGCAATTATGTGGATACTTCATACTTCAACAGCACAGCAAATGTTTCGAAAGCAACTCACAATTTCAATAGGTAAAACCAACGAAGCAAACACTAACGCAAGGAATTCTTATTTAATGCCATATCCGTGGTATTTCATATAAATGAAAATAAAATTACTGTTATTTTAGGAACAGAGAGCGTGGAGTTTAAAGCCTTTAAACAAAAGGTTTTGTGGTGGAGACGTGTCTACAAAGCAAGCGCTTTCATGAATATTTTTAAAGCTCAGCAACACACTAACTTTACTGTATAATTAGAATGCGTTGTTAGGTTGTGTAATGTGTATTTGAAAGTTAAAATTAATTTGTATGGTTTCAAAAGCTCAGTTTAACCTTTTTTTAAGTTTTAGCAATTCGACGGAGACTTAAAACAGTTTCAGGCTGTCTTGCAGTATTCAATGCCGTCTTAAAGCATATTGTCACCGTATTTGACAAGAGACATCGCTCTACGATGTCAGGAGCATTGTTTTCTTCTTCATGATCAAGATCTACAAATTTGCAAAGAGTCTTACTTGAAGAAGTAGGTAATGGTAGATTCTCTGAATTTTTCTGCATGGGAATTCAGTAGATAATATCATAAAAAGTGATTAAAGTGATTAAACTTTACCGTATTACTTTGGGTAATGATCCTTGGACTGCATAGCATAAGACATTGTAGAGAACTGGTACAGTACAGTCCTTACAACTTTAGACCACAAATAACCGTCCAACCCTGAGTGAATATGAACGAATGATAACGGAACGGATCGCGCTCAAGCTCGCTCATAGCGCATGAATACAAAACCAATTTGACGTTTCTCATTACAAAGCCACCACAATATGCGGCCGGCTAACTAGTTCCGTGCGGAGCGATCTGTTATTATGTTAATAGGGCTAGTTTAGAGGCTCGAAGCTCCCCGAAGATGGTATTTCGAACTCACGTACTGCAAACAATTAAACCGGCCTCTTTCATGTGTCAATAAAACGCGATAACTGCTTGTAATTGATGCTATAACTGCGCAAGTTACGCACGTTTGTATTGAGTGAAACAGTTCCATCGACGACGACGCCATTGTAATTGCCGCCTGCCTAGGGCGCTTTGATACTAGGTCATTGAGTGAGTACGTGGGGCGAATTACACATGTCATGGAGAACTGGGGCTAGTTCTAATAATACTCCATGCTTGTTGAGTCGGTTTGATGTGTAGAAGAGCCAGTAATTCATGCTTCACACATCACACGTCTGGATATGAAAAATAGGACCTTAACTCTACGAGACTCCACAATTTTAGCTTAATATATATGTATGTAATACTCTAAATGGCATATTAGAAATTGGAAAATTATATATGTCACCTAGAACAGGCTTTTTAAAAAAGGGTTGACAGAAGCGTGCCAAACACATCCGTTACCCGGATTTAACTGAAGATATCTTATGATTAGCAATCTTACAAATTTTGATATCTCTGAATCTTATCTAAAGATAATACTATCATTATTTACGTATTTCAATACAGTACATGTTAACATATAAAAGTAGCGACACTGGTTTTATGAAAGAAGGAACTACTTTGCCCAGATGCCCACCTCTGGGAGTACACGGAAAGAATAAACTTCAAACGATGCTTATTCATCATCTGCTGATTGAATTTAGATTTCAGACTTTTCTCAAAATGACCTTGACAGACAATAGTGAGTTAAAATAATTGAGGAAACTAAATACATGATCATACATTACTTCATAAAAACTGCCCCACCTATTTCTGTTACATTATTATGTATCAATATTTTCTCACTAAAATGTGTCTAGGATTAACATAAAAAAAAACATATTCAAAGAACGCCGACGTCAAATAAATCAGAGGGAATTATCATAACGAGTCGGTTTTGTAACAAAATGGTGGCTTTCTAAGAAATTAATAATGTCTGCTATAAAGTGTGATTTACAACGTCACGCGGTATGTATCTCGGGATTTGAATCTTCCTTATATTAGCTGAAACGGTTACGAAATCGGAACAACGTTGATGTACTAATGATTTTATATGCCGCGGTGACGATCGGTTTATTTGAGACACAACTTATTTAAATGCGATGTTTGTTGTTTTTATTGTAGAACACATTTAATAAATTGTTTTTTGTTTGTAAGTAGGTAAGTACTATAAAGTTAAGTTATGTATTCTGCATTACAATTAACTCCAGGTTTAGAAAAAAAACCCAAAGAAATGTAGTCTTTCTAAATTCAAAAATGTTATATAAAACTTTTTAAATTGGCGTCAATTAAAAAAAAGAAGTGTTTAGAAAAATAAAACATTAGACTGCGTTTATTTTTTAATATCTAATTTAACAATTTCAAATAAAGAACATTCATGACGCAGTAATGGCGTCAACTTTACCGGAACGTCCGGAACGTAAACGCTCGCAAGGTGAGTGATTATAAGTTTAACAACCTTAAAGACGACGCATATTAGCACATTAAAGAGATAACTACATTAAAATTCAAATTAATCGCAACATTTCATTATAACATTGGATAGACTCTTTGAATTAAATGTCCAAGACTTGGCTTTGATATGAACTAAAGTAATTAAAATATTCATGTAGTACGTTCTTCTAAATGTATAAGGAATATTTAGAAACTGAGAATGATTTAAATGAAAACTTGACTTAATCTTAAGGCTCATTTGTCCAGTACAAGATGTTTCTGACATCTCAATGTTGCTAAGTTTGGAATTAGTTATCATATTATTTTTCGAGAGCAAATTCAGAACACATGCTTTTTTATGAAACCGATCGTGACTGTTTAACCACTTGGGTACTGAATACATTTAATTGAGTTAAATATTTTACCCTATACAAAATTGAGTAGCTACTCAGGCCCCTTGCCAGATTCAAAGTATTGTACCAACATTCAATAGCACTTGAATGTCAACTCGTCAAAATGTCAGCCTCTTCATTTTAAAGCTGTTGGTATTTAAAACTATCTTCAAATTAAACAAGTACGCGCCTAATTGATAAAATTACTAAAATTACAAATAAAGGTATCCGTCATTTATTTTTATGTGCCCATTTGTCTAAAATGTCAAGTAAATTGATGTACGTTATACACTTTAAATACAGGTATTGAAATAATTAATGAGGTCCAAAGTACGTACTGCGAAACATCAATTATGTAATTAAACGCCGAATATATTTTTCAATAATAATGCAAGAAAATTAATAATGTAATTAAAACGTAAAGTAAATAAAGCGAACTATTTGTAAATAAACTATTTAAGGAATCAGATTCTTCTTAAATTATTAAGTGTTATGATTTCGAAAAATGTCTTCATTAGCGCATTGGTTTCGCGAGCAAGAACAAAACGCATTTCTGGAATGGCGGGAATATTCACCGACGGTCATTTCTTTTTTAATTGGTTAAACTGAGACGGGCGTGTGTTTTTCATTTACAAAGTTAACAGAAACATGCTTTAAATTAAATTAATGTTGCAAGTGCTTTTTTTAGTAACTCTCATAATATTTTCAACAGGTAGCCAAGTACAGCAAGTACTAATGATCTGTAGATAACTTCGCAAAAACTTAGCCGCACATAATGTTTCTGGCAAGAAGTTGTATCGCCAATATTTCTCAGATACCAATCATCGGATCGCAACTGCGGTAAGGGTAGTTAAACCAATATTTATGTAGAAATGCAAGACAGCGAGTTTTTACTACACAGCCATGTCGCTTCAGATTTACAAACTTTATCTTGCACCTTTCTCCTAACCTGTTGCAACGAAATAAGACTCATTTTCGAGTGCCACCAAAAAGTTTGCCTTGCCGACTGCACAGGGCTAGTTTTTCTGCCTTCGTCAACAAAGTGTATTTTGTTACAACCACGTGAAGGTTTACAGCTGCGTCTTATTATTTTTTGTTGAAGACGTCCATAACTCATTTCCTATAGTAAAAATGTCACTTAAATGACAAAATTAATGGACAAATTATTTTTAGATATTATCCTCATTATGTTCTGTTAAGTTTGGATATTTTTATATAAATTCAGAATTTGTTTGGGAAAGGATTTATTTCGATGCTCATTCCGACTGTCTTGTAAGTTATACAAACGAAGGTGCATTTAAAACGTTCAGAGTTACGATGCACGCGATCCGTGACCCGTGTTTCGTCGCTCTCGGCCGGCACCGTCTGCGCCTCCCGTGATTTATTGAACCTCGTTTATTTTATTTCCCAATTCGTTTTAGTTTACAACCTCGATGTTCCTCTATCGTTATTTTAGAAAACGTCTTACAAAGAACAACGGTGATTTATCCTAATGATGAGTGATCTTAAAAATAGAATGCCTATCTTAATAGTTATCGGACGTTGATTTATCTAGCCTAAATGTTTATGAATTATGTATGCCTGAATTTCACAACAATTGAAGTAGTAGATATTCCTGCATTCGATTTAGATTCATCATCATTCGTCGCGGACTAGTGCGGACTACGCCAAAAAATATGCTATTAAATTTTAAATATTTTTTGTAACTATGAACGTTGAAATATTCATGGGTATGTCCTAAGAACTGATTTTGTAACGGCAGCATCTTTCAACTCAAGTGTACAATGAGCAAGTTCCATTTGTTTCAAACCGTTTCAAAGCATGACTTATTACTGAGAAAACAATAAGTTTACACTCTACTAAAGGAATTTGAACTCTGTTGACTCTATTCAAGTTAAAGAGCTTTATGTAAGCTCCCCGGCTCTGACTACAAACAATGATAATAATTTCTGAATTTGTATTACAAAGCAAGAACATTGAAAGAGACTGAGCTCGTTTCATTTGCACTTGGACAATATACGAAAATCCATCTATGTACATTACCTGAATGTTTTTTATTTATGAAACCATTGAAATTGTTGTATAGAATTGGTTGCGTCGTAAACCCCAGACGACAGATTAAGGGACATTATAACACGACAAGTGACAAAACATAATTGATTGTCGACGGAGTTGTCGACCGGGATAGAATCATACAATGAGGACCGGTACCTGTCCAAAACGGGACACGTACAAAAAATCCATTGTCCGCTGCTTGTTCAAAGGCGTCAATTGTTGCCAATTTTTTGCTAAAATAAATTGCTTGTTTTGTACATTCGCAATACAGGTTTATACGAAGGTCCTAAAAAGGACAGTAATAACTAGAAGAAAGTACAAACTTCATGTTTATGGCAGCAATATCTTTATGGCAGAAAAACTTACCAAACTGATGCAGCAAGGCCAAAGTAATATAGCAGGAGGAAGACGACGGCACAATTGGGGTTAGCTAATCCATCGTGCGCTAGCAGCATCCTTGTGGGAGAGGTGGAGTCCTTGGCGCAGCCGGCGGCGGCCCTGCCCGCGGCGGCGCGCACGCCCCAGCCCGCAGCCGCCGCGCACCGGCACAGCGCCACCAGCACCAGCGCGCGCTCGCCCGCGCCGCCGCGCTCTCCACACGCCAGCTGCGCGCCTACCGCCGCCAGTGTACACGCAAAACTCAGCGCTGCCCATGTCGCCAGCCACACTTCCGAAGCTTTTCGCTCACTACCGTCCCAGAGCACTTCCGCATCACAGAACTGTGCGCAGCGAGCCGACCCTCTCACCCACACCCAGTTATTGGGCTTTATGAGCTTGCGACACGCTCCTCTTCCACCTGAATTTCCTACATCCAGAGGAACTGTCCCCATGGGCGGAGCACGTTCCCCTGGGCCCTCCATACACATATGTTCATGGTTATTCTCAGCTGGGAATAAGGAACAATCTAATTCAGGTGGCCAAAGGAATCCAAATCCGTGCAGTACAGGGTAACATCTGGCGTAAACACTCTCGCACAGTCCTCTGCAGGGCCCTATCGGCAGAGCGACTTTGTCGGTGCACATCGGGACATACACGGAGCAGAGGAACAGATGCAGCTGGGAGGAGCAGCCGTACTGTACCAAGGGGCTGAAGGTCTGCAGAGTGACGTCGGCGTCCGCCTGCAGGGTATGCCGTGCCAGGTTGGGCATTCCGGTCTGGTTGTATCCAATGTTCTTACACATAGCCACTTTGATAGGTTCACATGTCCGTACGGAGGCCTCGGCGGCGACTCCGCTCACTAAGGTCACGATAAAAACAACAAGCACGATGCACTTCATGTTCAGAGACGATATATCCGGCGCGTCAAATAAAAGATCTCATTGTAGTCGTGAATGTTTACGCGCGAGCGCCGCGAACGCGCGAGTTACGTGCGTGCGTCCTGAGTCGCGTCTCAAGACGGTTTGTGTGACGGGCGCCGGCCGCCAGCCCGCGGGGGGACACCATAACAAAAAAAGGTCCGCAGGTATGCGCTACACTGTAGCGGCGGGAAAGGGAGTGATGGGCTTAGCCGGAGTCTGCCGTGCGGTAATACTGCCGGACTGCCGATGCCGACCCGGCCGGTGACTTCGTAAGCAACTGTCCGCATGCTCGCTTATCACGCCGCTCGTTATCACGGAGGGTAGATTCCGACTCGTGATGCGGTTTCATTTATCCAGTATCGATTTTTCGATAACAATGATATCGCAGCTGATATGTGATTAAATTAGACACTTATTCGAGTTTTGGTATAAAAATAAAAGAAATGTAGGTAAACAATTGTCATTCCGACTGCGACAGTATCATTGCGTGCACTTTCTTAACCGATATTTTTATCATTACGGTTATTTATTTTTTGTTTTAATTCTTGGCGGAATGACACGAAAAGAACACCCGCCACTTAATCCCTACTAATATTATTAATGCGTAAGTAATTCTGTCTGTCTGTTACGCTTTCACGTCTAAACCACTGAACTGATTTTAATGAAATTTGGTACAGAGATAGAGTTGACCTTGAGAAAGAACATAGGATAGTTTTTGTCCCGGACTTTTGAAGAGTTCTCTTGGAAACGCGATATAACCGACTTCGACGCGGGCGAAAAGCTAGTACGCTTTATAATATAACTGATAACCATATAGGTTATCTGAATTATTTTGATCATGTTTCGATAACTAAATTGATTTGTAAAACAAAGTTGACTACCTACTGTTCATGTTTATCAGGTTTCTTACTCAGCCCTAATCGTTCCCACCATTACAAATTCAAATACTGATAAAATTTTGAAATAAATTTATTGTACATAATTTACTACATTGTATTTAAGCATTACTGTATAATTTCTTTATGAAACATAAATAGGTATAATGGTGAACATTATTAGTAATACAAAAATTGGACCAAAATGTAGATCAGTGGGGTTGTAAAGCATTCGATAGACGTTTCTCTGCGAATAAATCAAAATATTTACACTGCGATGAGGCTGCGATCTATCTGAGGACCATATACTTAAAGTTACGACTAAAATGAAAGATAAATACTTTTACAATAATCTTATTATAATACAAGTTTTTATTTTAACACGTATTCAGTTGCTAATATTGTAATCTGATAGTTTATAACATCTGCGAGCGAGCCCGTGGCGGGCGATGCGTCGGCACCTACTTACATTAACAATCTTATGTACTCCACATACTTCACAAGTCTTGTACATCTTTCCCTTTAGTTCTTACATCTTGACATTTTTACATTCGCTAAGCTAATGTATAATACAACATTCACAAAATTTTAACAAATACACCCTCCGTCTGATGGAATTTTACACTTAAAACGATGACAAAGCAAATTATAATAAGGAATGCTAATCAAGCAACACTAGCGCCACCCTGCAGTAACATTTTTGATTTAAAACTAATACCTAATATTGTACAAACGTATACTATGAAAATGATAAATGCCACGGTACGATACGAATACAACAAAGATGTCAATTTAGAACACTACGAATCTTATAGACTCACAAGTATTTGGCCTTTGGTGACGAGATTTATTTATTCGTTTTATTACAACAAAATATCGTCAACGGATGCGATAATTACCTTAAGTCTTATTATATTAGCCTTTTGCCGATTTAGATTTTCTAAAACATAATTATATTATAGAAAGCCCCCCGTTGGCGTTTGTGAGGCTCAAGGGAGGGGAAGTCTTTAGAAAACCTTCATCTGTCCGTATATACTAGATTTGAATAAATTTAAGAAAAAATCCAAGTAATTGACGATCCGTTCTGATATTAAACCGGTTTACATGAATGGAAGTTCTGAATGAGTAAGCAAGCACAACCACTGGATAATACAATGCCATATCGTTATTTATAATTAAATAGAAAACTACAGTTAGTGACAATTTTAAATCAATTTATATAAAAACATATTTTTTTGGTACTTACAAATTGACTTGAATATTCAGAAGTTAAGACTATCGATACAAAAATGGGTTTATTCAAAATCTACAGTTGACTGAAGACATAGCTCTGTTTGGCGGTTTCCTACCTCTCTATAAAATCCTTTACGATTTCTCGTCCTAGCTACGAAAGCCCAAAAACTCCTGTCCTAACAATGTCTAACACTAATAAGTCTTCAACACTGCTAACTTTGGAAATGTACTGGAGTGACGTCGTTTACAAATTTAATTATATACAATATAAATAAACTACATGAATATAAAATAATATAATGTGACCGAATAATAGTAAATGCTACTGAGACTACGCGAGTTAGTAACGAACGATAAATACTGTGGTTCCGTAGTTGATAACAATGGTGCTCATCATTATATTCTCAAAATAGCCTCTAGAAATAAAATGTAAATGGACCCTTATGCTCGAAAAATGTAAAGGCACAAAAAAATATACGGCGCAACGCTAAAGCTAACGACAAATATTTTGTAAAAAGTACGTCGACACCTGCCTCAGAGCCAAGCTGCTAAGCGGAAGTCGAAACGATCTGGAGACAGACCGAGGCCGAGAGAATCTGAGACGTCGGGGCGGTTTACAGCGAGGGTCGAATCGAAAATCCACCTGGACATTGAAACAATGAGTCTCACCGAATATACGATAACAATACTACATAATAAACGATTCACATCTGATGAGATTACATAGAGCACATGGCGCGGGGCGGGGCGCCTACTGCGCATGCGCGGCGGTGTCGAGGCGCAGGCGCAGCGCCTCGCGGTCGCGCGTGACGTCAGCCAGCTCTGCGCGGGGCGGGGCGCCTACTGCGCATGCGCGGCGGTGTCGAGGCGCAGGCGCAGCGCCTCGCGGTCGCGCGTGACGTCAGCCAGCTCTGCGCGGGGCGGGGCGCCTACTGCGCATGCGCGGCGGTGTCGAGGCGCAGGCGCAGCGCCTCGCGGTCGCGCGTGACGTCAGCCAGCTCTGCGCGGGGCGGGGCGCCTACTGCGCATGCGCGGCGGTGTCGAGGCGCAGGCGCAGCGCCTCGCGGTCGCGCGTGACGTCAGCCAGCTCTGCGCGGGGCGGGGCGCCTACTGCGCATGCGCGGCGGTGTCGAGGCGCAGGCGCAGCGCCTCGCGGTCGCGCGTGACGTCAGCCAGCTCTGCGCGGGGCGGGGCGCCTACTGCGCATGCGCGGCGGTGTCGAGGCGCAGGCGCAGCGCCTCGCGGTCGCGCGTGACGTCAGCCAGCTCTGCGCGGGGCGGGGCGCCTACTGCGCATGCGCGGCGGTGTCGAGGCGCAGGCGCAGCGCCTCGCGGTCGCGCGTGACGTCAGCCAGCTCTGCGCGGGGCGGGGCGCCTACTGCGCATGCGCGGCGGTGTCGAGGCGCAGGCGCAGCGCCTCGCGGTCGCGCGTGACGTCAGCCAGCTCTGCGCGGGGCGGGGCGCCTACTGCGCATGCGCGGCGGTGTCGAGGCGCAGGCGCAGCGCCTCGCGGTCGCGCGTGACGTCAGCCAGCTCTGCGCGGGGCGGGGCGCCTACTGCGCATGCGCGGCGGTGTCGAGGCGCAGGCGCAGCGCCTCGCGGTCGCGCGTGACGTCAGCCAGCTCTGCGCAGAGCGCGCGACACACTCGGTGCAGCACCGCGTTCTGCTCCTGCAGCGCGCGCACGGACGGCTCGGGCGACGCCGAGCGCGGCTTGCGGTACACCTCGAACGCGCCGTGCATCTTGGGAGCGTCCTCGCGCGCGTAGCCGAACCCGTCCGCGTCGTAGTCGCGCGGCGCGAACGCGTCCGGCGGGAAGGCGGGCTCGCCCTCCGAGCGCTGCGCGGGCAGGCGGCGCGGCTCGGCGCCCGGGGACGCGCGCGGCGGGGGCGCGGGTGGCGGCGCCGGCGCGCCCTTCAGGCGGTTCAGGTCCAGCGAGCTGGAGCGCGCGTGATTACGTAGCGGTCGCGGGGGCGGCGGCGGCGGCGGCTCCTTCTTGGGCGCGTACTGCGGGGCGGGCTGTAGCGAGGCCGGCCCGTCGTCAGGCGCGACGGGCGCGTCCCGCGCGGGCGGCGGCGGCAGCACACCCGCCGGCTTGACGGGCTTGCGCGGCTGCGGCCGCTGGATGGACTTGATCTCGGCTCCGTTGGGCGGCGGCTCGGCAGGTGGCTGAGAGTGCAGACGCTTGGGGCTGGCCAGCTCGAAGGCGGCGGCGAAGTCGTCTCGGCGCGGGGAGGTGCTGGCGCGGGTGTCGCCCTCGCCGTGCGGCGGCAGCGCGCTGGCGTCCGGCGTCACGCGCACCGCCACCGGGTGGAAGATCTTCGGGTCGCGCTCCACCGCCGACTTGTGGAAGTCAAAGTTGACGGGCTTGGGGCCCGGGCTCGACACGCTCGACGTGGGGGAGTCTACAAACTTAGTCCATTCCTTGTTGTTTACTTGGGCTTCGGTTTTCGGCGGGGTCAGCGAGGGTTGTCGCTCTTCTGGCTTTTTGGCCGTCTTAGTGGCATCGTAGGGGTCGTGCGTTTCGGGTTTAGGTGCGAAGTTAAAGTCAGCGGAGGTCCCGGAGCTGAACATATCCGCGCCCAGGTCCACCAGGTCGGTAGTGACGGCCTGCTTGGAGTAGCGCGAGTCCACGCGCGGCACGAGGCAGGCGGGCAGCGCGTCCGGCACGGGGATGTTGTTCCGCCTCAGCACGATCAGGTGCATTGCTATACTGAACTCCTCCAGTGTTAGCATTCCATCTTTGTTTATGTCGGAGAGCTGCCAGATTTTTCGAAGGTCAGGCACCGGTAAGTGCGATTTTTCGAAAAATAACCTGCGGAAAATGAACATAGTTTAGATTCGTCCATACTGAGTACATTGTTACTATCGCCTTGTAGAGCAGATGGTACCTAGCAGTTTGTCCGGACAGCATGCCCCGCTCGGGCCGCAGTTGCGCGAACTGCGCGGCGTAGTGTCGCGCCTGCGCGTCGCTGATGGCCCACATGTCGTCGCCCGCCTCGCCCTCCTCCTCCGACGAGTGACGGTCAGATGACTCCTCCTCCGTGCCTGGACAAATACACAATGGATATAATTTCAACACCAGGAATTAGCGTAGAATGGGGATAAAACGATATTTTTTATGAAGTTAATAAGACCTTTTAAGATTTATATTTGTATTGTATTGGGATTCAATACAATGCCTATTAATTAATTGAATAAAAGAGGTCATTAAAAGATCCTAATATGCATAATTAACACCAATTATAATATGCTAACAAGGAATGCTTCGCCTAGTTAGCGGTATTAGCATCGTACTCCTACAAATTTTGTGTTAACAAGAACTGCGCTTGCATGTACAAGCCTCTTAAAAGGTCTTCAGAAGATAGATTGAACATAAAAATGTTATAAATATATGATAAGTGAGCCCTGTTCAAAATCTGGCTTAGCATGAAAATAGGAACAGCAACATTATTAAGTCACTGTATGTTTGAGAAAAAATAAAATGGTTTGGGATTTGTAATGGTTCATTAGGGAAGAGACCATCCAGCCAGTTTCCAATGCTAAAAAATGTATCAAGGGACCATCACAATATCTTAAAGCTGTGTAAATTATGGATATGGAGACATCGCTCTAAGGAGTGTATTGCACTGTTTTATTACCACGACTGGACGAATATGGGCTTATGATGATGATGACTACAATTTAACTTTAAGGTGGGGTCTACTTCCACAGTATTTCACAGTAGACCGCTAGGACTCTAACAAATATAGAGAAAAAAGTTTCTTTACCTAAGAGTCTTGTGTGCTCCTCGCCGGTATTCGCCGGCCATACGCCGCGGCCAGTGGCGCTGTGCTCCCACACCGGGTGCACGCGCTCCGCCACGCTGTTCGTGGGCGTGGGGCTCTCACTAGCCGTACTCCATGGTGAGCCTGTCTTGCCTCTCCGCTGAGGAAGTCAAGAAGACATGTTTTTATTAATTATGACCGTTACTGATGCAATTGGAGAAAGATCTGAGGCATCTGTAGAAGCAAGGCATCTTACTTCCACAATTGCAACAGACGCACCTAAAGGTTGTAGCTCCAGAAAGGTCTCATACAGGGTATTTGTGTTGGTTATTTTTTAGGGATATGTTTGTTTTACTTGTTTTTCTCAAAATATTTATAGGAAACAACAATTAAAAATAGTAGTGACATGGTTACATAATATACAATCAATTATCTTTTGTAAAACATTGTATTCAATTTTACACAACAGTTGTCTTAAAACTTCTATTTCCTTCATATTCTAGACATAGAAAACTAAAACAGTTTCCATTAAAACCAATCAATAGAATGAATCAACAATTGAGAGAACAACAGCGACAAAGTCAACACAATAAATAGACCCATTAAACACACATAAACTTCTATATGTCTTAACATATGTATACCTATAGTTATATGTTACCTATATATTAGAACACCTGCATATACAAGGCCAAGAGCTCAATAAAACTGTACCAATGTGTCATCAATACACGCCATCTTTTGACAACTTCATTAACAAACAATGTTACATATTTAATTTTGCATACTACAGTAATTTATGGCTTATGCAATACTGCTTTGCTAACAATACTATGTTTGAAGCTGTTTATAAATTATAATTAAAATCAATTCCAGTATGAGTGTCTATTATGGAGATCTATCTCTTATCTATACTAATGTTACAAATAGGTAAAGCTTGTGACATTTCAGGGGTAATCTCAAGATCAGACTTTGGAAATACTATTACCAATAAAAAGTTACGTCATTTGTGATTGCCACAAAATACTCTTTTGGCATATATTGTATACTAGCTGTTGCCCGCGACTTCGTTCCCGTGGGTAGAAGAAGATGTAAGTTATGATTTATACCCGTCCTGTTTTTTTTCACATTTTCCATTGTATCTTCGCTCCTATAAGTCGCAGCGTGATGGTTTATAGCCTAAAGCCTTCCTCGATTAATTGTCTACTCAACACAAAAAGAATTTTTAAATTTGGATCAGTAGTTCCTGAGATTAGCGCGTTCAAACAAACAAACAAACAAACTCTTCAGGTTTATATATTAGTACTAGCTGTTGCCCGCGACTTCGTCTGCGTGGTTAGAAGATATAAGTTATGACTTTTTCATCGCTCCTATTAGTCGCAGCGTGATGATATATAGCCTAAAACCTTCCTTGATGAATGGTCTATTCAACACAAAAGGAATTTTTCAATTTGAACCAGTAGTTCCTGAGATTAGCGCGTTCAAACAAACAAACAAACAAACAAACAAACTCTTCAGCTTTATATATTAGTATAGATAGAAGTATAGATATAGATTGTCCGACAAGGTGTCATGGGTTATAAAAAACACCAAAATCCATACAACAACATTTATTTGGATTGTAGTTGGATTTGATGATAGGCCTAAATGACAGTATAATAATCATTTGAATTATTATCAGACCTTGAAATAATTATGTATAAGCATCAGAATAATTTACAGTGTACAGATAGATATTTTATATTTTATCCTTATATCATGATGCTTACATAATCTGATAGAAGGGAAAGAAATTTGTTATAGCAATAGCAAATAATTTTGCTTTGGAATCAGAATATTTACCTATTAACAGGCAAAATAATATTTGGTGTATCAGATATGAATTAGTTAAGGTTCAATAAAATGTTTCAATAGTATAGTAAACAAGTTAATAAAACATTAGGGGTTTTTCCCTAAAACATGGAGGAAAATAATTAAGTTTATACGAACAGTTATATGGGTATGCCCATTGTAAATCATTCTGAATCTTTATGGATAAGTATATTTTCTTTAAAAATTTCAAACACAATTAGTTCTATTGTAGTTCTAGAGACCTTATTTGGTTTACCAAACAATTAAAAATGACAATTCATTTTTATGCTTTTAGCTGTATCAAAAGAGTTAGGATTGTGTATGTGTCTTGACAATTATAATGTTTATTATGATATACAAATCAATTTCAGCCAATGGGAGTTATCAATTCAAGTTTTCATGCTACCAATACCAGTAGTTAATAGTAGATGAGAAGTACAGATCATTGGATAAGGATATCAGCAGTTTTCAAGTAAAACTCAGTAATATTTTTAAGTGTACATTAGAAGAATTGAATACGTTATATCAAAAAGAAAAGCTGTGCAAAGGTACGGCATCATTGACTCCTATCATCAATGTAAATAAGTAAAATTATTAAACTGTAACATTTATATAGTAAGCATAGTATTGTGCATAAAGTAACATTGTACCGTTATCAGAACCTGAGTTCTGTTCAAAGCCGGCTATTAACCTGAAGATAAGGATGTCACAAAAATACTATTATCTTGTTGTTAAGACACAATGTCAATCAAAACCTTTTTATTTAAATGAGTGTATGTTTGTTAAGACTTATAATTAAGAGATTTTATTTATATGTGAACCTTTTAAACTCAGGGGTAAACACACGGGATACATGGTATTAAATGTGTTGGTCTATGACAAATGTTTTTGTTAACTATTGATCAATTTGGGTAGCACCGGGTCATGACATGTATGGAGGTTTCTGACCTAGCTAGAAAAAGATTTAATTTTATTGAGTAACGAGTTTTTGTATTCCTTTTGGCACCACACATTTAAAATTCTATACAAATGTTTATAAAATATGTAATGCATGTAAGTTTTTATTAAGGTTTGCAATATGAAAAGGGAGCTTTTTAATATCCACACATTGTTTCCTAAAAGGAATTATAATAATTAACTCACCCCATGAGATCCTGATCTCTGTGACATTGTTTCCGATTCAATTTCAGAGTCTGTACTTAATCCTTCAGTCGTGTCGTGGGAGAGAACTTGAGGGACATCGCTGTCCGACAAGTTGGATGATAGTCTTATAGGCTCATATGCACCGAGGGTACCACCAAAATTCCTTTCCCGCTTACTCAAGTGATGTTGATGCTCATGTGGTGAGCTTGACAATTGTATCAAATCAGCGTTCGCTTCAGAATTCAAAGCCCATGTAAACCTCGGCAAAGGCAAGTCCACAGGCGTAGACAAGAGCTCAGGTTTTAACGTCATATTTGTTTGATGGGCTGCTATTAGTTTCAGAGCTGAGTAAAACTGTTTTCTATTCATATGACTTAGAGCTGCACAGTTATTAGGAGCAACGCTTATATCCATGATCTGTAACACATAATTATTGCTTATAATCACTCATTCACAAATATGTTATCGTACGTCTAACCTATACTATTTATACCTGTTTTAGGACATCATTATGTACATTCGACGATCTAAATAGTTCTGTTGCTTTTAACATCGGTATTTTCCCATTGGATTCCTCGTCACAACATAAAAACAAATCACCGAAATATCTCATTTCGGTTTCTGTCAAATTGAGATCCTCCATTATAGTAATTAAATGACGATATTATGGACTTCTACACAGTATTTTTAGTTTATTATTAAATAGGCAACATAAACAACCATTATCTATTAATGTACACCATATTCATTGATAAATAGACGGATTCGAAACTTGTACATCACAAAATTTACACGAAGCAAATCAAATGTCACTGACAGACAGCTGCCTGATGCGGCCATTAAAATATTTAGAGCACTACTTTCGTTCAGAAACTGATATCAGTCCTCAGTCAATCGATATCCCTATCGATTGTATTATGATTTTAACACTGAATGGTGAAAACACAGTTTTTACAACTGGAATATTTATTTACGACCAAGAATGCCGTTTATTTCTATGTAATTCAAGGACTTTATAACTTACTAATTATAATTATGTAACTAGCTGTTAGGCTGCACTAAATACTTATTAAAAGTTGTAAGTATGGAATACAAGCCCTTTAATTAATTTTGCCCATATGGACTAGTTTATTACATTAATTGCACGGCTGTGTAATTCTTGTAATATAACTTTGGTCACCTGTATGTAGGTGACCTAAACTTAGATCTACCAATTTTTCGCTATTTCATTTGAACAACCAACAATTATGAACAGAAAGCAGGTAGGCAGATGTAACTTTTTATCCAGGCATTCGGAGTTGGTTCGAGTCACTTGGATCGTGCGTCTAAAATATCCTCATGAGGCAAAAAGAAGTAATTTGATTTTGCTCCTCGTAACTATTCTGGCTGTTACAGATAATATGGACGTGATCAGGGTAGACGACTGTACACACAACGGGCGTGGCTATATTTTTTTAGCTCTTCGCCAGTTTCTCTATTAATGTAAATTAAAGTGGCCGTCATGTAAACGAATAATAAAACAATAAATAATTTTTAGTGTTTAATTTGTGAGTTTCTGATATCATTAGCAATATACAGAACTGTGATAATTTATACATTCAATTTACTACTGTCAAAGTAGTCGAATAATTTAGATTTGACTGCTATACTTAAGCTTAAATAATAAAAGCCGACTGTGTCGACAAAATCATATACATATAACATTCATAACAACATTTATCTCTACACTGCTATCAATATTTAATCCTTGGTCTGGATGTACTTGATGAGATCGATGACGCGGTTGGAGTAGCCGAACTCGTTGTCGTACCAGCTGATGAGCTTGACAAAGTTGTCGTTGAGAGAGATACCGGCGGCAGCGTCGAAGATTGAAGAGTGGCAGTCACCAATGAAGTCTGAGGATACGACTTGCTCCTCGGTGTAGTCAAGGATTCCCTTGAGAGGGCCTGCAGCGGCCTCCTTGACCTTCTGTTTGATGGCATCGTAGCTGGCGGGCTTGGCCAGACGGACGGTAAGGTCCACGACGGACACGTTGGCGACGGGTACGCGGAAAGCCATACCGGTCAGTTTTCCGTTCAAAGCGGGAATGACTTTGCCGACGGCCTTAGCGGCGCCAGTCGCGGCGGGAATGATATTCTGTTGGGCACCACGGCCATCACGCCACAGTTTTCCGGAAGGTCCGTCAACAGTCTTCTGGGTGGCGGTGGTAGCGTGTACGGTGGTCATCAAACCTTCAACAATCTCGAAGTTGTCATGGATGACTTTAGCGAGAGGCGCCAGGCAGTTGGTTGTGCAAGAGGCGTTGGAGATGACCTTGTATGAGGGGTCGTAGGCTTCAAGGTTGACACCAACGACGAACATGGGTGCGTCAGCACTGGGGGCAGAGATGATGACCTTCTTGGCGCCACCCTCCAAGTGAGCAGAGGCCTTCTCTGTGGTTGTGAATACACCAGTGGATTCTACAATGTATTCAGCACCAGCCTTGCCCCATGGGATGGCCTTGGGGTCCCTTTCGCAGTAAACTGCGATTTTGTTGCCGTTTACGACGAGGAAACCATCCTTGATCTCAACGGTGCCCTTGAAGCGACCGTGGGTGGAGTCGTACTTGAAGAGGTAGACCATGTAGTCAAGGCCAATGAAGGGGTCGTTGATGGCGACGACCTGAGCTCCCTTCTCGACGGCGGCACGGAGCACCAGGCGACCAATGCGGCCGAAACCGTTGATTCCGATTTTCGACATGGCTGTAACAGAAAAATAAGAATGATTAAGATACGAATATGCAGAACTAAGCGTATTTTAGTTAGTATGATTAATGGATTTTCGTATTCTAGACGGCTCAGGATTAGTCAGGATAACAAAAATCTTCTGCGAGTGCGGGGCTCAGGTGAGCTGTTCGTCATTAAGACTCCATTGAAATTGAAAATGCTTGGAAAATAAAGGTACGTGTTATTTGTACTAGAAGAAACAAAATTTTGATTAAAAATCTTTGGGTGGTTTTATTAAGTAATGGTTTTAGATTTCTTTATAAACCCGGCGATTTTACATCTCATCGTTCCCAAACCAGTATTTTTAATTTATTGATCAGTCTCTAATACCTACTGTTATTTTAGACAACGAACGGGTATGATGTAAGTTTTCTGTATTAAAAATTAATTATCTAACATGAAATCAAAAGATATAATGAGGTAATAGTAATTTGCTATCTATGATTCAGTAGATAAACAGAGACAAAAGGAAAAACCACTACATACGGAGGAAATACGAAAATAATATTAGGTTTTTTTTCTCTTTTCAATCAGCTGATTATATTAATTGCTAGTTTAATTTTTTTTCAAGCAAAGGCGTCTTGGCTTGCTAAGAACCCTGCTTACATAAAAGTGTTGGTAAATGGTAAATTCCGGCTTACTTTAAATCCAGTGGGTTTCAAGGTCACTCGTGAATGACAAAAGGGAAAAACTCTTGTTTGTTTTTTACTCAGATTGATACATCATCAGACCTTATTTAATTTTTAATTTAAAAGTTACTTTTGTGAAAACGCAGCTATTGCATTGCAATACTGTAGGTAATCGGTAGGCAAATGCATTTCTGAAATGGTAACTAACATGGCTGTTAGCACGTAGGTCAGTTACCCAAAGTATAAATAGCGAACGCGGAAGCCGGCGATTTATCTGTGCCGGCTGCAATGACCTATACAATACATTACATAGGTTTTGTTTGATGAATCGTAATCGAGATCACTTAGCAAATTGTTACAGGAGGAAGATGACACCGGCCGGTATGGAGGTCACGTAGAGGTCACTCACAAACACCGCATCAAACTCAGTAATGCAAAAGTATAAACTACCTACTACAAATACTAACAAATAACCCTTAATCCCTAGTTAAATGCGACAAAATTCTAATTAGGAACTCTAAAGATATGATAAAATATTACAACATTCGGATGAGACATCGCTACGTGGTATGGAGTAAATGCTAATAATTATGCAATATACTTCAAATTAATGAAGTACTGCCGGTAAAACAATAGAATTCGAAATTAATGAACATGTAATTGTTTATTAACACTCACCGGAATAAATTTATGTAGAAACAAGTTGATAAATAACTCCACGTACGTTCTCCAAGAGATGGAGTTTTAAAATGTCAGCTGAAGGACAAGGCGCAAGCTTGTAATAATAGACAACTCCAGAAGATCAATGAATCACAGACTAGACAGTATCAGACAAGTCTTTATTCGATTTGACGTAGCGGGTGAGAGGTAAGTTATTACACAGTGTTATTACTTCCCATTTAATTTTTAAAACATTCCCACATTGTCGTGTACGTAAGTCATAATCTACTAATGAGATTTTGTTTTCAATCTTGCAAAATTTCGTGGTCAAGTATTTGAGCATTTTGTTTTACAGCTAGTTTTTTTATTCTAATATTTTATAACTTTATTTATCAACCACAAATATATTTATTATTGCAGTACAATATAATATTAAATAAGTACATAAATTGAAAACATTTCATTTTGTTACCTCTGTCGGTTTTTTACCTACGGTTAACTTCTGCGAAATATTACACATTTTTAATCTAAGGCCGTTCTATAAATGTTTGCGATAGTCTATGACCTATAGTGATTGCGTCGTGATAAATCGAAAAAAGAATTACGGTTTTTTTAACGAAGCTTTTCAATGTATATTATTAAAAACTGCTTGATTTTCATGTACTTTCTAGTTTCCACAAATTAATATTCTATCAAAATCTGAAGTATGATATGTAAATGACATCTTGTTGACGCGGGTAATTCAAAATGTCAATTCGTATCGACAAATAAATATTTTAAATACATTCAAAATCTATTAAATGATTCAGTCCAAGCACATCGGGAATGGTTATAAAAGTGGGCATAAATGGTTTCGGCCGCATTGGCAGAGTCATTTTCAGAACGTGTCTCCAACATCCTGATATTGAGGTACCACTCATGAAAACGTGATTACCATCTTTCTTCAAAGGACCTCTCTTACTTAGTTATATATTAGTTATTTAAAACATCAATTCTTATTTTCATACGGTATGGAGTAGTCTGAGCACAGCTCGGAGTGAATTAAGCCACCATTCTTTTAATGTACAAATAGGCACGTAAAAACTATCAGCTAGCGAGAGTTTCAGTAACAGTTTTTGTTTGACATGATATATTAAAAAAAAAAAACCTTATAAGTAACGAATTGCTTAACAGATGTTCATGCCGTGCGCGTATGCCCTCTATCACACTACATGTGCCCCTCAAATGACTTTACCTGATCAATGTTTACTGTTTATTTATTACCAGTTATCTGCGATTAACGACCCGGCGATCGACATTGAGTACATCTGCTATTTGATAAAGTTCGATTCCACCCACGGAAAATTCAAAGGGAATATCTCACACACAGAAAATGAAATTACAATCGATGGTAATTATATTTACTAATTTACTTATTTTCTGGACTACAGAAGAAATGGGGGGTTTATTCTTCTTACATTATTTGGTACGTGCGGAGTCTTAAGTTCCCTGAAGTTAAGAAATGGAACACTGGTAATCTATGCTACTGGACAAATAATGAAGTTGGCAGCCTTTTTCCATATACAAGTGGTTGGAATATTTAAATTTGGAAAGTGTTTAAAACGCGCCTCGCTAACGTTATGATTTTATGGCAAGGATCTACTGCTTATTTCATAACGGTATTCCTGGATGGTATTAATTGGTAGAGCTAGATTAACTATTTCTCAAAATTTTAGATGCTTACCTATGTTTTTTAGGCAAGCATCCACAATTTTCACTGATTTTCTCATTCATTCGTTTCTTTGAAGTAAGCAATACGTAAATCTCTTGAGGTACATTCATTTTACCCGGGGAAATCCTCATGACGTTATCCACCCTGGGGTAAACGGATAGGTATCGAACTCTTACCGACTGAAACCACCGGAGTGCTTCACCCTTTCCTTGTATTAAAGACCAAACCAACGCGACTCCTTAAGGAATAAATTTCCGTTTTAATATAGATACATTAGGCATTATAATTCAGCTTCATCTGTAGACAATCCCGACAAGCTTATCAACTCGAATGTTATTGTTCAGCGCTATTAAGAGATAAACTAATTTGACTTGTAATGCTTCTTAAATAAATACTTATCTAGCTTCTTATGTCAACGCCTTTATTTTTAACCTATGAATGACAAGCAAACAAAAGGCCAAGTATCTTGAGATATGAAACGTTGACAAAATCTCATTAAAATAGGGGGGCTTGGTACATTATCATTTGAAAATGGGCTTATCGGTGACTTTAAATATTATTGTATCTTTGATTGATTGCGTCAGTACAAGCGTTTCTTACGTGCTTTTCAGTCAGAAACAGATTTTTAAATAAACATATTATATCGATTAGAGATATTTACTAAATGAATTTTGTTTAAAAACTTATGTAGGTATTAGGTACTAGTACCTACGTCCATATTATATCCTGCTTACTTCTAACCTATTAGCCTTAGACCGGGATAAAATAAGTGCCTAGTCATGAAAATATACAAAATCGGAAACAGTCTTGAGATTCTTTTTCATCATCACCATTATCAGTCCAACTTGGTGCACTGCTGAAGACATACCTCTCCCATGGCAAGCCACCACAGGTGTAGGTAAAAAATGTGGAATGATTTATGAACTTGGCTCACATTGAGCAGAGTTCCTGAAAACATCAGATTTATTTCAACAGGATCTGTCTATAATCTGCCTCAAGGGAGGAAGCGTCACACTGAATCGGGATCCCTCTAAGATATATTTTTACATGGGACATCAATATCCACCGTATGCACCGTCTCGTTTACTCGTTCTCTGTAATCTTAATCAGTGTTTTCTTCCACTCAGAACGAACCATCAAAGTTTTCCGGGAGAAACTGCCGCCGAGCGTGCCGTGGCAGGCTGCGGGTGTCCAGTATGTCATCGAAGCTTCTGGAATGTTCACCTGCCTCCAGAAGGCGTCGGTACGGTTATACTTACTTGGATACCTACAAGATTTTATTCGATCACAAAAATTCAAGAAGTTTGAAGCGTAGCCTAATATTAACCCTTTTGTCATGCCGACTAGCCATTCCAGACGACTCCTAGGTTTTCAAATATATTTCATTTGAGATCACAATTGGTTGGAAACTAAAAAGGTTTCCATTCAAGTCCTAATTTTGAAGAAATATCTAGCTGCTATTAAATTGTAAGGTAGGTAACACTTTCGCTACAGGTCTATTGCTTTATTTGCAACTGTCTGAAGTGCAATTGGAAGTCAGCATTTTCTATATAAGTATCCATATTAAAAATTTTGAGCTAGACATTTCCTACTATCTCTCTGTTACCATGATCCAGGGTCATTTAGCAAGTGACGGTGTGAAGCGCGTGATAGTAACAGCGCCGAGTATCGACGTCCCGATGATCATATTAGGCGTGAACGACAATAAGCTAAATGCAGGTAACTATGACTCACTTGATATGTTTCCATTTCTCACACATTTGCATACAATTGTTTAGGGTTAAAGAGATACTTACAGACAATTGTTGTGAGTTAATTCCTTTATTGCAATATACTTACATTTAGTATGTGCACTAATTTAGCAATGCAGGTTTTTTTTCTGATCCAATGCACTAAAGGGAACAGGAAGGAACATGGGAGGGGTTTAGTCAGTAAAAGTCTGACACTCTTATACACTCGACGTTAAGCGTTGACTGATGTCATGATATCTCAATCGAAAAAAATAATAAGTAGTTCTTAATACCGACTATGTCCTAAGGATGTGTTTTCACTGACTGAACTTGGGCAAAGTAGCGCAGAGTGGCAGGTGTCTAAGCAAATCACAGTGGCAGGCAAGAAGGGTTTTCAGCTTTGTGATATCCCAGTCCACTGTTTGCTCCGTTCCCTTCATTAGGCTAAGGATACTTACCCTGACTCGGGTCTTTGCTCTCAACTTCGCTTAACTAACCTTCTCAAACCAGAATACTAAAGCAAAATAGAACATTAAGACGTCCTTGTCTGTCACTTTTTGAAAACAAGCACATAATACTTCAGTATCCCGCCAATTTTACCTGTACCTGTCTCTCCAAAACTGTTATGTAATACTCTTTTTTCAGAGCAAAAAGTGTTATCATGCGCGTCCAGCACGCTATATTGCCTGGCTCCGATGGTCAAGGTTCTAGAAGAGAGTTTCGGTGTCACCGAGGGTTTTATTACGAGTATACACGCCATGACGCCATCCCTCAAACCTTTAGATGGCCTGTGCTTGAGAGGAAAGGTAAAATCATTGCTATCTAGATGAATTTCTGATGGAGTCAGCATAAAAAAGGAAATTAATCATTAATACCTACTTACATTCTGCTACTTGTTAGTGTCTCCTAGATCTACTTCGTTTACGAGTTCTGGCTTTAGGAATCCACACAGGGATATTTTGACCTTGAAGTAGTAGTCCAATACTGGGACACAAATAATCTATATCTATACTAATATATAAAGCTGAAGAGTTTGTTTGTTTGAACGCGCTAATCTCAGGAACTACTGGTTCAAATTGAAAAAATCTTTTTGTATTGAATAGACCATTAATCGAGGAAGGTTTTAGGCTATAAACCATCACGCTGCGACTAATAGGAGCGAAGATAGAATGTAAAATGTGGACAAGTATAAATCATGTGGGTAGGTATAAATCATAACATATCTTCTAACCACGCGGACGAAGTTGCGGGCAACAGCTAGTATTACATAAAAAAATGGTAACAGATTGTCATGATGATTCTGTTAAAATCATTAGTAATGTTGATTTACCTACTCGATATTTTTATCGTTGTTCATCTTAATCGGTATGTTTTGCTCTAACAAGGTTTTTGAAAACCTTAGCTTAAGAAGTCAGTGTCTCAAAATAATTTACAAAAAATCGTGTTGGTCATGTATAATCTTTAAGTCACCGACAAAACTTTCATTACATAAAATCCAAAACATTAGGCTTTGTTTAAAATTCTCGTTTTTTAAACATTTAAATAGAGTCATTTAACTAGACTTATAGAACAATGCTTACCGAGCCATTCAAGAATGATTCGATAACATATTATTTTTATATTTTCGTTGGTTTTTGCGTTGCTTTTCTGTACCTACGAATTGTATACAGGAGTAACCCAGGTATGGTGTATTTTATTAGCCTAGCTGTTTAGATTTAGCTTATCTTTCATACCGACTACTGAAAACAATAGAGTTCAGATCCAATTAGTTTCGTATCACGGATTTCGATAAGCTTACGAATTCTGTCAAATGATTCAAAGTGAAAGCAAAAAAATATCACAGATCAATGAGTTCCCAGTTACAATTTATCTATTATATACATAAAAATTATATCTTTATACAAGTAAGTAGGTCCCGGGTATAAGACCTGGTTTATAGCAAAAACAATCTAGTTCTTTAAGCTTCTGAATAAATTTTAATTTTTGCACCAATCGAGTCAAATAAGGTGCTATTTAACCAGGATATTCGATTACCAGAACCTATTTTACTTATTAATATAATAATGACATATTAGTAAACTTTTCTTTCCTTGGTTGGTTTGTTACGCCGTTTTTTCTTCACAGCCAGAGCAGATAGGGAGCGGTGAAGGGTGGGCGATATTGGGTGTCTGAATAATACGATCCTTCGACATTAAAAAAGTGCTACTGTGTAGCTTCACATTTCACTTGACAAAATCTTCTTTTTACTTTTATTTCAAGTAAACATTTGTCTGTTGCCTCCAGCACTGGCGTGACCACAGAAGCATCCACCAGAACATAATCCCGGCGAGCACGGGCGCGTGCAAGGCCCTCTCCAAGATCATACCGCAAGTGAAGGATAAGATGTCTGGACTGGCGTTTAGAGTCCCCATTGTTAATGTGTCCGTGCTTGACTTGACTGTCAGGTAATAAAATGTTCAAATTTTGAAGACTGCTATGTATTTTGATTCTTGTTGCAATGCACCGAGTAAATGCGGGAGACATTGTACGACCGGGAGGAAAGGGATATCAAGGAGGCAAGAAAGAAAATTTTAGGAAGTCTGCATCCGAAGACGACATTTCAAGAGCCGAGATGATGACAGTCTGGTTAAATTTCGTTCCTACAAATCCGTAGATTCCAAGGACAAAATAACTCCAAAAGAACTCTTTTCTTCTTGCTAATAAGTGTTTCTTTTTTCAGACTTGACGCGAACACAACCATACAAGATATCATCAAAAACGTTGAAAAAGCAAGTAGGTCGTATCTAAAGAATATTATAAAAATATCCAACGACGAGGCGGTTTCTTCAGACTTCATCGGAGACAGTCACTCTTGCATCCTCGACGCTGACTCCAGCTTACAACTAAAGCCAAACTTTTACAAAATTATTTGTTGGTACGAAAACGAGTATTCTTACGCCTGTAGAGTCTTAGACTCTATATTCTTCTCCGAAAAACAATTCAACATAATATTGCGATCGCCAAGCAAAATGACCTATGTCCGAGCGAAGCCGGCAAAAACACAGGACGAGGTGCAACAAACAGAGCGCAACATTAAAGAGATGTCTATAGAATGTAACTATAATACCGAGATCCCTAAGATAGTCAGTAGCACTTCCCAAGAAACAGGTATTAAAACAAAAGCTATTAGTCGACCAGTCCTGCAAAGGAAGCCTCACACCGGGAATACCCCGCCTTCGTCGGCCACGAGTCGCACCGACCCAAAAAAGAGAAACGAATTATTCAAAATATGGAATGACAGTACCGAAGGCGGGAAAGTTGCACAACGACAAAACAGAAGCTCCTTCTTTCACAGTTGCATGTCGTTTGGACCCAAAAACAACGAAAAGACGGATTGCATGAAAGCGCAAGAACGGCTCGAGAACGTTAAGAAAGAATTCTCGAAAATGGTAAATATTACCGAAGATTTGTTGAAAAAGTCATACAGTAATAAGATGCAACTCGAAGTTTCTGCTAAGAGTTCAAAAGAAGGAGAGAAATTTGGAACCTCGTCAAATGGGTCCCAGGTTGGATCAGCTGAAGAGTCTATTAGTCCCACGAATGGAAAATGCACCATGAAACTATCATCAAATAACCCAATATTCAAAGTGTGTGGAGATTTCAAAAATAAAGTAATTAGCAGTCCAAATACAGAAAGCAGTAAAGAAGAGGTGAGAAATAATTATGATAGAAACGAAAATATGTCTGATTATAACATCTCAAGTGACCTAAAAGTTGATAAACCACGGAAGCCATGTTTGAAAGTTTCTCTCGATGATAGCACAAAAAACCGAAACATTGGTTCTAGTCAAACTATTAAAACCTTAACTTGGTTTACAGATACAAAAAATAAAATAAAATCGAGTAGCTTCGTAAAGACGCAGTCAACAAAATCTACTAAAATAACCGACGATTTATCGAGCAACATTCAAGTGCAGTGTGCTTTTAACGATCAGAAAGTAACTGAAACACCGAAGCCAGACCTCGTGAAAAGCTCTCATTCGACGGATAGAGAAGTAGTTATCAATATTATAGACACCACAGCAAGCGAAAGCGAGCCCGAGAAACACAGCTGTGACACACAAACAGTACCGAAAGTTATCAAAGAACCAGACCCACCAGAAAAGGTCAATCTACGAGAGTTCACGAAGTATTTACACAACAAGGACTACAACATGCACGTTATTGACGAAGAACTAAAAAAACGGAACATCGTATTAGTAAACGATCAAAAAGAAAACTCTGATATTAATGTAAAAAGCAGTGATAACAGTGATCAATACAGTATAGATCTAGAAGAACGTCGCAAAACTTTAAGCAAACAGATCTTAGAGAGCCTGAGTAGACTGGCTCATGAGCCGCTGAGGATACGCGATGACGTCACGTCGGGCTGCGGGAGCCCTGAGAACACTGTCACTACTATCAGCAATGGGGACGGAAAGAGAAGAAAACCCGACCTTTACGACAAACTGGACAGTGCCAGCGGAACTGATTCAAACAATTCATTCGAAATCAATGAGAGGAAATCCCAAGTCATACATATCACAGATTTGTCGAATTCTTTAGAGGATTTGGCACGTCTGGACAAAATTTGCAGAATCATCGAGATCTCAGACGAACTGTCAGACAAATTATTTTCGGCTCTCGACAAGTCCGAACTAAAAAGTGTACAAGAAAGAAAATGGTCGTTTAAAGATCTATGTGAAAGAATTCAATTGGACGATTTTTGTAATAAGGTGTTTGGTAAAACTTAATGTTCGAAAATGTATTAGTTTATGTGACTTGTGTAAATTTAAACAAAGTACGTAATTTATCAAATAAATCTATCTTTATTAAAGGCACTTGAACAATAAGCTTTTACTCATAATTGTGTACAACAGATCATAAAGGTAGCCGTATACTTAAGAATATAGAATTACAGAAAGTATAAAAATATGATTTTATATCACAGTAGTGTATTTTGCATACTTAAGAGGTCAGCGCTTGTAAGCAACAAAACAGTTGCAACCGAGTCTTACAACTATCTCTTTATTAAAATAAAAAAGTTTTCTATGATTTGCCCCAATTCTGCTATTTACAATGGCCGATGAATGAATGACAATAGGACTAAATTTAAAATTATTCGTATTCTTTTAAGCATTTTTCCTTCACAATAATTACTATTAACCGTGAGTTTACCGTCCAATACTGAGTTTCCAATCATTGTGTAGGAAAAATGCTTAAGGGAATGCCGAAAGTGTAATTTTTTGCCAATTTTCACTCATTCATCGGTCATTGTAAATAGCAGAATTGGGGTTCAGTCAGAGACTTCGTAAAAAAAAATTGCAAGTGTTGCAAGACTATCAGGCAACTGTTTTATTGCTTGTAGACGCTGACTCCAACATCTTCAGGTACATTCGTAAATAAAATTACACAATCTCGCTGGGCTAACTAAAAACGAGACAAAAAAATATAACAAATACTTTTAAATGCTAAATCAGTTCTTACCCATGATTGTGGTGAACTATTTCAGTGTTTCTGAGTAGTTTCAAGTTTAGTTCTATGATGGTCCTGGGGAAGAGTGCGTTGTTCATGTCCACGAAGTCTCCGATGACGACGTTGACCGGAGCGGTCACGTTGCCGGGCTGGGGCGGGCCCGGGGCGAACTCCGTCAGCTTGGGTAACACCTCGTTCATTACTGGTATCGCACATTTTTCACGTAAACTTGATATCCATCTGGAAAAGTCAAGCAAAGATCGTTGATTTCGTTCGATGATTTTTAACCAATTTTTGTACTTTCGCAGAAGATTTTCAAAAAGAATAATACTATTATCAGGCTAAATTTACACCTTTTTTGCCAAATTAGAACACAAAATATTAGCTACACCATCATTTTATTCACACAATCAAATCAACGAGCATTTCCACCAATATGATGAAACTTTCTGCTCCACGTTTCACATTCTTGCCAGAGTATTTCATATTACATACATACTCAGGCGTATTTATCAAGATAGGCCGAAAATCTTGAATCCAACTGGCAAACAACTTCATGGATCCTACATTTGCCTAGACCAGAGTCACGGGATCCTTTAATCATGACCTGACGCGGAGTGCAGTTTCAACACCAAAGAACTATTTCCATGACACGAAATATATATTACATACCTGAGTACTATAAACGTGGGTGTAGGCGTAAGTACGGCCTGGTGCACGAACCCGGTCCCGGGGTGTCTGCGGATGTTTCCGAGGAAGGTGTTAAGCCCGTCGATGGTGTCCTGCTGCGGCCACGGCGACGGCAACATCTGCGGCTGCCAGAACTCGCTCGTCGCGTACACTGATTCGTTGCGGTATACCACGATAACCTGCAAGTAGAATAAGATGGTTTGAGGAAATTTTGAAGGGTGAAAGTTTTATATGAAACTAGATTTTCACCCGCGGCTTCGCCCGTGTCGAGGTCGGTTATATCGCGGTTCCAAGAGAACTCTTCAAAAGTCCGGGATAAAAACTATCCTATGTTCTTTCTCATGGTCAACTCTATCTCTGTACCAAATTTCATTAAAATCAATTCAGTGGTTTAGACGTGAAACAGACAGGCAGAGTTATGCGATGTTGGTAGGGACGGAGACGAATTGAAACTACTAAAGTTAGGATTGAACTCATTTATTTAAGGTATGTGGGTAATATTTATATAAAATAATCTAGGTAACTAGCATACCATATATGGTTAACCTAAATCTAGTGTTACAATGTCTCTAGTTACTAATTGAATATTATTCGTATTACAAGTGAATGAACTTATTGGAATCTAGATCTTCAGGCACGTGTCTCGTCTCGAGTAACATTAGTCACACGGCCATGAATCACTATAATATTATTATTAATATTTTAAGTACCTAACCTAACTTGGATACATACCACATATTCATCCCTGATGGAAAAAAAAATATAATCATTATATAAGGTTATATTTTTTTTTTTTTTTTTTAATTATACATATATATTTTTTACATTAGTACATAATTTAGTGCGATTCTTATGAATCAATTCTAATTTACCATTTTTTAGTATTTCCACATTCGGACTTAAATCTCTAACAACTTTGTATGGACCCGAAAATACACTGGTGAATTTATTTCTATTTTCATTTTTTATTAATATATCATCATTTGGCTTATACTGTATTTGATTAATGTTCTTATCATATATATTTTTCCTTAAATTTTTTGTATTCATAAGGTTTTCTCTTGCTGATTTTTGAGATGCCTGAAGCCTATATCTTAATTCTAATGGATAACTTTCGAAATTATAAATTGGGTCGATATGAGTTGTCAAGTTGCTAGGTAAAGTGCATTTCTTGCCGAAAACTAATTCAAATGGAGTGAACTTTGTCTTTGTATGAACTGAAGTGTTATATGCAAAACACCAAAATGGTAACCATTTACTCCAATGCTCTGGACTATTGTCAGTTTGAATACGAAGATAAGCACTAAGATTCTTATGACAGTTTTCTAGAGAACCTATACTTTGATGATGATATGCTGTTGATGTAAGTTTATTTATTTTTAATAGTTCACAAACCTTTTGAAATACGTCGGATACAAATTCTGTACCTCTGTCTGTGGCTATAGTCTCAGGAATCCCGTATCGAAGTATAAAATTACTTACCAGTTTTTCTGCAACTTCAATGGAGCTCTTAGTTACTAAGGGATAGGCTTCAACGTATTTAGTTAATTCACATTGTAGAGTCAAAATGTATGAGAAATTGTCTTCATCTCTATCTAAAGGACCCACAATGTCTAGAAATATTTTCTGAAATGCTGTATCCGCAGTAGTTGTTATATTCATGGGTTCTTTTATATTCCGAGAATATTTTTCTTTTTGACATTTAATACACTTTTTAACATATTTCTTAATATCATCTTCTAATCCTACCCAAAAATAATAGTTTTTTATATTATTATACATTCTCCTAATGCCTGCGTGGCCACTCGAAGGCAATATATGAAAATCATTTAGTATAACTTTTTTTTCATCATTATTATTAATTCTTATTACGTCTTTTAATACACATAGACGCGGACCGGTCCAATTTTCATTATTCTTTATTTCATTAGCTAGCTTCTCTACAAATATATTATTATTCTCATTTTTAATTATAATTATTTCACTTATTTCCCATTTATTGCTTACTATACCAAGTTCCTTCACAAAGGTGGCTCGCATCATTTGCGATGAGGAATATGGTTTTATATATAATGTTTTATTTTCTTCTACATAAATAAACGTTTTCGACTCTTTTACTTTCATATTTATCTCTTTTCGTAACTTTATTAACTCTAATTCTTTCATAAAACGTAGTTCGACGCATTGCTTCGGTTTAAAATTCATATCTACAACTTTCGGTTGATCAGTCCGATCGTTGCTATGCACTGAGGGTAAACATTCTTTTGATTTACTCCCGTTTTCGTCTATGTTAAGTTTTTTCTTCATTGCTCTAGTCATAACACATAAACATTCACTCATTTCCTTTAAATTTTTTGATGTTATTTGAATTCTAGATAATGTGTCTGCTACAGTATTTTCTTTACCTTTAACATAATCTACCGTAAAATCAAATTCCTCTAATGCAAGTCTGAACTTTATTAATCGACTTGACGGATCTTTCATATTAAAGAGATATACTAACGGCTTATGATCGGTTTTAATCGTAAAATGTCTGCCAAATAAATATGGTCTGAAATATTTGGTTGCCCACACAATGGCAAGAAGTTCTTTTTCGATTGTTGCATAGTTTCGTTCTGCTTTATTCAAATTTCTACTTGCGTAAGCTACTGGCCGTCCATCATTATTAGATAAAACTGCACCTAAAGCATAGCCTGACGCATCAGTACTCAAGACGAATTCATTGGATTGGTCAAAATTTGGATATTGCAGTACTGGTGGATTACACATTGCCTTTTTTAGTATTTCAAATGCTTTTTGGTGATTATTATCCCAGGTAAATTTTACATTCTTCTTACTTAATTGGTTGAGGTGATATGCTTTTTCTGCAAAAGCTGGAATAAATTTCCTGTAATAATTGGCTAACGCTACAAAACTTTTTACTTCCTTCTCATTAGTTGGAATAGGATATTCTATAATGCTTTTTATCTTTTCCGGGTCAGGTAGAATACCATCAGCAGATACTACATGCCCTAAGTATAAAACTTGCTTCTTTAAAAATTCGCATTTAATTGGATTTAGCTTTAGATTAACCTTTCGTAATCTTTCGAAAACACTAATTAAATTATTTACGTGACTATCTAAATTTCTTCCGAAAACTACTATATCGTCTAAATAAACAAAGCATTTATCATACGTTAATCCAGACATTGCTAAAGTTATCATTCTGCTAAATGCACTTGGGCTTATTTTAAGTCCCATAGGTAACCGGGTCATTTGGTATTGTCCCGAACAAAATGCTGTATATTTCTTTGAATCTGAATCTAATTCTTGTTGGTAATAACCTGAAAAAAGATCAAGATGGCTAAAATAAATTGATCCTGACAATGAGTCTAATATTTCTGTTATGTTTGGAAGAGGAAATTTATCATCCTGTATTCTCTCATTTAGTTTCCTATAATCTATTACAAGTCGCCATTTCTTTTCTCCTGTAGCGTGTGATTTTTTCGGTACCAATAAAACCGGGCTTGACCATTCGCTTTGCGTTGGCTCAATTATTCCATCTTTTAACATTTTGTTAATTTGTGTATCTATTTCTTTTTTATGCATTTGTGGTAACCTATAATTTTTAACAAATACCGGACTAGCATTTGGCTTTAGTTGGATCGATTGTTTACATAAATTAGTAACTGTTAATTGATCATCTGGTAATTGAAAAATATCAGCGTACTTTGCACAAATTTTTTCTATCTCTATTTTTTCTTCTTTATTTAAATGATCTAATTTTAACTGTTTGAAAAGGATTTTTACTCTATCTGCATTTTTGTTAGTATCATTAAAATAACAATAGTTGTACTCCTCCAGATTATGTATCGTAGGTTTAATATCATGCAATTGTATTTCTTTTTCGGTAGTATTTAAAATTTGAATTGGTATCTTTCCGTCAATTGGTTTAGCAATAGTACTAGCAACGAAAACTCCTTCACTTATTTCTTTTGCACAAATAACACAATCTTCTGTTTTACGTGTTTTGATATATATAATTGACTCTGACCGAGGTGCTAACGTATAACATGAGTAGTTTTTGCAATTTAAAGTTATCAACTCATTTATACCTGTGGTAAATGTTATTGTATTTGTTTTATAATTAATTATAGAATTATATTTATTTAAGAAATCATGACCTAAAATTCCTGTGGAAACACATGGCAAAGATTTGAAAACATGAAATTTATGCGTTATTATTTTATTTCCTAGTTGTAAACCTAAATATGTATATCCTATGGCTTGCACACTGCCGCCTATACCATTAATGTGTAGATTTACATAATTAACTTTAATATTTTGTTGTTTGATATATTCATGTTTGACAGCTGATATTGTAGCACCTGTGTCTATTAACCATGTGCTTACGCCTAACCCGTTTCCGGTGCTTATTTCAATGGAAATTGAATTACCGCCTGCCAATATATAGTCATTAGTCACGAAAAAAATCGTTATTTCCTGTGTCATTTGCATTTTCGTCTCCTTTTTCGTACAACATGTGAACTTTTCGTTCGTTATTTTTGTACTGATTATGACCTGAACACCCTCTCGAGTAACGTGGTGGATTTGCACCATGTCCTCGGTAAGATCGTCCGGAAGACCTACCTCTCTGATAATTTTGATAATACCGTGGTGGGTTATATTGAATGTAATTTACTTTATTTCTTTGATACGTACCTCTGTTGTTGCCCCTATAGTACGTTCTTGATGGTCGAGTGCCTCTCGAGTAGTTGTTATGACCTCTATACATATTGTTTCGTTTATACGTACCAATTACTTCTGATGATGAAGTAGAGTTTTCTTCGTCGATTGCAACTTGTACGGCATCTTTGAGTGACTCGAAATTCCTGGCTGCAATGATGGTGCTTAACCTACGGTTACGTAATCCATCGGCAAACCTTTTAATAGCCAATTTCTCATTAAGCGGCTTAAGCACTTTATAGCTATTTGAGTCGCCATTAGACTGAGAGATTGTTAAGTCAACGAATAGTTCTGATAGTTGTTGTCCATATTCTGAAATTGTTACGTCATTTTGTCGCAGTGTCTGTAATTTTGATTGAATCGCGGTGGCTGCCTTTTGAGCAAGCAACTTACATCTCATATCGTTCAACAATGCCTCAATAGATGAGTACTGCTCGTCTAATTTTAACTTAGCTGATTTTGAAAGTCTACTTTTCAATACAAATTTAATCAAACTTAGTTTACATTCTGGTGTGGTTAGTAGTGAACCATAATATTCGATATTATCAATTAATTTTTCAGTAACTACGTCATTATTGTTCATTACTGGTAATAAATTTAAAGCAGTCTTTAAATTAAATGTTTCCATTTTTAATGGTCCCTCTTTGCACAATGTCTTAATGTCGTTATACAATTTCATATATCTTTCGCTCAACGCGTTAATTAATACTAATGCACTATCCTTTATGATACCACTATTAGCTTGTTCACTTATATTGTTTATCTCGTCTACATATAAAGAATAATTTTCGTTAGCTTCTTTTAGCTTCTTAGCTAAGGCTTCAGCTGTACGTCTTTGTCGTCCTAATTTTACTAAATTAGTACGTATTTTAGTTAATTTTTCAAATAATTCTTCAATAATGGTCATTACGTATCATTTTTTTTTTTTTTTTTATATATATAATTGTATGCTTAATATTCCATTATATCCTTAATTAAAATACACTAAATGATTAAATACGCATTGATTATAATATCAACTAATTATTGCTACGAGTATTATATGTAGATAGATGTATATTACTCACATAGTCCCGTTGAAATAGAGCAGTTACCACTTCACTCGTCACACTTTTACACTTTTGTCTTAGCTTATTCACCAGTCTAAATACTTTGCGTCACGTTCCCATACTATTTTCCAAATCCATATAACAGTCCCTTCATACACCAAATCTATCTTCGCAATACCCCGAGTCCCCTCCTGGAACTCTACATCGAGTTGATTGGCTGTCAACGCGAACTGTCTTGCCGTTATTTTTTCTGGGCTCAAAGTACTGTGTCCCTTGTATCCTTCAATATGTGCTGTGATAGCTATTCGTCCTTCTTCCCTCGTTATGTTGACACCTTCGTTTACTATTTCGTTTGCGTCGCAAAAAATTTTTAATGTGGTTCGAATCGTTTCTAAGTAGTACTCCATCTTTAAACTGGTATAACTTTTTGACGTAGAATCTCGCCTTGTGCTCTTTTTGCTATTCTCTTGTTGACACACGTATTAAGGTAACGCAAGAGAGCAAGAGATGTAATTACAAGTCCAGTAATCACAAATATGCAGATGTACAAATTCAAATTGGCTATTCCTTGGGTCAGTATATTATTTTGTTCTATTAAATTAGTTTTCCCAATTTGAGTATAAATATCGTTGTGACTGACTTCTGCCGCGGACGGTGGTTTCTGAGTGTTCCCCATTGCGTAAATTAATAGGTTTATTTTACTCCATAATGAACGGACACCGATCGTTTCGCCACCATATACGGAACGCACTCACATTTCTAATAACACCAAACCCGACTCGAGCGCACTGGCAGGGTCGCCATGCGATGTTGGTAGGGACGGAGACGAATTGAAACTACTAAAGTTAGGATTGAACTCATTTATTTAAGGTATGTGGGTAATATTTATATAAAATAATCTAGGTAACTAGCATACCATATATGGTTAACCTAAATCTAGTGTTACAATGTCTCTAGTTACTAATTGAATATTATTCGTATTACAAGTGAATGAACTTATTGGAATCTAGATCTTCAGGCACGTGTCTCGTCTCGAGTAACATTAGTCACACGGCCATGAATCACTATAATATTATTATTAATATTTTAAGTACCTAACCTAACTTGGATACATACCACAGTTACTTTCGCATTTATAATATTAGTAGGGATAGGGCATAATAAAAATGTATAGGAGTATAGGCGTGTGAGTGTGAGTGACATCGGTACTTTTTTTTCAACTTGATACAAAATGCAATGCTTGAAACAATGGCACACCAGTTTCTCTTGATCTTCATGAAACTAGAAAAAAATATTATATATACCTGCATCTTCAGTCTATTGAGTGAGTTGAGCGTGATGGCTTGCAGGTCAATCTGTCTTGGTACCAGGCGAGGCCCGTACAGATTGAGGAGATACCGCATCAGCTTCTGATGGTGTTCCCGCGTAAACCCGTAGAAATGCTGGCAGTCCAAGATAACCACCTGCAGTGCGTCGAAACTGTTGTTTTAGTAATTGTATTGAAGGTTTCATACTTTTTTTATGTTGATAGCCATTGTTCTTTTCAATAGCTTAGGAACATATGGTTTTCTGTTATATGTAGATTTCGGTTTGTTTGTACTTAATTCACGTTTTACATGATTTCCCAAAATATTTGGTATATAATCTACTTAAAAAAAAATAACTCTATTATAAAATAAAATTGCAATTAGTGTTCAAAGTTTTTTTCAGGACATAAAAATTGTTTAAAAGGTGCAAATAAGATGAAAGTATTTGGGGGACTTGCCCAGGCGTGGGGCACAGTGGTATAGATTAAGAAAGAAGGTTATATATTTAATTTCAAAAGTTACAAGATCTAACTGCTATACCTCTCCAGGATGTGATTCGGTGAATTCCTTGACTTGAGTCAAAGCTGTAGATATCTCATCTCCATATAAACCATGAGTGAAATAGAAGTTGTCATCATCTGGCTTTGTAGCCAGCCTTAGGTCAAAATACCTGAAAAAAATAACCAGTTCATTAACAAAAAAAAATTACAAAGTTTGTTTACATTTTTCCTATCCTTAAGGACTTCATAACAAAGCCTTTCTAAAAAGTTTGTATGCAGGGAGGTTTAATAGCAAGGTGTTGGCTTCGACCCTTTAACCCTTAACGTTATGAAGCCAGGCACTTAACTCATGTTAGTCAATGTAATGTGTGTTATGTGTTTTAGTACCATCAACCGGGAAAAGTAGGGATAAACAGAGACAGACTTCTTTTACCTTTCGTAAGGTCGAATTTTTGGTTTAGTCTAAGAATGACTGATTCGCGAAATGACTACATGGTCTATAATTGACCAATTCTTGAAATGTACAATTCTTTAAATGACTGATTCTTTTAAAGACCCATTCTATAAATGACCGATTCTTCAAATGACTGATTTTTCAATTCTATGAATGTGTGTGAATATCGTAAATAAAATGCTATGTAAGGGTTTGCAAATCATATATTTTTCAACTAGTTTAAAAAAAATAACTTGTGTAGTATGCATGAATCAAAGACGTGGCTAATAGATAGCGCTATTTCTGAAATATATATATGCATTATGCAAAAAGACAAGAGGAAATAATGGATGTAAGTAAATTAAGTAAATTTTTGTCACTGCTCCGCTCCTATTGGTCATAGCGTGATGTTATGTAGCCTATAAAATATACAAAAATTTTACTGATTGCATTTTTGGCTTCAGTATCGATCACCTCCTGATAGTTTTTTTGGAAATATATTTCATGTACAGAATTGACCTCTCTACAGATTTATTATAAGTATAGATATTCACACACATTCATAGAATTGAAAAATCAGTCATTTGAAGAATCGGTCTTTAAAAGAATCGGTCTTTTATAGAATCAGTCATCTGTAGAATCGGTCATTTAAAGAATTGTACATTTCAAGAATTGGTCAATTATAGACCATGTAGTCATTTCGCGAATCAGTCATTCTTAGACTAAACCGAATTTTTAGAGGTTCATATGGCAACAGTTTTCTTTAATTTAAATTAATATAATATTGTGATTCGCTTCAATTCATTAGTTAACAAACTTTTTAAGTCATACATTGCATGTTTAAATGTAATCACAAAAATGGGGAATGAACACAAACTTGCATTTATTTTTAATGGCTTCACGATTTAAGAAGTTGAAACCTGACGGAAACATTTAATTTTTTTTTTCGTAATTTAGGTTACGAAAAAGGTTTTAAGACCATCATAAAAGTTGTCTCCATTCATCCAGCCAGTCCTATTCACATTTTCGACTGTATCATGCTACATGAAAAATTAAAAGCTTGTAAGCATAAGAAGACTGTGCAAGTGCTAATTGTTACTTCAAAGATACCTAATGCCAATGAGAAGTTGTTGCCAAGTGTCACTGGCCTGCGTTATGGTCCATCGTAAGATCGTACCTCGGAAAAATGGGTACAGTCGATTGAGGATCGGTTCGGCGTCTGGCGCTACTGTGCTAGACCGTGTTATACCATATGTCATGGAGTCATGGCTGCCTGGAAACATAAAGTTATTATTTGATTCACACAAAAGAAAATGGGTAGTCTCATCATGGTAAAATGAACAGATCAATTCTACATAGAACAAGCATTTGTGTTGAACAGGTGTTACATAACATAAGTATGGACATACACATACACTATGGACCCTAGCATGGCAATGTAGAACAGAGGAGGATGCTAACTTTATTTAGATTATGTACCACAAATTATTTTTATTTATTAAGGGGTTGTTTTATCTTAAGGGAAGTTCAAGAATACAAAATTTAAATTCCATAAGCAAGGAGTATTTTTTTTTATTAAAATAGTATAGCTTCGTCCTCAACAGAGCTTGAAAAAAAAGTTCATGGCAGACCTTGATACACAAAAGCTTGTTATTTGGCTAAGTTATTTATTAATTTAAATTTAAACCATTTATATCCATCTTTTTAAATTCATTTGCAAGAAGTAATGTATGAAAACCTTTTAGTGTCAATTTATTGTTACAGGACTGACAAAGGAAACAAAGAAATAAACAATAGTTTTAACATAATGGATCCATTAAAGGATTCAAATATGTATATCTGCTTTCTCAAAGTGGGAATTAAGTTTTAATTAACCAAATAGCAATAAATTACCTATTGTGTCATGTCATTCAACTTTAAGATCAATAAAAATTTAGGTCAAGTAAAACTTTCTGTTTTAAAGAAAAAAGTAAAATATTTTCAAATTTACCTGGAATAGCAAGGTAGATCAATGGTACTTCTTTCAACTGAGCAGGCAGATCACTCATCCAGTGCTCTAGACGAAGTTTGTGAGCTAAAGTATCTTCACTCATGATTATAGCTGGAATATAAACAAAGAACTTTGTCACTTCACTACTTTATCAATGAAACAAAACTTTTTACAACAATATAAATAAGGTAAACGTAAAATTTTACGACTCTGTTAGTTATACAGGAGCTAAAGTGTAACACAGCTTCATCTATTTACCTTGAACAGTATTTGGAATAGTAATATATTACAAAAGAATCACGTCATATCTACTCAGTACATGCGAACTATGCTTACGATTAATGTTGGCCTTTCAAAACAAGTCGGGATATTTCAAATATTTGCATATTGTGGTCATTTTTCAGTCATGAAATTATTAAATATGAAAAATTTTTGGTTCGTGCATTTTTGTTATTCATTATTAAACGTTGATTTGCAAATGTTGATCGATTTCTAATGATATTTTGAATTCATCCCTCTTTCAAATTTTGCAGGGTTCTAATGTCAAATGAAATGACATGTCTCGATTGACAATTTACTGTCATGTGCTAAACGTTTCGTTCGTCGCATTTTTTATCCTTTCAAATTAAGTCACTTGTAGGGAAGGTTCTTTAAATAGTAATATTTATTAATTATTTTGGTGCCTGACAAATTGCGATAATTAAGAATTGGATAAAAGAAATAAAAGTTATAAGTGTTATTAGAACTACTAATTGTTATCTTAATTTCTGTATATGGAATTAATAATGTATTTAGTATTATTATTATGTTTACATGTATAATTACATATTTTATGTTCTTTGAAAATAAAGTAAGTACCTATCGTATTATTGTTTATTATTGTATAAAATTTATATTGATATTTGGCATTTGGTACTCTTCGAGGCAATCTTAAACTTTAAAGTTCATAGTTTATACCATATTTATTTAAATGTGATAATTTCAACGAACCGTGCTGGTGAAAGTCGTTCTGTTCGGTAAAAGAAAGTCCGAATTAAAGCCAAAAAACCTGCCAATTGAAATAAAACTTTCGAGCCAACATTTATGATTTAACTTTCAGACACAAAATATAAATTGTCCCTTTAAATACTTAAGTTATTTACAAGCGTAAGTATATAATTTAACTGATCAAACAGCAGAAAATTACATACTCGCACCTACAAAACACTGTTCGTGAGTAACATACCTACTAAATAAGTTTAAACACCAACACAAATGTCTACATACCAAATAAAAATAAAATGAATCCGAACTTCATGATAACACAACGAGAACACATGTAACACGTGGGTACCGGAAAAATTGCCTCGCACTCGAAATAATTAACGTAAAAGACAGCACAAAATAGCAAACAACCGTTATTATGTTCAAACAGAATTTAGCGTGTGTTTCGCTTCGCACATGTAAATCTACTCTGGTCTGAGATTAAACTAAAATGAACTTATCATGCACTTCAATGAGAAACACACGTTAATAAATGCAAAAAGTAGGTAATACAGTTGTTGTACCGGTGCACAGATTGCTTTGTCACTTATGTCCTCCTAACTAGATGTCCACAACGTAGATTTAGTGAAAGGAGTCCAATTTTTTTACCTTTGATGGTCTAATTTTAACATTGACCTTGGTATATTGGGTTTACCATGACTTGACTGATTGTACGGGAGAGCACTGTGGCGAAAATTAAGCAACGTTGTTTTATAAATAAGAAAAGGCTTTCAGATAACATTGTTCCTTGTAGTCATTTGGTTGGACTTGAGAAAACTGCCTATGTCGAAATTAAGTATCAAGTATCATAATAGTGAGGATAAATATTCTTTTTAGGGTTTCGTATCCACAAGTTGAAAACAGAGTGATATTTCTGGGACTCCGCTATCCGTCTGACCATCTAAGTCTGTCTTGCCTTCACCAGGCTTTATCTCGGAAACCGTATTAACTAAACAATTTAAATTTTCAGAGGTGATGTATCCTTTGAAGCTACAACAAGATATAAATTAATAATAAAGCTGTTGTTACGGTCACATATTTGGGTACCTTCATAATTTTTTGCAAAACACCTTTGACTTGCACGGAACCCTGACGAGTCCGACTCGAACTTGACCGGTTTTATTTTAAAACACGTTTTTTCCTTAAATGGGGCATTTAACAACCAGTAATTTGTAAGTACGTTGTTTGCTTACGGCTACAATTTAGATTGTTATCAAAAGAGTCACTTACCCGAGTCCAGTTTTTTGGGGCCAAAAAGTTTTGCACATATCCTGTCTTTTTTCTTCTTTAGGCACAAAATGAACGACATTTTGATACTCAGGGAAGAATATTCACAGAAATTAAAAAAAGGACGAAGACACTGTACTTGTGTGTTACTCGCCAGTATCACTTTTAAAAAGAACAATAATAAAGGCGGTCGTACGAGAAAACAATTTCTATAAATACTCCTTGCAATATTTTTCTTTTATGTTTCTGTCCTCCAGAAGTTCATTACTGCCAGTCGGGGTCACAACGATGCGTACAAAACGATAAATCACTGATAGGCGTACAAGGTTGGTATGAAGAAATAATTATATTTACAAATATACCTACATCTTGTATAATTATGGAGGTAGCTAAGTAAACAGTTCTATATACCTTCATTAAGTGCGGCTACACGAAATACGTACTACATTAGAAAAAAGTGGTCAAGTGCGAGTCGGGTTTGCGACACAGTGTTTGGAACAAATAGGCTCGAAAAATCAGTTAGGTGACAAATAAATTTGTGGGCCAAACACAAAAGTATTTGTGTCTGTAACGATATTCCTTTATTTTTAAGTGGCAGAAAATACATCAAACAAGAACATATCTTTAGTACAGTGGAGCTTCAGTAATAGGATGCCGTTTTACCCTTTCGGTACGGAAGGGTTCTCTTTTTTCATAAATTGAACACACGGCACCTCGCCTGATGAAGCCTTAATTAAATGTTCTACTTATTTCACCTATCTAGAAAAAAACTAATGTAAGATGCATTATTATTTTTGTAGATATTTATTTAATTATAATTACTCAGTATAACTTCGTTTTATTAATTATAATTACGCAGTATAACTTCGTTTTATTAATCATGGTAGCTTAGTAACAAGAATTCTCGTTAGTAACATGTGCGTTGGTAATTAAATACTTTTGACCTAGGCACCTTTAGCTACACTCAATCTGTTGGTTTTTAAGATCTACTTAGTTTTTTTTAGGGAAATCGACTGTTGTTTAGACCACAGTCGATTACCATAAAAAAGGAAGTAGATCTTTTTCGAATTCCGATTTTTGTTTGGCGTTGTAATCTTAGAACACTGGGTTGTATGTGCTGTCATAATAATATACAGGTTCCGTGTAGACTGGTAGAAAGCTATATCCTACACGAAAAGAAACAGTTTCCATTTCTGCTTGTGACAGCTCATACACCAAAATTTCAGCGGGGTGTACACCGCTCTCACAGTATATTATAATAGTGGCCCAGCAATATACGATTTTTTTTACACAATTAGTGGCGTAATCTAGGCCGGGAGGCATACTTCTATGTCTAACTCTAAAGGATTGCAATGCATTTCCATGCATCCACACATAAACGCGTATGACGTAGTACGACTGTTTAGGTTTAGTCAGTAAGAGGCTGACACTAAAAGTTACCTACCCCAAGGGATTCCCCCGCTTTACCAAAAAAAGGAGATATACTCCTGTACAACTTTCAGAATAGTCCCCTCAACGAATATCGGTCTCGGTACGACATCGACATGGGCCACCAACATAACCTCAAATATTGTCTAAGTTCATGCGAAGACCAACTCAAAGGCTTGATGCTATAAATACCCCCAATTTATGTTTAACTAGCTGTTGCCCGCGGGCCTGCCCGCTACATATCGAAAATGATCCAACGGTAACATAAAATCGGGATAAAAACTATCCTATGTGGTTTATATCTTAGTTACAAAAAAGTTTCATATAAATCCGCTCAGTGGTTTAAGCGTGAAAGAGGAACAAACATCCATATTGACAAATTTTCGCTTTTATAGACTTTATTAGTAGAATACGTCATGTAATCGATTCCTAAGTACTATAAAACTATGTTTCAAAGCTAAAATGGTGTCGATGGCTTTCGTGTTAAGGTTAGGTTGGTACTAACGCAAGTGCAAAATGCACACGGCTAATACAAGGGCATTGCGTTTACTCGATAATTTACTGCTACACGAATAGATACACGAATGATTTAGTAATATGCAACAAAGAATACTTTAAATATTAAGCCTTATAAATCGAACTGCATAATTTAAATTATGAGTATTATTTGGAAAAACCGAAACCTTTGCTGAAAGAGTATTGGGAATTATGGATCCTCATTCTTCATCAATATTGAAACTAATTATGCACCTATTTATACGGTTTATCATTTGAAGCTCCAAATTAATGTTTTTTTAAAACATGATCTTCATCCCAAATTGGATCCAGTGCTAATCAATGCCAGGAATTACATTGAAGCCATTTCTTTTCATTTGATGAGGTAACTAGATCAACAATTTTGTATTCCACACAAGGAAAGAATGAGGTGATAAAGTTCTGCGGATGAGGTGTAACGAACTGAATTAACATTTCCCCACGTTTTTATACACTCTCTTTCTTGTTTGTTTGTTTGTCGTTCCGGTCGGATTTTTGAAACTCAGTTTTGAGGCACTTCCCGGTAAGGTAGTAGGTTGAAATTTTCAGGGTAGCTTCAAACCCCTAATACCCTAATTTTGAATGGAGTGACATTTAAAAACGTGGGTTTTTAATATTTTTTAAGTCTATTAATTCTTAGTTAGCTTTGCCTAAAAACATTAGGGGGTTGTTAACATTAGTAGTATAAATGAGAATACTTAGATCTATCATGAATCATCAGGTAAAGCAGGTATGCGAACTCGAACTTCAAATCATATGATTACATTTGATTGCGCGGTCAACGGACAAACGACTGTTGGCGGACAAAAATAGTCGCATCCTTTAATGTTAGACTGCGATCACATTACTCTTAAATAAATCCTTTTCTCTTAAAGGTACGAATAATTTAGGACTTACCTACGTTTGGCGTGTGTGCGCTTGACAGGTAAAACATTTACGATTATACAGTAGAGAGACTTGGCCGAAACAAAAGTTGATAAACATAGATAATTACTAATTAATTACACATAATCTTTTAAATTGACTTTCAAAGTGACTGTCTGCCCTTCCGCGGATATATTATGTTTCTAAATATAAGTTTAATTATGATAATTGTCTAAACAAAGATATTGGTGCCTTTCGTATGGTTCTGTTATACAATAATCCTCTGATGTAACAAAGGGAGAGTTTGTTATGGAAATTACGAATTCTAACCATAATATTCCCATAAAATTATATAATAGTAGAGAGGGAATTACTCATCTTGTCGCCTAACACGTGTTAGCAGGATAGTCATTTGTTTATGTTCAATTATTATCTCAACGATGAAAACAATTGTTGCCTATGGAAACAAAAGTTCTAAATAGGTACCTATTTGTGATTTTTGATTAATTATGGATGGCACGGAGAAGATTTTAAACAAAAACGGTCTCTGCAGAGATACTCCTTCAGAGGATTTTGGTCTCTTCTAAATTGAGGTACCTAAACTTTCTTGAATCCAGTTTCTAGACCGAACAGAGAGGTAGTCACCTGTAATCTATTTTGCATTCATTGCCTTAGCTTATGTCCAAAAAGATATTTGATTATGCTAGCTGCTCTATCCTTAAGTAAAGAAAGGTTAAAAAAGGAACTAGGAAAATTTTGGACTCCAAAAAAATGACAAATCATTATTTTTGGGAAACTGATCGTGATCTTACTCGCTATTGCTTTTTAATTGATCCTAGCCATAATAAAAGCTTTTTGCCGCTAACCCTTAGCGGCAGACCGTATATTTGGTCTGGTATCTCTAATCACTCCAAGAAGATTGGTTGCTAATACGGATTGAAGGCTCCAATTGATACTTGACAAATAATTGGCTACAGCATGGCAGCATAACAATTAAGTGTTTTATTGAAGAATCAACAAATAACATGATGGATGTGTTTGTTTGTGTTCATGTTTTCAACCCTGTTTTCTCCAAGTGTACTGATAGCTTGCTATTTATGAATAAACTTGTCTACATCCAGAAAAGTACAGCACAACGTACTCCCACCACACCAGCGCGCTCCGTCCGACTACGCACGAACGAGAATCGATGTCACACGAAGGCTCACGAAGCCAGTTCGCTCGCTGTCCGGCTGACGGCTCCCTTCCACATTATCTCGGATCGCTTTCGCCACGCTGCGACCCGACGCCAGTCAACAGTCCACGTTATCAAACTGTGCGGCTACGTAAACACTTCTATTGTGCGTTAAATCACAAATACAAAAGTTCTACCTGTTCGCGGACGTCGAAAACGAGTTACAATGAGTAAAATAAGGTCCGGCGTGAAATAGAGAAGGGACGAGGCAACGCCGCGACGTTTTATTTATAAACGCAGGACCAAAGATACGAAACTGTATAATTACTGTGTTACATTTCCTGTGCGATGTTGGGGGAGAGTTTTGGTTAAGAAGTTGATATTAGACGTTTACTGGGACTTATTGCGAATGTGTATTGAAACGTTCATCGCTATTCACGGGCGCACTGCTATGCGCCACGATTTGGTGCATTTTATACGACACACATCCTCCGATCACTATTGCGAAGGAAGAATTTAGTTGCCGAAGCAGGTAAGGACAAGCAAACTTTATTTACATCATATTTTATAACCAGGTATGCAAATGAATGTACTGTGACCATTCTAGAACGCCTGCTTGCCTATGCAACGTATTATTAACATATCGCATTGACAAAACATATGGGCAGCGGTTGTAAATAATAAAAGCATTGCTCAATACATAAAACAGTAAAGTGCAGTACAGTAAACTGCATAATTGCTTTATAGGAATCGGTAATCAGAGTCACAAAAAACTATTTCATAACTTCTCGAAATAGACTTGTTTCGGTATAGAAACTAGGACAATGGTTGTTTAATGACGGTGATCAGACAGCTCTGGCATGGCGTTAACGACATATATTACGTTAATATAAACAAACAAACGGTCCGTTATAACCCGGGGCACAAACAAAGGAGTATTAATATTCTCAACTCGTCAACCTTGTAAGTTCATGCTCTGCTTCACCTCTGTGGAAACTCACAGATACTTTAATAAAGGACGTCTACCATTCTACAGCTCCAGACAGATCAGACTTCACAACAAGCTATTCATGGCGTCAGGTTTCAATGCAGCAAGCATTCAGTGCTTAGAAAATATTGAATTTAATCTACCTCCAACAGTAAATAATTACTTCTATTAGGTTAAATCTATAAATTAACAAAATTATGTCATCTACAAAATTGTCTTTAGAATTGGGAGCATAGTCCAGATGAACATTAATATTTGTGTAAATAAATTAATAAATAATAGCTACTTAATAAAGTACATACCTTCAACAGTAAAATCGCTTTGAAGTTAAGACACGAGTAGAAAATACTTGATACACCAGGGCCACTGAAAGTACGCGAAGAAGGCCACTATCATGTAACGTATTTGTTAAAACAATATTGTATTACAGTACGTCAGCATTTGAATGCTTTTCAACTGAATGCAAGCAAAAATTCCAGGGCCCCAATTCAGCAATTTACAATGGCCGATGAATGAACAAAAATTGGATTAAATTTACACTTTTCGTATTATTTCTAAGCATTTTTTCAACACAGTAATTGGAAATTCAGTAAGGGGCGGAATACTCACGGTTAATACAATGATTGTGTTGGCAAAATGCTTAAAAGAATAGGAATAATTTCAAATTTAATCCAACTCCCATTCAATAATTGGCCATTGTCAATATCAGAATAGGGGAACAATTGTGACATCGGTTCCATGAAAAGCATGTATGCTTACGCTGGAATCACGATGTAAAACGAAGGTAAATTTTTCTGGCACAATTCTCCCTTAGATAGCTTAAGGCAGGTTAATATTTATTTTAAGTTGTGGCTACAGAATGAGCGTCTCGGTAGCTTGCATCGCGCTCTTGTGGTCCTAGGTACAAGGGAAGGTTGAAGCATTCCGGTGGTTTAGCCGGCTTACCTTTCCTTTTGTACGTACAAGCCCATGAGGATTTACCCGAAGGCTTTTCGAGAGCTTTTACTCTTTCACCGAGCAAAAATATGACCATAACTGTTTGTAGCAACCAGAAATATAAAACCGCTAAGAGACTTTTAATTATATACTCCAAATTCATCCAATCTCATAAATGGTTATGTTGAAACTTGATTCCGTGACTGGTTTGTTTACTCTGTGCATACTTATCAGGTTAACATTATAAACCCGGATCAAACAGTTGTTTTGAATCCGGTTGTAATCGGTTACCGCCGGTTTTAACCACTCAGACACGAGTGTCAAGATGACGAGATAAATTAGTTCACAATATGGCTTCCAGGAATGTTTTGCTGTTATCTAATGACCCGGTTACCTCCAGCTGCCTCAAAATGTAGCCAAAAAGATAAGGCAAATGTACCTCTTTTGGTTATTGAGGTTTTTTATTCCGAGATTTTAAGAAAGGATGCAGTTAAATTATACAACCCAAAAATCACACACCAATTCCGTTCCCATGTGACTATCTCTAGACGCTCATGCGCTCCGCTTCAGCTCATGATTAAGGATTCAAGAGTCCGAAACTGGACGGGTAATCCTGATAGAAACTACCAGCAATTAGTTAAGCATTAAAATTGTAGATAAAAATAATATTACACGATAAAGGTTTATAATTATTTAAACAAATAACCCCTTCAACCAAATCCGCATCCCTACGAGGTAAATTCTGTGCAAATTACAACAAAAACTGTTGGTTGTTAAATTCTCATTAGCCACATATTTTTGTAAACAAAAACACGTGTTTTTAAAGGCAATGATCATACGAAATGCTTATATTTTTTATGAATGCAAACCTTATCTCAAGTCACATAAAGAACAAACTTCAAGATTTGCCATTCTGCCTAGAAGAAATTGCTAGTGTAGCTAGTAGTTTGTACTTCAATAATTTAATCTACAAGGAAAATTATATTCACTACCTGTATGTTTATGTAACCGGGAACTCCATATTTTATTTTAAATAGAAGCTATTATAAAACCTTCCACAACACTGTATATTAATTTGTTTTGTAACTTAACGTCGGCTTATAGAATAGATGAAGAATAATGAAATATCGATACTTAGGCACATGTAGGCTCATAGAATAGGTAATTCATCATCATCTTTAAGACCCGACAGACGTTGATTTGCAATATAAATTACTAGCTGTTGCCCCCGACTTCGTCTGCGTGGTTAGAAGATATAAGTAAGGAATTTTGGACCGGAAGCCCTCGAAGATGAATACTTTTCCCCGTTTTTGCCACTCTTTCTATTGTATCTTCGCTCCTATTAGTTGCAGCGTGATGTTATATAGCCTAAAACCTTCCTCGATGAATTATCTATTGAACACAAATAATTTTTCTATTTGAACCAGTAGTTCCTGAGATTTCAAACAAACAAACTCTTCAGCTTCATATGTATATTAGTATCGATTACAAGCGAAAAAAACATTCCATACTAATATAAAAATACAGGCTTAAATACATAGAAGTCGCTATGCGTATAAAATAAACTATCATGGAAATCGATTAAGCAGTTTCGGAAGAGTAAGGTAATTAATATCGTGTCACGAGAATTGTAAATACATATGATCTCTATTAAATATTGATCTAAAAGTCCGAGCGAGACCTAGCTCGAAGATCTTGAGATTTATTTAATTGTTCCTTCTAGGCGTTGCGAATTATTTCAGACAGTCAAACTCTCAAGGACCTCAATTGCATTTCCAGCCACTTTTAGAGCATAAGCTTAAGTAAATGTTAAAATTGTAGTATTTTCTTTATCTGATATTCAAATTACCAGACCCAAACTACAAAAGCAACTCTAATTTCAAGTAAGAATCATAATATTCGTGTAGAACTTATGACCGTTATTTTAAATATGTAGATACCATAATGTACGTGTAGAACTTCGTGATCATTGCAGCGTCATCAAAATTTTCTATTGAGGTTAACCGCCAAGGTTTTATTTTATAGCTACATTGCACCCTGTCTGTGTACATGCTCAAGTAACATTGTTGTTATTTAATAGATCATATAACGGCGTTACATTACTTATAAACGTCAGCACATCCGGTAGGCAGCATAGACATGAAAGAACTTTAAAGAAAAGAAAAAAAAGAAGGAGTTTTAGCCTTGACGGGTTTTAAGGTTAATTAAAAAGTATTTATAGGTGTCCTTAAACTTTAATCTTATAAAAGATTCAATAGATTACGTCATGAAATGGTCTATGAATTAAATATGCTTACTTACTCACTCACTGTGATTCAAGGATCTGCCAGAACACTCCATTTCGTTCTCCACTTCTACACATATTGAAGCAAATGTCGGGTTACAGAGTAGTCAGTACAGTAGTATAGATACGTATTAGTAGAGATACTCAGATTACAAAATCGATCTCAATTCAATTGAAACAAAATTCAATTCTGACGGATCTAAGGCCCTTTCTAAGGCCCTTAGAAAGCCCTTTTATATTTTTAGTGTTCAAAATGTTCAAATACAATTTTTTGGGCTCTCCAATACCATTGAGTTTTACTATTGCCATTATGGTGTTGTCCAATAATTTGGTAATTACTGACATAAAGAAAAAAAGCGCTTATGGAGACAGGACAAACGTTACTTTCTGCAATTTCTTAAGCATCGAATTATATAATCATGACGAGATAGGTCCTACGAGTAGGTACTGGATGAGCAATCTCGTAACTATCTTATTTATTATTAAAAGGCCATTGTGATGGGCACGAGCCGCCACCAGCCACCGTCGAGAATTGAACAACAATGCCTCGCCTTCATGATTACAAAGGGAAATTGTAGGACAAGACGTCTGTAGTCGTGGTAAAATTGGGTTCAAAGATTAAACGTGTTGTATTCTTAGCTCACGTTTTTTTTTAATGTGGTACTTACGGAACATGGTGCAAACTCTTAACTTTCAGCGTGTTGTATTTTTAGCTCACGGTTTTTAAGGAAAATGTGCACGAACCCTTAACCCTGAGTTTTTCGATGATTTTGGATAGTCTTCTTTTTTTACAACTGTTCCACAGAAGCAAATGTTTTCATGATAGATTTCCGAATTTCTTCAATCGTATTTGTTTTGTTTTTGTTTGTTCAGCCTCAGTGTAGAGCGTAGATTCAGCTTTTGGGTTATAAGTTTTATATATACGATTATAAGGAATAAGATGGTCCACCGATACAAAAATGCTTCTTTATTGCAAAGGTAAATCTTGATTATTATTGATCATTTTGCTCTGGGAGGTAGATATTCAGTAATGGACCAGACCAAGATAGGCTGGTTTGATTGGTTGACTTATGGTCATCACGATGCACGATGGAAATAAATACTCTTTCACCTCATTTCTCGGTAATTTATTGAAAATAAGGAACTAATTATATCATTATTATATTTATATGGAATGGAAAATATTGACAGCAGAAAGTACACAAAGATAACAAACAATAGCATAAATTATGGAAATTTTATTCACGGTTTCATCATTCGCGGTTCACGTTTGTAAACTTACTTGCAAATAAACTTGTTTTCTAGACGATAAACAATACTAAGGCAAAACCAGTATGATTTAGTCAAGTTTAAACTTTCTTCCAGCCAAAGAAAGGCTACGCTAGTGACGTAACCTAACATCTTCCTTCCTCTACATCAAAAAAATAGTGTTTATTTTTGAGTAAATGTCATGCTGCCCCAAAATCTGATTGGTAGTCTCTCAACTATTCAAAATAAACCATTCTGGGTATCCATAATAAGGAAAGCACTTTAAATTTCCTGAATTCATTACAAATTGACTATCTAAATAGGCTGCATTTTACTCATAGATGCACGGTTTTTTGACGGAAACAATACATAGCCAACATCCGATAAGTTTCGCCCTTACCGGGGTACTAAATCTTTGGGTTTCTTTCCTTTTAAGGTCTGACTTTTACTCAACACCTCGCTAGTTTTATATTATTACGAAAACTAAGGTGGCCAACCACTGCCTCTATCAGCATTAGATATTGCAGTTCCGGACAGGAGTCGCAACTCGTAGCCCGTATAGAGGGTCCTCAGAATTCAGATTGTATAATTATAACGGGGATGCCAAGCTATAATACAAAATTTACAACGAATACTGTTCTTTTATTTATTTTTAAAAACTTTTTATCGAGTTTCTTTCCGGTTCCAGGTTAGATTCTCTTTGGTTTTTCTTTATACGAATGACGTTTTTTTACCGTACATCATTGTAAAGTTTAAGAGCCTGAAAAATGACCTACCTGAAATAAAAACTTTCAGAATCGACATAAAATCTTCCGGTATTTTTTCTCCATGTTTATAAATGAGTGAATATTAATTATAACTGATTATATCACCAACACTAACAAAGAGTTCAGTTGATAGTAGGTAACTAACGTTATTATCAATGGTCACATTGTAGTTTTTTGCCGCCTTACCTACTACTTCACATGCTTGAAGTCTCAAGAATTTCATGGATTTTAAGATATGTCTCACACCATTTAAAAACGAATAAATCAATCCACAGTAATCTTTATAATGCGAAATACCATGAAATATTCGTTTTTAATCAAAAGGAAACTTATGTAAAGATTCTACAAGATTTATACTTCTTATCTTTAAGAAGTCATATGATTATTTTTTTGCAACTTATTGATTGTTCTATTTTTTTGTTTCAGATCGCTATTGATGGCGTTACTCAGCATCCAGGGCGACTGGTACTTATATTTTTGGTTAATATATTGCAAAATCTATTCAGCTATTATATGGTTGTTCAGTAATCACTGCCGCGGAGCTGATAAGGTTCGCTCAGTGATAACGAGTGGAGTTAGCGGACAGTCGCCTGGAGGCCTTCAGAGAGTGCGCACGCGACGCCGAAGAGCGCCACAGCAGCACCGCGTTAAACACATCGTCGCTTTAGCAAGGAGACCGTCTCTCAGGAGGATTGTGATGGCACCAGGAGCAAGCACCGCACACGCCATGATGGAGGACAAAGAAAAAGCACTCCACGGGGCTTTGGCAACTGGTAAGTTTAGCTAATTTCTTTTTCTGATACGTGTACAACCGTCAATTTTTTTCTTAATATTCTGCCTCTATAATAACAATACAATGGTTCCAATAGTTTTCAGACATATTGTTAAGTGTGTACAGTCTCTTAGTCACGACGTGGTATAGTTTACTTTGTAAAGGAACTGGCTTTTATAGTTTCACAACTAATGGTATTGACATACATTTATGTAATTTTCTAGGTCGTACTAAACTGTTTAGAAAATACTTTTTATATTTTGGAATACTTAGGAAATGGCTATTGATGACATAAGAAAAATCGGTCTTATTCTGTTTTGCAATTGGGTACCATGCCTTTTTATTCTCATGTTCCCTGTAAATATGTATGCAAATGACTCGTTATCAAAACTTTGTCCAGATATAACGTGAAAGTTTAAAAATAGAAGTCCTGTTGAATAAGGCCTACATAGTTTTATTTGAAATATGTCTTGACTATTGTTATTTGTAAGGTCAATATTGATTAAAAATAATAGGTGTTATTGATTTGCAACTTCTGGCTTTAATTGTATTTTAAGTTTATTATTGTAAATTTATACACCTTCACTGTTGAGCCGAATCTTAATGTTCTTTATTTAACCATGGCATTTATTTAAAATATCCTCATTCGTGAGATGTTACAATTACACATAAAAAAACAAATGATTTTCTCAAAACCTTAAAAGCATATTGCACGATGTCGTCCTTAGAGGACGTTATAACTATACAATATTCATAGGATATCCTTTACACCTTGCGACCCTGAAAGTTTAAAGGTAAACTATAGCCTGAAATATTTAAAAACGATCGCACGGCTTCTTGCAAAGCAATGTTCCAAAAAATCAATAACACACGTTTTCAATGTCTTTGGTTGTTGCGGACAGGCCTCCATCTAAATAAATCATGCCTATAAGGCTAAAACAGGTAGTCTTCCGCCTTCTTTGTTCAGTAAATAGTTTTTGCAAGGCAATAATATAATTCACAAAACTTTATTCGTTACTTAAAAGCAATTTGCCAAACATAGCCTTCAAATTATTTAATAGATCATGTACATCATATTCGCAGCACTGATATTGTGGATAGCAAAAAGGGCTTGGCAGCATGTCACAACAATTATCAACTTAAGTTAAAAAACAAAACCAGTCGTAGAACAACATTTGAATTTGACGGCTCACGTGCTTAGAATGTTTTTTTTTTCAAAGCATTTCGAATTAAGTCGCTTTTCTTTACAGCCAATTCTGAATTTAAAGTTTTAGTAAAACTTGGCATAATGTCTAAGGCTATCGTGAAATGAGTTTTCAATGTCGTATCATGACTTCATGGCAATATGTGGCAGCAGTGCAGATGCATGGCAAAACGCCAACAACATACAGTCTGGACTGACAAATTTTCTGCGAAACCATTTGACATCTAATTTTACCTTCACATTTAGCGTGCACGATAAGGCCCAACTTAGATATTAGGTATCGCATTAGACCTTTATCTGATATGGAGCACTGAACACTGACAATCAATAGTTTGCCATTAGTTGTGCCTGACAAAATTATTTTTGTTCTTTTCTCAATAAAAATATTTTCCTGCCTGCTCAAATAGTTGAAAAGGATCATTAAATATAAACAAATTCCTTTTACATAGAGATTTTATGACACGTTACGTCGATTCCGCAATAAACTGCGGTTTTCATTCATTCGGTCATCAATTTTCCAATTCAGTCGGAACAATATTGATTGTAGTTAGAATGGCGTGATTCATTTTTTTTCTATGGCTTATTAAAACGTGTTGGTAAACTAAATAGTATTTTAGTCTTTAGAGTAAGGTGACCTGGTTGGCTCCAACTCAAATCCATCACTAAATGTCTATACATGTGTAATGAGTTTATGTAAAATGAGATCAGTCGTCACAAAAAAACATATCTCTAAGTATTTTTAAAGGCGAATGTATGTGGGTTATACAGCCAATGAAATGTTTAACACAAGGCGATGTGCAATCGTACGGTCAATTGCCCTCGGCTACAGCGTTGCCAGATGAGTATAAGAAAAGACCATTTGAACTTTGTACTTTACTAAAAATAACTTTGTAATAGATGCAATTGCTGGATGGAACGTCGTTATTTTATGGCGTTTAGAGGTTCTAGAAACATAGTATCTAAATTTTAAAACTATGCAGGGTAGGATCAAGAGTCCATATTTTTTCTATGTAACGAAATTCATGACTCTGTTTGAAATAGAGGATGGAAAAAGGGGGACTAACATAAGTGTAATACGTCTGGAATATTTTGAAGATGAGCATGTTTTACTTACAATAATTATATCACAGATAATGTAGATTCTACGTTTAACTACCGTGAAACTTAATGAGAGGTCAAACAAGTCACATTTAAAGACATAGGTACTTATATTTGATATCACATTTATTACGATGACAAGAGTTAATAAACAGGAATTTTCTATCACGTATAAACTAACAAACGCATGACACGTGTGGTCAAAGATGAAGTAGAGATGTACCCATATCGATCGTGAATGACGAGACACAGTCACGATGTTACGTGTGATCGGTCCCCGACCTTTCAAAGATGGCCTTACCACTAGGTACCTATTTATCTGGCTGAAACAAGAAACGGAGATTAAAATATTCATAACAAAAAACGTTGAAAAAAAAACTGTCATTGAATTTAAAAAAAATGTTTTTTTTTAGTTTGACATTATTTCAGTCGTATGAATGTCGATGCGCGACGTGTCTAAAAAAAAGAACAACTAAGCGTTGCTAATCGCGCGCTGTGACGTCACAGCCACGCCCCCGATTAGGAGGATAGAAACAGTGAAATAAAATAGTAATAATAGTGTTGTGTCTCGCTTGCCTACAGCGCTAGTAGGACCGTTTCATTAATAATATATTTGCTTATGAAAAAATATTTTATCATTCAGCGTGACGTAATAATCAATGCTTCCATGTAACTATCGATAATATTGAAAATTTGATAAAATGCTTAAAGATCAATCGATGCAATGCAATCTCTATGATATATTGAAGTAAATATAATACATTAATAACAATCTAAATATAAATGATGGATTTACAAATTATAGACTGATACGATGGCAGCAAAACAAAATGGCTGCCATATCACTGGCTGTTAAAACAAGTTAAATGAAACAAAATAAAAGTATAAGTATTAGATGTATAAAGATTACATGTTTTTGTCATTGCTATCTACTTCGTCCCCTGCAAATTATCAGTGGGTGTGTTGCTATGTTGACTATCGAACTTGCCCCCACATAATGTTTACATAGCATAGTACAAAGACTTCACGAAATTATGTATTCATTACGATAAACTTGTTTTTCACTGGTACACACATTTATCTCCATATGGCAACACTAGTATCACATAAATTAAATTTTGCCTTGTGTTTTTGCACTGTAAATATTTCTGCTCTGTGACCCACCACGATTTCTTAAAGGTAGGTTTTTTCTGTGTGAGCGGGATGCCTATACACTGTGTATTGCGCTGTCTCGCATTTAAAGTTGCAATAGACCTTCTTTTAGATATCGTGGTGGAGACTTAAGATATTTTATTTGCTAATACTCGTTTTGTGTTTCTAGCATTCATACTTTTGTGTAAGCATAATATATTACAGTAGAGAAACATGAACGATGAAATAATCAATTTAAAAACAATTTAGAAATAACATTCATAATCTTTTTATAAATATTGACCAATGATTGTTGTAGATATCGAGATGTTTTGATGTTTCGAGGGCATGTTGGTTAATCGCACGTGTTACAAAACGTTGGTCTTTCAATAATGGGCGTGGTCGCAGTAGTACTACATACCGTCATTTGTGAATAAAGTAACTTTTACGGTTGTGGGAAAGAGACGCCGCTATACGGAATGTAGAGCGCTATCTCACTTGTACAACTGTAAGTGACTTGAAGTGATGGTCGGCGTTTAGTTGCTGTTACGTGGACTAGCTCATAGTAACAGATCGGTAGTAATTTCCATAACAACATTATTATAAAAAATATTATTTCGGGTAACCTTTGGAAATGGCAAATATACCAATTTAGAAAACCAGTTGGAACTTCAGTGTGTCTTTTTTTCCGTTGACCCCTGAGGAGTGACAGTAATTATATCATGACGTATTATCACGCCACCCAACTATTTTGTTTTCTTCTAAAACATGTTACGCAGCGTTTATACAATTATGTTGGAATTAGGTAAGGTTTTTTGTTGCGATGACAAACTTAGTTGTAGTGAAATGTAAGCATAAAATTATGTTGAGCGTCTTAATTTAATTATCAATAATAAATAAGCATAAAAGAGGTTCTTGCAATACTTTTCATTAACAAGCTCTGCAGAAGTGTATAGGTAATTATAAAAACTTACATTTTTTTAATTAGTACCGAAGGACCATTTTTATTGTAATTCTCAGTGTCTTCCTTTTTAAACAATTGAACAAACAGATGATAATTAATAGAATATGTATAAATTAACTACTTATTACTGACGTAAAATATCATGTGTATTACGCATGTCGCATACAAATATTTTAGTCAAAGAAATGATTCGATGGCCGAATTACAGTTGATTTTGAACATATTAGTTTCAAAGAGAAATGTATCGTTCAAAACACAACATTAGTATGGATAAACAAGAAGGGTCAGTTCTAAGAAAGTACGTCATTTGACCTGATGATTGCAAATCAATACAAGATATTATATTGCTTCACGCAGGCAACGCATGCCACGAACGTCATTCATTCAACGCCGTGCACTATGACATACGGTTAATACATACCTTGTGTCAATATTATTCATGCTTATGTAAATATAACATAACCGATCCATACCCATGCCTATGACACTTAAAAAATAAAATTTCTTTTGAAAAAGGAATAAAGAAAATCGGTTCGGAAAATATTTGACATTTTGACAAACGTTGACATTCGAATTCGCTCGAATGCATTTAAATGATCGTTCTAAGTCACGGAATAATAAAAACGAAATGTCATTTCCATACATTTCAGCGTTATCCATCTGTAGAAATGACACTTGGTTAGAATAGCTAAGATTATCTCGTAATACTTCTCAAATCTTTTCCTCTTTAAAATATTAGTGTGAAAGTAAAAAGCCGAGAATATCGATGTTTAAAACATTTTTACGATGGAATGTATGAGTTATTTTCTCATGGACAACTAATGATTTACTAGAGAAGCCTCAAGCCTAGCATTTGTTGGAAAGAAGCCATTACAGTTTCAATGACAATTATTATTGTCTGTTACTTTTTGTATTTCTTGTAAAACAAATACAGGACAAATATAATCATTATAGCAAATAACTCTCATTGAGACTATCATTCTTATTAAATATAATAACGTTATTCTCATACGTTTTAAATATCGGGATCGCCCGCGGCCTGGCTAGTTTCATACAAAACCGGAGTCCTTAACCATGTATTCATGAGCTGACGCTTTTACACTGCCGCCATTAGGCGAAATAATCGTCATCAATCATCGATAACAACCTTGTCATCCTTTTCCTTTGGTCTTATTAATTACCTATACTTCAATATTATTCAAATCTTCTTCCATTATGCTCTTCTCTTGCTCTTTTGTTTTTGGTCCTTAGAGTCGCGTACAATTCCCAAGTCCTTGTTTTCCTTGTAACGTGTTCTAACCCATCATAGTTGTTATGTATGTATGTAAACACGAGATTGTTATGGTAATCACGACTGTCATCATCAATGCATATTTTAACTCGAACATGACAAGCGATTCTTATCAATCAATAGTTGATTGAATCATTTGTTTTACGTCAATACTTGTAGGGTCTACAAGTGTACACAAGTATCAGTGAAAATTATTAAAAAAACAATTGTTTTTGGAACATAGTAATGTGCGACTTACATCATCTAGTAAACTGTTGTCTTTTGAGTCACAATTTTGCCACACAAACGTATTTACGTACAACTTCTATTTTACTTGGCTTTGGTGTTTTCAGTCAGACAACTCAAAATAGAGAAAAGATTTTTTTTCTTTTTCTTATAAAAAAATTTTTTTAGAACACAATTACGTAGGTAAAGCCTCCTAATTCAATCCAAATTCCCATTTTTTTCATTGTTAACCTGTAGCGATGATAAGTTACATTGTTATACATATATTTATATCATCCATTATCTATAGTACGCAGTTATTATCATTGGAGTACTAGTTCCCGTTTTATAACATGCGATACGCAACGTGACTCGTTGTCTAGGAAAACTCCGTTTAATAAACGTGGCACTGGCAAGGTACCCTATCTGGTATTGAATTGATTGTATTTGTTTTAAATCTTAATGCCATATCTAAGTTGGGATTAAGAAGACAAGTATTCAAATGTAAATGAGGTTTAGAAGCTTACTTTAGGACACTTCTGTGACCAAGTGTTTTGGTGTTATCAGTTTGCGATTATAAATTGTCACTAAGTACATTTCATTTAATAAGCATAATTTTTTAGAGTCCGTGGAAAGCAATTAGACCACGAAGAAGGCGTGGAGAGAATTGAAAATGATATGAGCCATTCCAAGCTTGACTTTTTTAACCTTCACTGACGTAACTTTGCTATGAATTTTAATATTGTTTTAAAAACGAAAACCTACAAGTAACTTCAATCTTTCTATGGCACCGAATGGTAACTATTCATGTTAAATGAAAAAGTCAACAAAATCGGTAAATTCAGTCCGAAATTCTGAGGTATAAACATAAAAAAAAAATAGAGCAATTGAGAATCTCCACCTTCTTCACTTCCAAAGTCAGCTGAAAACGTTCAGAAACAGTAACTGATAAACGTTCCTTTTATGTCACTCGCTAATTACAATTAATTTTGAAGTCGTTTGAGATCATCCATCTAAAAATAACAAACTCAACTGTCTTAAGACATTTAACAAAGACATTTCGAGAAAAATACACGCTCGCGTTTTGTTTGCAATTAATGTGAGTCAATTGATATGTTGAGGTCAGACCTCTTTACTGGTAGGAAATATGAAGATAGTTCACAGGCAACGTCATACATGACATATTTCTCTGTCAGACTCTATTAAATATTGAATGCAATGCAGTAAAGTCATGTGACATTGCAAATAGCAATACTGCAAGACGCGATCTATTGTTGAAGATTCGCTACTTTACGTATTGTATTTATCTCAGTTTCTGCTACAAATTTTATTAAGTTCACTGTTTACCAAAATATATTCTGAGTGTTAAGATCAAAAAATAAGATAACATTAAACGATTTTCTCGGAAATGTTTTGAGCTTTCACAAGCAACGTTAAAGTTATTTCTGTATCTTCTTGAACTGAATTAAGCTCAAAAGGACCGTTTGGTCCTTAAGAACAATTTATACTGGTCGAGGCCATAACCCGTGGAATGACATTTTGCAATCGTTGGAAGGGCGAGAGTGTGAATCCTACTTAAGAGCCGATGACTTTTGGTACGTACTTACAAGGTACTTCATAAAAAGAAAGTCTTTGTGTGAACTGTACTGAGCGACGTCATTAAGAACGCCCGCGAAAGGAGCATTTCCCGTTTCTCCAAGTTGTGTTGCCAAAACATGTAAATCGCATCAGGTTTTGTTAACAGGTGACATTTTGCCGTTCCATAAATCGTCAGTAAAAACTTCAATACTTCCAGTTCGTTAAACTTAATGGGTAGTATAATTAAAATGTAATTTGCCGATAGCCGATAAGTAACGTTCACGTTTTTGGGATGTAAGCATGAGCAAGGCGCTGTTACGTAGAACGACTATCCGATATAAAAATAAGATAAGACGACTTTAGATGTATTGAGCCACACCTCCTCGTTAATCTAAATTTATATCGCGTTGGTACTTGGTTTCCATGTTTCCTTGGCGGTACAAAGTCCGATCTCTCCGGTAGCTAAGCGCCGACGCAGACCACATGCCACGCCCGCGAACCTCGGTGACAATAACAAAACAAAAAGAGACTTTATTGTAAAAGACATTAAGTCGTTTTTCTTTCATGCCTAAAAATAAGTATAGAATGCACTAAGAAATTGCTCCGATGGTTTGTAACAATAAAATTCTCAGTTTAACTGCGTAATGCGTGACAAATCAATTGTTAAACGCAGCCATAATTCACTTAACACTACAAGAGATAAGATTGCCAATCAATTCGAATCTTAATATGGCATTACAAAACAATCTTTTTAAAAAAGCATTTAATTCTTGAGTACATACCTATGTAACAAGAACAACATCCTATAATACATTTGAAATGCTGTATAATGACATTCCGTTGCTATCTGTAACACTAATGAGCCATCACAGTGAAGTATGGAGTCGTAAAAGTTCGAATATGTTTGCTATTGTCGACTGCTTAAGCGTCATTATTTGCTTAAGACAAAGGCAAGGTTGAAAGGCGTGTCAGTCGATCTGCGCTCTTATTGGTCTATTACTGCTGTATCAACAACCAACACTTGTGTAACCCGCAGGTGTAGCTTTATCGAAATTGACGTTTGTTATTTTTATGTTGGCACTTCCAATTCTTTATGGTTTTCGTAATTTGAAAAGTGAATCTGACGTTTTTATTTTTAAAGCGAGGCTCCGTTATGGTAATGTTTTTGTTTAGTTTGCGGAAGAATATTTTGCATTCTGATTAATTTTAAATTATTTCAGCAAAAAAAACACGATTTAATTTCCTTATGGGTCTAAACAAAAACTCCGGATTTTATTTTGAAACAATAAAATAAATCCTTGCTTAACCTAAATAATAACGGAAGACGATTATATTTTTAACACGCTGCTGGCGTGTCAATATGAGATAAGTGATCGCAATAATATTTTAAAATAATTGTGTAATAGGTTACATTAATATTATTTTCTTATCTACTGAGAATAAGATTCGCTGTAACTCTACCGGGTTTAACGGAAATAATCTTAGACCTTGATCTATTCAGCTTGATCTACATATTTTTATTTTATCAATTTATGTCAACGGCTAAGGTTGAAACTTTTAAAACCTTACTAAATTATACACATGTTCATAAAGTAGATCTAGATCTGTCAAGAATGTCAAGATGGTTTCTTTTTTATAAAATGAATGTGTTAGTTTAAAGACGCTGATGAGTCTCGTGCTGTCTCTCTCATTTCAAAGGGCAAACAAGAGACAGATGCAAACAAACTTCCTTTAATATTCCGATTCACAATAGGAATTAAAAATAAATATCAATAATTAGAAGACATTACGTGAAAGTCTTAATCCCACATATCTACGTATACTTACACTACACTATCCTGTATCTTTGGTTTATCCCCTTCCAACTGACACCAAGTTGCATTTGTTTACGTAAATAGAATAACATGAGTTAATTGTTATCAGTTTGACCCGGACTCGAAACTAAGGTTAATGTTACCGATAGATATTCGCTAATGAATGTCTAGCCATGTTTTTAGACTAAACTAACAAATATCTATTCTTGGAACTAATTGTGCGTTAATTAGACACGCCTTCGCAATTAATTGGTTGGTCCTTTCGTAATTTAGACGTCACGAGATAATAGTTTGATTGTTTGCTGGTAGAAAACAGGACAAACGCACAATTCGCACTTTGTATTAAAGTAATTTAGCATAATAAGTTACGATTTATGACGATATTTTTAAACATGGAACGCTATGAAATACTTTTTGGTCCTAACGTTCAGAAAGGACCAATAAAACTTTTTGTTTATTAATAGTATCAGATATTTCTTGAATAGTTCTTTGTAACTGAAGTTTACTAGTATTGAGTACTTCACCGGACTATTATTACACAATAACATTTATCAATTGTTTTGTTGTAGCATCGATGCGCTCTCGCCGCATCAGCCAGTTTGCGCCTCTGCTGATAGCGCTGGTGGGCCTGCCGGCGCGCGGCAAGAGCCAGCTCGCTCACAGGCTCTCCAGACATCTCAACTGGAATGGAGAGAGCACTAAAGGTAACAAAAATCATTTATTTACATAATATAAAAAAGGTTTTACTACTAAACTTCCAGGTAGGTACGTAGGTAGTAGGAAAGTGATTGACTGAAAAAGGTCATGCAAAACATGGCCTTTTCAGGCTCTCTCGAAACAAATTGCCATAGAAGAATATTTTACACAGAAAACCAACAAAAAAGTAAATAAAGATCATGCTAAAAGGAAAAGCTTTATTTGCTTACAATGTAGCTACAAATACTCGTTTCATACAAAAAGTTACCTAGTACATGCGCTATCAAAAAATTATATGCGAAGATAAAATCTGAAAAGTTTAGGGGACAAAGATTGATTGATGTTGTACAAAGTCAAGTTTGAACAGTTTAAAAACACTTTTTGTGATCCGTCATCATTGGGTTTTTAAATTAGATAATAATCCGATGAATTGCAGATTCTATCTGAAATCTTTGATAATAAAAGATAAGCTTTTATACAAACAACGTATGTACAGATGTGGCTTTAAAAAAGTATTTGATTAATTGCTTTGTTTGTGGGGGTGCGTTTTATTGATAAACATAATTGATCACACGATACGGTAATTAAAGAGAAAGAAACCTTATCTTAGAGTATTTAGACTTTCTTTAGTATAAACAACTTTGCACTTCTGTGCCTAACACCACCTCTTTAGTTGTGGCAGAGGGATGTCGATTTACGCTGCGTGTGCGCCCGAGTTGCAATTCCAAATCTTACCAAGTATGAAAGGCATAATTTTCTTTTAGCTGTCCCTTATCTATTCCTAAAGTAGAAGATATGACAGCTTGCTACCCTGTGGAGTTTGCTTCGCTGTTTCTTCTTCACAGCTAAAGCAATCAGGACGCGATGACGGGCTAGCGGTACGGAGTGCTCTCTATATAATATGATTCTTCGACGTTCAAAAACTGCTACATAGTAGTCTACGATTTTGTATCACGTGCTTATTAGCAAACCGACAATTTAATACAATATACATAGAATCATACTATTTAGATCTTAACAGTATTTTAAAATAAGGAAGCTAAGTATTTAGAGACAGTATTACAACATCAGGTTTTCACACATCACGCGATAATATTTACAAGAACAGAATCGAGTTTATTTGCTTGGAATACTGAAGAATGTTTACCTATTGATTATAGGGAGGCAGTTAAGTAACTTACAAACACAACAACTGTGTACAGTCTACAACGAAAGTTGGTTAACACAGTCAGAGTAATATCTTAAAATTTGACTAGTAGTCATTGCGTTATTCGAGTTCGGCGTTTAGTTTAGATTTCTAAATTTGTATAAGAAATCTAGAATTAAATCAATATAAAGCCCGCACAAAGCACGATGGACTTGTGTCGTTGTGCAATTAAACGAGTAGTGTTTTTGGCGCCGGCGACTTTCACAATAGCGTACCTTACTCCTTATTTCCGAATAAGAAATCACCAAATGACTCTTCCCACTTTGGTTTAAGCGAGATTGAGGGTTAGACTTAAATTGTCTAAAACCCACCTATAAGTATTCCTTTGCTCTTTGCGCACCGAAGCTTCGGACAAACCCGCTGGTCCAATCTTTCATATGCGTAGTCCATAACTACTCTCACCAACTTGTTTTGCTGATTGTTCCCACATACATACACAATAAACACAGGCCGTGACCTACATGTAGACATCTCTCATCTCAACGTTTCAGTCATATATCTCACTGATTAAGACGAGAACTCCATCTTGATAAAAACTGGCCCAATTGTAGAACAACTTGCAATTGACTCAGTCACGCAAAATTGTTTGCTTTGTGAACAGAAGTATAAATGTTATATGATATGAGGCAGACGTAAACATATTATGCAATGCACAGACAGATCACATTAATTAATGTTAGCTAAAGTAAATATTGCTATGCAATGTAGTGTTAGGTGACTTCAGATGCTTCAATCGTTTGACGAGATACGTTTTCCAGCAATATACTTAATGTAATGAAAGATTAAAAATTGTATACTAAGTTCAAAATGTTGGTATTCAATTCCCCCGCCCACAGCTGGACGAAGGGTTCTCTCAAATACCACCAACTGTATATGGGCCTCAATACCTAAGCAGTTTCTGCTTAGGTATTGAGGCCCGTAGACATAGCAAGCCTCTTTCTTTCATTCTTAAAATCGTGTAGTTTTTCTTCTACAATTTTTCAGACCTACCCATGGCAACTTGCAAAATAACAAATCCTTTGTGAAGGTGCTTTAGGTAATACGTTATGTAACAGTTGCAACGTAACCGTCTCAAGGCAGCTCACTTTGCTTGTTAAACAAGGAGCGATTGTTCTAGGTAAACCTCAACGCTATTGAAACGTAACGAACTTGATGAAATGTAAATAAACGCTCAAATCTGGAAAAGACTTGGTTATTTTAATAGATGTACTAAACATTTAGCATAAATACTATGATAATTTTTGGTCCTTTGAGTCATAAATATTTTGATACATCCCTTGGAGCTTACCAACATCTCCCAAAAGCAAGACTCATGTCGTTTCGACGTGAGTAATAGCACACTATATGACACAAACCGTCTATTTAGCCTAACTGCAACAGTCTTACTTGAAGAAATTATGGTAGATCCTCTGACCTAACCAACAAAAGGGCAGGCTCCTCTTTCAATAGCTATTAAATTACAATTTAGGAGTAACCCAACAATCCTAATGTATAATTTGTTCCCAGTGTTCGACTGCAGCGAGTACCGTCGCCGCCACATGGCGCTGTACGGCAGCCATGACATTTTCCGCGCTGACAACGCTCAAGGTTCGGCCATACGCCGCCAGAGCGCGCGCGAGGCCGTCCAGGACGCCGTGCTGTGGCTGAAGGATGGAAACAGTGTCGCTGTAAGTAGAAAAGCAGAGCAAAAAGTTTTTATTTGAAATGTGGCCTTTTTCAAGATCTTTTTAAACCATTAATATTAGTAAGTCTAATTGGGCAGCTCCTAAATGATATTCTTACGGCAACCGGCAAAAAAAATATTGCTTACGAAACTTCAGATTAGTGAAAGTGCCGGTTTGCCCAGCTGTCATGGAGGTAGATTTGATAAACTGTAGATGACCGTCTATTTAACTATGTTTGGGCTGGTACCAAGAACGTAGTGGCTTAGTATACCAAGTGGGATGATTTCATCATAGCGTAATATTGAAGTAGTACAGATAAAAGCTGTAAACTTTTATAGCTGTGACATATGTACGTCAACGTAGCCCATATTGACGTATAATACCTAACTTCAGATAGCAGTAGGTACCGAATTTGCACTAACTACGCGTTCTTAATTACTTATTATTATTAAAAGATTATTTCATCATCGTGTTGATAGAATACCGATTTAGATGATAAGTTAACTTTATTATCTTAATTATATGTTATTCATATAACTATAGTCATCATTATAAACATATGGTGATAAGATATTAATCACAAATAACATAATTTTGGGAGTTTATGACTGTTTTCGGCCACACCCACGTTCTAGTCTTTTTCTTTGTATTAAATTATCAGCTTGTCTTGTTTAAATGAAGCATTAAATTTAAACATCTTGCCTAAATTATTTTTCACTTTTATATGCTGCGCTTGTACGAACACAACTTGTCTATAGATCTAGGTTTTTCGAACCCTTCCCAAACATACCCTTAAGGGTTTAAACAATTAGTTCTGATCTTCCAGATATTTGACGGCACCAATATCACGAGGGAACAGCGTCGCGAGCTGAGCGAGTATTGCCTCTCCGACATGGGCTTCAGAATCCTCTTCATCGAATGCGTATGCGAGGACCAAGAACTGCTTGAACGCAACATCATCGAGATCCTCCGCTACTCAGCTGACTACAAGTCTATGAGCGAGGAAGAAGCCGTCGACGATTTAAGGAAGAAGATGGAACATTACATGAGGCAGTACGAACCTATTGACTCAGACTTGGAGACTATCAGCTTTGTGCGTGTGGAGAATATGGGCGAGACCGTCACTGCTCATAAGGTGGCTGGGCAAAAGGAATCCGGGATCCTGGGGTACCTGTCCGGGATGAGAGGATCGCCGCAGACTTTGTACTTTACCAGGGTAAGTTTTTTATACCTAATGTCCATACGCAATGCCCGCTTTCTACAAAGCTTAAATCAAGTTGAAGACCACTCAACTCGTTTGTCGGCCGATATCAAAAAACGATAACAGACCTATTAAACTATCGTTCGATAAAAAATCTGTAGGATGCAGAGGACTTTTAGAAGTACCTATTAGAAAATACAGGAAACGCTTTACGATGTTTTGCAAGTAGAGTTTTCCAAACGATTGACTAAAAATGAACGACAAACCAACCATTTTATATGAAGTTTTAGCTAATGGTCAGAAATGACGTGAGTTCGTAGAAAAACATGGTAATTGCAATCGATTATATTAAACATAACCTCCAAGTTGGAAGCCATATTTGTTATTGCATTCGATACGTTTACGTAATGTGTTATACCGGATATTATCGTTTTTATCGCTACTGATTCATATGCGTGTAAATTATTGATAGATTATAACTATTTTAGATAGCTTACACTTGCATAAACATGTTTTCCTGAATGCAGTTTATTTTGAGGCAGTCGCCATTTCATTTCGTCGCCCCACGCGGCGTCAATCATAACAGCATGCTGCAATTTTGTTTACAATATAAACTTCAATGGCGTGAGGTAAATAGGAAATATTTTGATGAAAACTAAATTTAATTCTTTAAAGAAGTATGACTCACTTAAAATACCCAAAATAAGTCTAGTCTTCGAAGAGCAGGTAAATTATTCAGACTTCTTAACTAAGAATTATTGACAAAGATTCCACCTTGAACAATGACAATGTAAAATACATTTAAAGGTTAGCAATGTAGGGCACGATTCCAACTGTTCTAGCAATATGTTATAAATTTGTAATGAAAACACTTGTACAAAGTACTATGTGAAATAAGAAATTAAAAATTGGGTTACTGAGGTTTAAAAGTTCAGTGGCTCCAAGACATCAAATTGCTCGGTGTTAGAGAATCCAGTGAGATTTCAGTCGATGCCAACATAGTTTAGTAAACAGCGAAAGAAGTTTCTAGTTCCATTGATTCCCGAATATGTAACGTTATTGTGGAGAGCCCGAGGTGTTACTACAACTGACCAGAATATATTTAAGGAAACTGCTAGACCGAAGAATTAGTTCCTAGTTCTTCACGATTCTCGAATATATCCAATACACATTTGTCGTCATAGCCCACGTCACTTAAAAGTCCATCCACAAACATTTGCCAAGTGCGTCAGACAACAATCTAGGTAATAAGTACGATCAGGAAGTTCTAGTTACTACAGCTACTGAATATGTATTTCTAAATACTTATATCAGTATTAAAATACAAAGATCTTTGTGTAAGAACGATTAAATATAACGCTTTACGTAAAACGCCGAGTTTATTTAAAGCATCTTCAATATGTTTCCAGTTTTCCAGTCGCTACAGACTAAATATAATATTGGATAACACGCCAAAGTCGCTATGTCAGTCCTTGGATCACCTTAATTTGTATGTCGTGTCGCGACTGTTTCACAGAAATAAATCTTAGAGATAATAGTAGGGTAGTGCAACCGTCAAGTTTGGCTCAAACATCGCGTAAGAGGAAAATCGTTTCAATATTTTAAGATTTCAAGGAATAACTTTCCTTAAGATTTCAAGGAATTAAAACGAAAATTATAGATTACAGAAATGGTCACAGATTAGGCTGTCTACTTTCATTTTAAATTTGTTACTGATTTTCAGTTTATCGGTAATCTACATTGTTTAATCGTTTCCTCAAAAAGTAGCAGCAATTGTGATTTTTTCTTAGTTGGGCAAATATATTTTCCAAAACTGGTCGGATACCTCTAAGTTGCATGCATATTTTCCTATCAGATACTAATTCTATACTAATTGTCCCTCTAGCACGGTGAGAGCGAGTATAATGTCCTTGGCCGCATCGGTGGTGACGCGTCTCTCTCCCCTCGCGGGCTGCTGTACGCTCAAGCACTCGCAGACCACATGAACGCGCTTGGCTGCCGCGACCACATGACTGTCTGGACCTCGGAGAGATGGCGCACCAAGCAGACAGCTGCCGACATTAGGGCGCCCAAGAGAACTGTCCGGGCACTCAATGAGTTGGATGCTGTAAGTATATTTTGATTATTTTTTGTTTGGGGGCACGGCAGTCCAATGCGCCAAGTTAAACCAATTCTTTAGGTTTATTGTGCCTGCTTGAAGTATCCTTTTGTATGTGACTAAAACTGTCTTGTTCGTTACGAACTAAAAGCTTAATTAATACCATGACAAATTGTTAAAGCAGGAAAAAGAGTTTTTAAAAGGTTTTTTTCCAATAGCATACTTGAATTTCTTTGAAACACTTAAGTTCTCATTAAACGACACGGCACACAGTTCATAGAAAAATATGGCACCAGAAACCATTAGGTACGTTCGCGTTTTATTGTAATTAACTTCGTGGAAAAGCGACATTAAGTTAAATTACATTTCACTTTTGTTAAGCGAAGAATGAATATTCATAAAAATATGTGGTAGTAATTAAAGCTTCAAAGAACTAAGTGTGTGCTAAATTTCCATTGCAGGGATGTCCAACATAAATAAATGTTGGGGAAAGTTTTCATTAAAATCACAATTTTTATGCTGAAATTAGATTCTGAATCTGTGTGAAGGGAATTAATTATAGTAGTAATAATCTCGGTCCAGCGAGCACATGGTATCCATCCGATACATTACCACAATGACGCATTAGCTTATCCTATAAATAAAAGTTATCGGTTACACGAGTTCAACGATCGAATAACTGTCAAGGCTCAATGGGAAAATACTATTTTTTGTATTTATTACATATAAATATAGCTATCTGCGATCAAAATCCTTGATCACGCATGTGCCCGAAATGTATTTGACAGTCACCTATTTTGCGGATCGCGACCCCCATTGATTGTGTATGGAGTACCCATACATTTTCAGGCCGCCTCCTATAAACGCAATAAGCCCTAAATGCTACGCTGACATCTGCTCACCTGAGACCCCAATAGGTTTTCGTAAAAGACTCGCGCCACAGCGTATCGGGCGCTTGTATGTGTGTGTGCTACCTATAGCGGCAATATAAGCCATAGTAAGAACTACTACTAGGCTCTTGACAATTAAAATAACGCGCAAATAACGTAATCTTATTTAATGAGAGATCTTAAAATTTGATCCGTTAAAATTGCTGAGACATGTTTCAAAGCTAGATAGGCAAATAATGGTATTAATTAAAAGGATAATCGATTGATAAAGTTGTTTGTTTTAAGTATGGAAAATCTTTGATTAGTCATAATTCGATCACCATTACATGGTGATAATAAAAGCATTGCTTAAATTGTTATTTTCTATTGATAACCGATTGTTCAATTAAATAAATAATAGTAGCCGCGTGCCTATTAATTTATGGATATCCATACCTAGATAGCATATCTAGAGATAATTTCCACAGATAATTATTATGATCGCTCATATTAATTGCAAAATGTAGCAATTATTTTGTCTACGATAAGCTTCTGTCAACTTTCACATAATAAAGATATTTAAAAACAAATTTATTTCGAATTATCGATATATGTTGTAGATATGTAATAAATATAGATATATTATACAAATAGAATTTACGTTTTAATCTACAACAAGAAGTTAAAATATTCATTTTGGTTGACTGGTAGTCTCTCATCTTGCATTAAGTCAGCCATTTTACTTATTTGTATAAGAAGTATTAAATAAATAAATAAAACATTCATAAAATACAAAACACTTTACAAAATCTCACAGCTTTATAAAATGTGGACAGAACATATATTATGACCTATTAGCGTTTTCATTAAATATAATATATTGCGAGAAATGCGAACTTGGCTTTCAGATTGCGTTTGATTTACTGCGTAGGCACGTCTGTGCGACCTATATTAAATGACGTCACTAGCCGGCATTAATACTAGTGTCATCGGAAAAGTACTAGTTCTCTATCAATTTTCAACGAAGTGAATCTATTTATTGTCAACGATATAAGTGAGATAAAATCGCAACATTGACATTGAAATGTTATAAATAGCAAAAAGTCTGTTCATTCACATTGAACAATCTGATTTGAGCCGGATAGAATGGAAAATGTCTCAATATATACTTTGGAAGTATTAATAGATTTAGGCCGTTTACAAACTTTATTTATTTGACAATCAATTTTACCAGGACTCATTTTTTTCACGATATTTTTTATTCCGCAGTAATTAAAACGTAAAACATAAACTGCATATCATTCTAAATAAAATATTATGTTCTGATCCAAATAGGGCTATATCGTATCTATAGCCAAATATTTAGACATTGATTAATTGTAAAATTAAATGCTCACGTGTACGTTAACGAGGTGATATTTTTCTGTGCACATGGTAAACATCGTGCTTTTGTATATAAAAAAATAGATACTCAATACCGTATTATTATACATCCTATAACATGATTTCGACCAGTACTGGCACATCACAGATTAAGGAAGAATAGGAAAAGCCCTGCAGTGCGTAAAATAGCTTAAAAAAAGCTAAAACTAGACTAGAAAAACGATCTTTGAAAGTTACCTCAATAATTAACAATGATCTTGTTGCTAAGAAGGAAGACCTCGCCAGGTGTTTCCATATCTGACATTTTTTAAATTACAGTTAATTCAGGGCCTGACTTAGCTTGAAAGACCGAATCATACATCAACCGGGCGAAAGGAAGAATAATACATATCTTATTGCACAAGCCCTCCAACCTTTTAGAATTCAAGGATCAATTACATTACAACTATAGCTACAAATCAACCAAACCACTAAACATAATTCTCTCTTCCCCAGGGTATCTGCGAAGGCCTAACATACGAAGAGATGCAAGAACGATTCCCGCAAGAGTTCGCCTGGCGAGACCAGGACAAGCTTCGCTACCGGTACCCATGGGGCGAGTCGTACATCGACATCATGACGCGGCTGAGACCAGCTCTGTCGGCGTTGGAGGATGAGCATAATGTTGTGGTGGTCGGGCATCAGGCAGTACTGCGGTGCATGTTGGGATACTTCTTGGATGCTAAGCTTGGTGAGTTTGTCTTTGTACTTCTGCTATTCCATTTTATCTTATTATTGTAATGTTTTCGTCATGGAAATATGGAATAGTGATTTGTATGAGTTTATGCTACTTTATCCCCTTCATCTATCAGATTACGTTTAAACCTTAGATATCATTGTAAAATTGTGAATACTGTCTATTTGTGACACTTTTTGTAGTTGCTATCCTTAAATCTTAATAATCTAATCTTGAATTCACTTCAGACGTAATGTCGAAAAATAGACTTTTCTTTATGATAGTCAAATCTGGATAACCTTTGAATTCAGCTACGTCATGTCACATGGGCTGATGAAACAGATTTCCCAGTTCCTTTCCCCTGAAAATCACAAACACCTTTTCATCTACTTCTTCATTATTTACAGATGAGTTACCGTACATGAACGTGCCACTCCATACCATCGTCAAGCTGACGTCATACGGCTACAAGTACAAGATTGAGATGATCAAGCTCCCAGTGGACTGCGTCGACACGCACCGCATGCAGCCCAAGGTATGTACCAGCTTTTTTCAAAAGAGAAATGTCACAAGACACTTTTTGGTTTGTGTTACTAAAGTAAACCTTTTGTGTGTCGAAATAAAGGACAGATTCATTCGTTACCGATTTTAAGTAGGCACAAACAGACAAACAGTTCCAAACTCTTTAGTAGTTTAAACTGATCTAATGTCCTCGTACCGTTGTAAGCTTCATCTGCCTTGCAGCCACACTGCATCAATGAATTAGGAACAAGTTTTAAATATATGTCTTTTATAGGTACGAAAAAAAATAGGCGTAAATATGATGATATCGTATTATTTTTTAGATAATAACTTCGCTATCAGGCTGTATTAAACAATCTGATCCGAATCAGTCCATTTAGACGTTTCTAGAACTATCGCTTACCGAACATTTCCATCAAATATTTTGGTCTTATTGCCAAAAAATTTGCATCGTTACGTATTGCAATTACGCAATCCCTACTTCGAATGTGACCGTCAAACGTAAAACAAACTTATCTATACCATTGCCTAAATAGTTAGCATAACTGTCATCACATTTGAAACTGTCACTTTGACATTTCAAATGTTCCTTTTGACATTAGCTCATATTTTCGCCGATCGCATTGATAAGTTTGTACAAGGACGTGCCACGCATAGTACATTCTACATATATGCCTACAGTAATAAGTAGTTACATAATGCAATGGCGCCTAAAACTATAATTAGAATTTGTTTGGTTAGTTACCTAATCGGCTTAGTAAATATGCTCGAACATTAACGACATTACGTTTGTCACAGAAGTTAGGTTATTTCGTATTTTATTTATATTAGTTTGAACATAAATAATTAAGGATTTATATGAATTCAGGCAGGATTTTTCAGGTGGGTTTACATTATCCAATCCAATATTCTAAAATCATTTTTTTTTATTTATCGGTCATTTTGTGACCATAGAGTCCCAGTTAGTTCAGCACCAAAATACTGTTTCAGATTTCAATGTAACAGTTTTCACGACCAGCACGTTTTTCCAAATCCACATTTCTAAAATAGAGTTGGCAAGTTTTATTTAAGCGTGACACGTGTGCATAGCAAACGTGATCCACGACTTTACAATTTATTTGAGCGTATCATACGATCACACGTTTTTTATTGCCTTGAGCTTTGATTCCAAGAGTTTTTCAGACTGTCGCGTTGATAAAAGCCATAAAAAGATATAAAAATCCTTTGTATTATAATGGTAAAAAGATTACATTTTGAGTTATTATACTCATGATATAAATTAACTTTGATTACGACTGTCAGGTGATCATTTTTTTGACAGATTACCTTAATGTCTTTACAAAGGTTCAAAATCTTTAATCATGTGACTTGGTATGTTAACAAGAATATTATCTATAACAACCTTTTTTGTATTTGTTCCAGAACTGCTCCATCAGCAGGACCACAGCCGACGCTCTAGTAACGGTTCCCTCTCACTACGACACGCTTCCCTCGAACTTGTGGCAGGCTCCCAACGAGGCGCAGCTCTAGGCCTCGGCCGGGGCCCGCGCGCCCGCACTACCGCAGCAGCATTAGGCCTAAGGCCAGCCCCGAGGCCCACACGGCAGTCCTCGGCATGAAAAACCTTGGACTAGGAGAGCACGACACGCCAAGACGTCAGGAGTCTAGCGATCTCTAAAGAAAGACTGGTGTGAGTGAGTTCACCGATTGCTTTACACGTTTACCTATACGTTAACACGCACCCCGTACAATACCCATTAGGTTATATTAGTTTAGTGCCAGACACTTACCTGCTAAGCTCAATTAAATTCGTACAAAATTAATTGTAAATGATGAAACACTCTGTGTGAATCTTCCAACATTTTACTTATAAGACTGAACGAGTGGATTATTCGAATCAATTTCACCTATTATAACTGTGTTCTTGAGTATTGGTATATGTTGCTATGTTATTCGCATCTGACGCTAACTGACAAACATACATATCTCTATATACTAGCAACAAATATATCAAAAATTGCGTCAGAATAACGTTGAATAGATAGCAGCTTGTATCTCGTAGGACGTAAAGTATCCAGATTTATTTTAGTTTTTAGTTAGCCACTAAACTAAGTATAGATTGTATTAAACATTCAGTTAACTCTATATTCCTTATTTCTAGCTCTAATTAAAATTAAGTTTTGCTATGAAACGGATAATTGTCTATGTTTATTTCGCTAATGCTATGTAATAGTCAATGGCGGATACAGGGTTGCTAAACCGAAAAATGTTAAAGTTTGATTTTGTATCAATTGTAATCAAAGGCTTTTGAAAGATTCGCTTAGTGTTTCTGTTCACTGTGCTAAACGAAAATCTTGAGTAAATCTCGCATTTTCGAAGTCACAACTTGAAGTGTATGGATGTGACATTCCTATTCGACTAGTGACGTGACTTTGACATGTCAGTTACATACATTTGAACTTTTAGAACGCTTAGATAACTTTAACTTGTCTACAAACCCTGGATCCGCCACTGGTACCTAATAGTGTAACGTCACTTATCGTGTGAATCATTAGCTCATCGTAAGCCGGGATTTGTTTCGCAATCTTACTTTATTACGGGCTATCTTGCTTACTAAACTAATGTATTTGATAGAAAATGAATGATAAGTACCTAATTTTAGTTCAATCTAAGTTATTAGAAACTCGGAAGTACTTAGAGGGATAGTTTTTTGATGGCCGGAGTTAGTGTAAGTTGTAGGTAAGTCAATTAGAATAGACTGCCTTCTTGGTTTTTAAGCCTTGGAATATGACATGTTAATAAATGATTATCAACTGTCTTTGGATGTATTTTTGTAATAAATAGTATGATAATTATGTGGTTGTTTTTTTGAAAATTATTATCATCGTGATCATCATTTTTTTACAGGAATCCCTAAGGAGTGTAATATTTTCTTTTTTAACACCTTTTTTTTTTGAAATATCGATATAATCACTGCAAAAGACACTGGCAACACTTGTTTTAAAAAAGAGTAATATTCTTGTTTTATGAAGTTAAGTTCCACTTTTATGTTTTTGGGACATAATACTGAAAAAAAGGGCAAGTAATTATTCGAAACCCGTTATGGTCTAAATCCGGAACACCGCTGTGATTAAAAACGTTGGATAAAACGCTGCCAGACAAGAAACGTAGACGGGATCACGTTAGGCGAATGGATAGTTGCCGATGGCGAAGTTCACCACTAGGCCGACCCTGGAAACGGTGGCGAGATGATTTTAACTTACACCTTGATAATTGGGAAGCGGATTTTTTTTTCTTAATCCTCTTTTCTATTTCCGATTAATTTCGTTGCGTGTTCCAGGGCGATTAATTGTTTTCCCCTGGGACATACCGAACTTAAGTGTTTCGGTGGTTCTTATTGGTTTCATTGTAGATCCTGGCTTACAGGAGTTGTTCCAAGAGACGTGACATGGATTTTTTTTTAATAGGAAAACCCGTCGATCCGAGTCAACCTAAGCTAAAAGCTTTATTCTTTTATTTTCCAATAGGACAAGTTATATTGAAAAGTAGTAGTCCTTATCAGTCTCTATTATATTTTTGTTTACTCAAATTCAAGTTACCCTCACGTATTTGTTGAGCTGCCTAATAAGTTAGACTTCTGAGAGGAAAGGAAAATTTAAGTCTTGAGTTGTCAAGTTCTAATAGGTCGGTAAATACGCGGGCTCAAATTGACATACATCTGTAGATACACGGTCCACCAATATTTAATGGGACAGCAAACACGTTCAGTGATTGAATAATATTTACTTACACATTACACAGATAATATGAATAACTAGCTGTTGCCCGCGACTTCGTCCCCGTGGGTAGAAGATATAAGTTATGATTTAGCTATACCTGCCCGGATTTTTTCACAATTTTCATTGTATCTTAGCTCCTATTAGTCACAGCGTGATGTTTTATAGCCTAAAGCCTTCCTCGATGAATAGTCTATTCAACACAAGAATAATTTTTCAATTTGGAACTACTCGTTCCTGAGATGAGCGCGTTCAAACAAACAAACAAACAAACTCTTCAGCTTTATATATTAGTATATATATATAGATTTAAGTATGAGTGTCTACTTTTTACATGCATTAATTTGATAGACGTCACACTACACCACCACACAGCTCGAATATGACTATACGGATAGCCGAAAAGTTGAGGTCATCACGTCAAACCCACTGTGCGCGACGTGTCGCGGGATCGAACCCCGCGTTGGACAAGCATTTGTGTGAATGTTTGTTCTGAATCTGGGTATAGACATCCAGACCTGTACGTAAGTAGCAGAATTGGGGCCCTGATATATTTGAAGTGCAGCTCTAACTTGAACTCATCTCACATGGTTTGAAATAAAACGAAGTATAAGGTAGACCAGTTAAAAGCAGAGCTCCGTAATTAATAAAACGTTACGAATTTATTTAAAAGTCGACACGATGTAATTATGACATCATTAAATACCTTTCCTTTCATAATTAAAAATAACTTAATTAGTTTCTCAAAAGCAATTATTGCTTACAAAAACAAATATTCAGAGTATTTAATTTGGTACGACTTTATTTCGAATAAAGGTAATTATTTTGGAATGTAGATCAGTATCAGGGTCGTCCGATTTTTTAAATCAAAAGCGGTCAAAACGTGTTTGTTATTCAAGTAGAACTGCTTCAATCTTTGATATGACTTAAAATGTACGTGTATCTCGTACAAACAATATTTTTACTTCAAGATTCTCATATATTGTTTAAATAACGGTATGGTGGTAATACAAAGTTCCAAACGTTATTGTCAAAACACGTAAGCAAAAACTAGCAAAAAATTCTACCTTTCTTTTTCCCAATATAAAACTATAATTGGTTCCCAGTCAAGGAAAATCACGGTAACATGTTTAAGTACCGCAGTTATGTAATTGGATTTTCCTTATTTCAATACCAATCGCATCCAGAGGGCATTGGACTAAGGAAAAAACAAAAAGCCTTGTTTTCAATGTCAGTACAAATAGAGGAAACTTGAATGAATAACACACTTCCAAAAAAGACCCTAGTAGTTAAACTTTGTCACCTAGCTTTCATAGCGAGCTTGTCCAAAGAAAACCCACATCTTCATCGATGATGCTTAATTAGGGATTCACCAAAGTGGTAACCTAACCTGGTCAGCTAACAACCTACGGTAAACTCGAATAAGACTATTTGAATGGGTATATTTTTTGCAGAATGGAACACTAATGATTTCAACCACACCAAAGGCTCTTTTTGGGGATACGTCATACTCACACCGACTTAAAACACCCTGAGCACCATCAACTGCTTGAGAAAGATTCAGGGTGGTCTCTAAATGAGTATCTGCATCAATTCTCTTGACATACAGCCACTTAGTATCCAAACAATTATCAACTGGTCTATTTCTTACAATCGATCTGCAAGCGACTCATTAGAAAGTGAGATTTTGAAATCAGAACCAGTTTAGGCCAAGTCATGACTTCTGAACGACTGAAGGTTGAAGTCTCGTGTAGATTATCATCTGTTGAGCAATCATATGTTGGTTTCTAAACTAAACAACCTCTTAAAGTTAGGCTGTTGCTTGTGTGGAAGCGTCACAGAGCAATACAAACTCCAAAGTGCCGTCTCTATCTTACAACTGCAATAGTGACTTCGAAAAAGAAAGCTATTTATTGTTACTATCACAAAAAAGATATACTAGAGACTAGTGAGTAACTTAAGTGCTAGAAATAGTAATTAAAGAAGGTGGCTCAGCTTATGCTGTACCGGTTTAATCCACTCCTGCTCCCTTGGATGCAAGGCGGGCGTTTTTTTACTTGCATTGGGTGTGGACTGCCTTGCATCGTTTGTAATTATAATATCCAGAGGTTTTTTTACATAGAAAGTATAGATTTGAATCTGCATCAATTGGATTCACCACGCAAAATATGATACTTCAATACGAATTTTCTATTCACCCTGTAGCACTGCAGTTTTAAGTTAAGAGGCCCGAACTTAGTCGCTACCTGTACAATGTAGACTTTATTTCCGCATTATTATTTTTTATTGCGAAATCTGGCTTTACGAATATTATTATATAAATTAGTTTTTTACTCCTGATTTATGAAACTTTTAGTTGATTACCAAGACCTTCATTTGTTAACCTCAGTCTTAACGACTTAATCTGCAATTGGGGTAATTAATCATTTTTTTGTAGGCGAACTTGCGTCATTGTTCTTCCAAAAATATTTTTATTGTGAGGTGCCTAAAACATTGTTAAGTTGTCACATATTAATGAATATTTCAGATTATTACTGAAGTATCCAAAAGCAAATAAAATTAAAGTTTATTCAAAATTCAAATCGTAAATCTTCAATCCTTGAATCTTAAATCCTTCGATTAAGGTTTCAAATATTTCATTAACTGAGATCACAATGACTTACAAGAAATCCTTTTTTTAATTCAACTTCTTGATTTTTTTAATAAAAATTCCTAAGAAGATGATAAGACAAAACTGATATTAAATACCACAGTAAGTAAACTATAAACAAGAAAGAATTTATACGCATATAAGTACCAGCAGTTATAAAGGGTTAATCAAATTCTACCAACAAAAAACTGGCCGCTCGTTATCAAAGCAATGATATATCGATTGCAGCCTGATTACAGACAATATGATTGATAGGGTTCCACGACTATTCGTCCCATATTACGTAACACGTATAATTTTTGTAGAACGGATTCAGAACGGTTTGCTCACGTGTATTTATCCCGATCGCCCGACTAGTTTCGGACCCAACCGGACTCTTTTCTTTTTTTATGTCGGATGGAAAATCTTCAAATTACTCCGTCCGCCTTGGGTTGAGCGGAAGGGAGTGTCAGACTCCTGACTAAAACCCACCCATGTTCCTTCCTTTGCCCTCCGTGTACCAGCGCCACGGATACCGTTTCGGACAATCCCACTGCCCCAGCAGGCATCAGCTCTAATTGGCTCCGCAGAGTTAAAAAATGATCTAAAGACTCGTCATTCACGTATCAACAAACTGTCTTTAAACAATCATTCATCGTATCATATCTCCCATTGATCGTACTCGGAAACTGGTGAGAGGCTTCACAATCTGACCGTGGCATACTTCACAGACAGATGTTCGATCTCGCAGCCTGCGACACGCCACGACCCCACGGCAAAAATACACCGCATTGTCATACAAATGGTTTGAACGCGCACACGCATATAACGCGGAGAAAATACGAGTTTAATAATTTGTGACTCACATCTCATAGTGTTTGGTTTCAGATTATGTGAATATTGAGTGTTAAAACAAGTAAGTGTTGTTTACCTTTTTTTGTTGAAGGTAGGTGAAAGATTTTGTGGAGTAAAATAGTACAAGTACAGGAATGAAAGGGGAGTGAGATGTTATCAGTATTAGCTTTATTGTTAACTAAATTTAATGTCAGCTTTGTGGGTAATTGATGTTGTCAAAATTAACTTTACCCGTGTCTAAATGATCTGCGATAATGGGCTTTTGATAGACTCAAACGTATCTGATGACAATTCAAATGCATAAACGTTGTTTTCATTATACTTATTACATAATCCTAATTAATTTAATAAATAAAAAACACAGTTGTGTTATTAGAAATTCCAATGTGTTTTAATAAAAGCGTATTAAATACAGTAAACAAAAAATCGGTCATGAATACTTGTGGTTACGTATTGAAGCAAGTAGAAATAAATTGGAAACATTGAAACATATAACTATTTATTCAAATAAAGTCCAAATACGTAATTCCTTGCCCCATAACTATACCTTTTAACTTATAACCCTCAATATAATCAAAATCGAACCAAGCTAACTCTACCGGATCATTTACTATGATTGATCGATCACAGCTAGTTAGCAGTTGATATTGAAACATCAAGTGATTAACATGTAGTAACTATTAAAGTCACACATAAGTGTTGATCAGACGATGTAATTAGAGCTGTCGTAATACCTTGCTATGGTGATTCAATATAATGCTATTTCCTCATTCCTTCTTACTTAATGAAAATCACGTATCAAGTTATTATGGTGTTTAAGTTGTATGTAGGTTATGTTTTCATAAATAGTTCTTCCCGTATGTAGGGGAGGAATAAATATTACTTAACTCGCTTTTTAGAATTCCGTACCGTAAAAACGGGACCGTCGCGCGTAGTGGTCAGTCACCGACAGAAATTTTCACAAACGAATTTTTACTGATGATTCTAGTGGTGTAGAGCAACATTGTTTCGTTTATAAATGTCTTAGTGGGGAACAAATAAATTAGGGGGTTAACCCAACTGATTTGTTTATCTTTAGCGTTTTTGTCTGAAAATTTTTGAGGCAGACTCGCACTTGACCGCCATTTCTACTTCCTGGGGGGGACTTAAATTATTATCTAATATTTATCTTCGTCTTTTCAGGTCAGGTCAGTTTTAAGGAAAAGCTAAAGCTAAAGACATCTTTTAGTTATTGAGATATTACTATTCATCTATTGTAAGAAATTTGTGTTGAGCATTCAAACTCTAACCTTGAACTTCGGTCTTTAGTAAACAATGGATAAATACATCATAACGTAATTTAGGTAAGAACAGTTTTCCAACACAGGTCTAGAATCGCGCTGAGCATGCGTGAGGGATCTCGTGAGTCTGACTTAAGCGTATGTATGCCCAGAGTGCCTATGCCGAGGGTGATCATAAAGTGTATGAAGGATTGCAACGCATTGCCATACACCGACACAAAAATACTGATGACGTAGCACGGCGGTTCAAGTTTAGTCAGTAAAAAGTCTGACACTACCCATTTCCTCCCCCGACGGAGACGGTGTCCATGAGGATTTCCCCGCCTTAACAAAAAAAAGGGTGATCATAGAGTAGTAAGCTTTTCACCCGGGAAAAAAAACAAAAAAGGACGTTGATGTCTCTCATCCTCCATCTTCTTTAAGCACAGGAATTCCACACGTTAATCCTTTTTCCTAATGCTCCGTGGTACAAAACTATTCTGTTTTGTATACACATGAGATATTCGAATAAAGAATAATAGAATTCTTTACCATTGTGTTGATATGAAATTATTCATCCGCGTCTACGTCACTTCACCTCGTGCCATTCAAGAAAACAATAATAAGATTACCCTGGGGTTACATTATTTTTAGGGTTTATTAAACAAAGGGTAAAATTTTGTTACTATGGGTTCGCTGTGTGTCAACTGTCTGTCACGAAGTTGTATCTCATGACTCAGTCTATGGCTGCTTCTTTCTTTTGCAAATACCATTATTTCTTTCGCAAATGATCCGTTTTTTCTTCAAGTATTTTTAGGTTCACAAACATTGAAATCGTATGCACAAACACACTTAAACTTAGAACATGCTTTCGAGAATCTCATACCAATCCTACCGGGGATCGAACCTGCTTCTCGTCACCGTAATAACTGACGTTGTAACCTATCGACTATCGTTGCTTCCTTATAATATTCAAACGCTTACCAACATAATTGGTAGCACATGCCCTATAATTTACCAACATTGTCTTAAGGTAAATGTCATTACGATAAAATAGATTACCAATATGGGCTATAACGGTCATCTAAAAAGGCTTAATTATATATTAATGGTAACCGCAATATACATATAGGCCAATGTTAATTGTACATCAATCAAGTCATATGCTATAGGTATTGAGAATAGGAAACTGCGACGTGTGATAAAATCTCAGTACTTCGTTGAATATTGGCTAATAAGGCGCAGATGGAAACCAGCGTCAGGCACTCTTTTGCTGAACTTAGCCTATTTGGCACAGCCGTGCTGGCTCGCGATACCCTGGGCCCTGGGCCCCGATTCTGCTATTTACAATGTCCGATAAATTAATGTTAATTAGACATTATTCGTATTCTCTTACGCATTTTTCAAACGCGATAATTGGAAATTCAGTGCAGGGCGGAACACTCACGGCCAATACAATGAGTTTCCAATAATTTATTTAGTGCTCTCTGTCATTGCAATTGTGCGAACAAGGCTTGTCAAATAAACCTATTTTCGTTCACCTTTCAATATGGAAAATACCTTTAAAATATGTTCTTATGACTTGCATCTTTTTTTAACACAAAAAGCTGTGAATCAACTCATGGATTTTTTTGTGTTTTACAATCATATTTAATTTAGCATGATTAGACAGTTTTAGTATGTTCCTACGCAAGTAAAGGAATCTTAGAACTATACGAACTAGAATGGCATCTCTCTTTAACAACTGGTGGACGACCAAAGTATCTTGAACGTGATTACGATGAGGTGCAAATCCGACATAATACCTGATACTCAATGAAATCATTTCTAGGGATCCAAAAAAATACCATCTAGCTGTTGTTTTGAAAACTGGTTAAATAAGTCCTGGTGGACTAGCGACTCTATGCATAGATTTGTTGACACCCGGATAAAGTTCGATCACAAGGCAGGCAAAGCATAAATATAACTATTTTAAACTTATTTGAACTTCCTTAATTATTGTAAGACCACAAAAAAATGGTAAAGGAAAACATCGTAAGGAAATCATGGCCCCAATCATCAAATGGCCGATGAATGAATGGAAGTAGGATAAAATCTACTATCGCCAACCTGCAGTGACATAATAATATGGTGATCGATGCTCAAATCTTCCCTACAGTGGCCAAGATCTATGCCCAGCAGTTGGGACATAAGGCTGATATTTAACCTGGTAAAATTGGTCGAATATATTGAGGATGCAAAACTAACCATAAATTTTACCAACACTGGCGCGGTGATTTTATAGTTGATTATAATAAACAAACATAGTTCAAGTCAAATGAAAAGTTAACGGCACGGGCCGAGTGTAAATAAGTGCTTGTTTAACCGATGGGACAAGGTTTCCATTACTTTGTACATTGTACCTATTCAACGTATTCTAATACATAGTTAAAAGTATAAAAATACTTGGTATAAGAATTTTGTCGTTTGCTACGAATGTTATGGTTGGGACTGAACGATTGAGATTCTATGAACCGTTTTGGGGGTTGAATTTATGGCAAAAATGCATGTCAATGCTAAAATTAAGACTGTAACCGCGCCCGAAAATTTCTTCGTACAAAAATTTTATGGGTTTCAAAAGCTTTTTGTACGGAACCGTGCGAGACCTTTAACGCAAAAAGTTATATCCTCGTGGAACTTGTTCATAACTTTAAAGAAATTATCCTAAAAACTATTCCTTCCAAAGACTTTCCTAAAGTTGATAATTTATAATATCCCACAACACCATTTAAACCGTCTTAAACTAAGCAAAGCTTATATATTCATACCAACAGACAGAACAAATGAACGTGCCCATCACACAAACTTTTGCCCTTTGTGAGAATCGAACCCACGACCTCTGGTATACAAGTCAGGGCCACTAACCGCTAGACCAACAGACCAGTCAATTAGTAAAGACATAGAAAAATACATTTAAAACCTCACGATTGCTCTACAGATGAAACAATCTACTCATGTTTAATTAGTTAGCATATACGGTCGAGGTTGCAACAATTAATTAATGTCTTTATTGCACTGCAATTAGATGAAGCGCGAAATTCTAAGCAACTTAAGTTGTTAGACAGGACTTAAGATGATTTCGAAACTATCGTGTAAATAGCGAGGAGTTGTCACAATTTTTGGCTCGGAAACCAGAAAATAATGAAGCGATTCGTGACTGTTTTAGTTTTTTTGGAATCCAAGAGGATCGGAACCACTACTACCTACCGTCCGTCCGTCAGTCATCAAACTGTATCTTGAACCGTGGTAGACATTTGATATTTTCATAGATGATGTATGATATGGATGCGGTAGGGATAACGAAGTAATTAAAAATCTAGGTTAAGAAACAGTTGGAACGGTTATAGATTTGTTGAGTGTCAATTTGTGGTTTGTTTTTCTCTACTTGTACGGAAGTCGGAACCCTCAGTGTTGTAAATCTCACCAGCACTTGACGGTATCAAATCAAGAAAATCTTAGTCCCAGTAAGGCTAGTAAGAAAACATATCCACAAACACGCCATTCGCCAATCAAAACATCAAAATCCAAGCAATAAATTTCGCAACACAAGACACACCCAAATTACAACCGAACATCTGTAACACATCAAATCGATTCAACGAAAACGATTATCGGTTACACTCAATTCGATAATTACGAGTGCAGCTGTGATATTGCGAGCACACACGATTGTAAGCTCGTAATTCGTAATTATAAAGACACGACAACACGAAGGCGACGCGTTTGCCTTGGCCAACCAACAGGATCCCAATGCTTGCTAGCTAGCTTTTGTTTGTGGCTGCTACAGTTATCACTCATACCAATTTTGGATTTTATTAGGTACTTGATACTTGCAAGGCGGGTATGCGACTGTGCGAACATTCGTTGCTCAATTGGTGACTTGACACGTTTTGTAGTGCTAGATGCAGACCTCGTATTTATGATACTCTAGTATTTGAGTATTTTTTGGCCCTTGGTTTAAAGACCTATGTTTTCTTTGCAAGCCTTTCAATGGAAATAAATGTAAAATGTTATTTTACTTCTTCTTTTTGCAATATACTTCTGAATAACGTCATTGACATATCGTTTGTTTTTAGACAGGTAATTAAATAATCGTTGATTGAATGAGTGCTTGTGCTGCGGGAGTGTCATTATAATATCAAAAATATGTACTTCCTCACCTATAATGCGAATCTTAAAATGATTTCACTGAGGCAAGATCGACCGCCGCAACACTACATCTAAGCAATTGCAAATGCATTGAATTAAATAACTAAGGCACACCCAGCCAGGGGTACTCAAGGAAATTAGTTTAGATATTTCTTATTGATATTCCATCGTTTTGTTTTCCAAACTAGAGTCTAAGATAGCTATTGAATGCTACTCAATAGAAGGTGTTGTCGTCACTGTATTAGCATGACGGGTGAACGACCACAAAGAATGCTCATGGCGTCACAGTTCTCCTATTGTATTATGAAAGTTTAGTGAATCACTCAAAATTATATAACCTGGTACCTATGCATGCATGTATTGGGCTTACTTATATGTAGGAAAAACATTGTTGATAAAACGTAACAAAATTCTTTTCTGCAATAAAAATCAGTCCAGATCAAAATCAAAATTTACGTTGTCTACCTAAAAATGATAAATTGTTATTAGCAATTAACGGCCCCGCGAGTTTGGCTCGTAAAAAAACACTAGGCGTTAACTATTTATACTTCAAAGAAGTTAACTCATTTTGAGCTACAATTAATGAATTGTTTTTTTTACAGGATGAACGAGCAGGATTTAATGGTGGCGCGCGCGTTGGCGGCTGAGTCTAAGGAGAATTCACCAGGTGGATCTCCAGGACCGCTCAGAAAAACTGTGCTCACCAACCTAGCCGATAAACTTAACACATTCAGGTGAATAATGTTATATTTTTTTCGTTTTGAAATATAATACAAACTGTCAAAGCCAGGTGCTGTTTTAAACAATTTCCAAGCTTGTCGTATAGTACCTTCTCGTGTACAGTTTCGTTATTCAGTGTCTAGATGGCGCTGCATGTAAGACACAGCTAAAAGTCCGCTAACTGTATTGCTTATTTGATGAATTACTTAAAAGAATAATAAGTTTATAGAACAGTTAATATAAATAATACAGACAATGATTGATCTCAATATGCTGATATCCAGCTTTTTTCTCCTTTGGTTAAAGTCATGTCAAAAATGACAAGACGTCAAACCAAATGTCAACACATTTTTTACGGGCGTACTGAACTTAACCTGTAAATTATAAGATTTCACGATAAATTGTACTTTTAAATGTAAATATACAAAATAATGACTGATTGTAAACTTTGTAGTGATAATATTGTGAACGTTTTCTTACAAAATGACTTATTATGAAAGTATTGTGGTGAAACTTGGTAACTGTGTTGTTTAAAGATGGATAGAAGACCTATTAAAGTTAAGCCGAGATCTAGATCAAAGACTCGTCCCACGACCAGCGAGGAATTCGCTGCTGACGATGAAGACAGGTGCGTACTCTTGTACGTAAGATATTCCATCAAATAACCGTATGTATTTTGATATACATGTATACTTTTTCAAGTGGTCATCCGAAACCGTACTTTCTACGCTCAAATTTTACAAAACGTTCCTTAAACCCTCTGTTGTTTATAATCAAATTTTGTACATTTTATGTTGTATAGCGTTGTCGGAAGTCATCGGTCTTTGTTGACATTCGTGATTCGCGCAATCGATTTCACGTCTCTATTACACGGTGCGTTCCAATACACGTATAAAAAGTGCATCGATAAAAATTAATGACTTATTTACACAAACATGGCTACGGTATGACTCATTATTCGTTATAGCTACTATGTAATTTGTAGGTATTTGGTTTATCCTCTCATTTGTGACGTAAAACAAAGACCATGAATATTTTCTCTTTGTTCTAAATTAGCGTATGATTTGAATCGTAGTAATATACACTTAATAGCCTAATGATACTTAAAAACAATATCAATATCATAGAAATAATTTTCAAATGCAAAAAGGTAAGTAATACTGAATTTACGCCGAAACCGATGTTACTGCGAAATAATATTATGTACTATCGATAGAATAGAATAGAATAGAATATTCTTTATTGTACACCATGGAATTACAGCAGTGATTCTTAATACATACTTTCGTTTGTTTTTAGAGTACTGATTTAGTACAACTAACCTCAACATCCGACATGCATAACCTCAAATCTGAGGGCACGGCAGTGCCCCTGCCAAGTCTCGAGCAAAACGGGCACGGCCGTACCATCTTTTCTCGAAGCGATTCGCGGCTGTTTCGCCCCCCCTGTATCTTCGACGTGGACAAAGCTAGGAGTTTAGCTTTTCGGGGAATAATAGTAGGCATTAGAACAAGCTTAAGTTCGAAATTACATGCCAATTGAATTAATGGTTTAGGAGTTACGGTCGATCAAAGTTACACCATTTTGTCACTCACTGACTCACTGACAGATCATCAAAAATCTAAGGTACTTCTAGCAGACTTAGAAACTTCAAATTTTGCACCAAGATAGGTCCTTAGCCACATATAAAGGAAAAATTATAAAAACATTAAAAAATAATATGCCATAGAAAACAATTTTATATTTGCGGTTTGGCAAGAACATTATGTATGGATTTTGACTGCATTGTTAACTTTGTTCGTTGTTTAAGTACCTATTCAATTGGATGAATACATACATAGAATAGAAAAGAATAATATAAATGTAATACACAGACTATCATTAATACAAATTAATACATAAAATTCATAATTCATTAAATTAATAAAGCTAAAACTCCATTGTATTGCGATAAATATTGTATGCGCGCTCGATAGATGGCGTTGTACGTGTCTGAATCGCGCTATGGTTTCGTTACAAAGCGCAGTCTAAGTAGTACTTCAGAATAATTCGATAATTTTCATTTGATAGCGCCACCTGTCTATGAAAAACCATTTCGAAACTAAAAAATATTGTAGTGATAATTGATATACGGAGAACTTTACGTGTTATTTAGTTTAGTTTAGCTATAGTTTGTAAGTTAGTAGATATATATATGCATATATATATAAGTTTAAGCTTGTTTACATTAGAAGTAACGAAGTCTCAGAGAAGAAACAAAAGAGATAGAGATAGAGAATGGGTTCTAAGCAAAGCAGTAGCTGAAGTCCTAGAAATTATGACACCTAAAAAAAAAGAAAGAAATACACTTACAAAAAATAAATGAGATCCCACCAAAAACATTAAATGTAAAAAAATGCCAAGTCTCTCGATGCAGTCTTTCCATCGTAAAAAGTTTTGAGATCTCATAGAAGCCAAGTCCTATTCAAAATATTTTGTAGTTATAAATCAACATTTAGTAATTGTATCAATAGTTTTCTTTATATTATAATTATAGTGACTTGGCAATGAGCACAAATTAAAAGCTGCTTGATGCCTGGAATTATGTGCAAATGTTACTGACGAGACCAGTGATCAGATTATTTGTTATGTGTGAATCATGATGGTCACTACCGACTACATGCTCCAATACAATAATTAAGAATACCTTACGGGCCATCGCTTTATGAAAGTAAATGAATCGAGAGTACACTAAGACTGACTGCCGTTGCCGAAATTCGGTTGGGACGACACGGATAAACCAAAAGAAAATTAATTTTGTGATATTAATGTTTACGCATGCGGTGTGTGTAACTTTCAACTCCTACAAATATGCCGTTTTATTTGTTTCTTCTTGTGCTCATTGCCAAGTCACTATAATTATAATATAAAGAAAACTATTGATACAATTACTAAATGTTGATTTATAACTACAAAATTATTTATTACTTAAATTACAAAATATCAGACTAGCGGACGTATTTTCACGAAATAAAAGAAATGGGGGTTCATGTATTATGGTAAAATCATATCTTAGATTTAAAATTATCTCCGAAGCAAAAAGTTTAAGTATCTGCAACGTATTTGAATGTAGTGGCATAGAACTAGTCGATCATAAACTTATAATATTATGTATTTACAGACCACCTAAAAATAGGCAAGATTACCTGGAGTTGTTTTTTTCTAGACTTACAGAATTACTTAACAAAATATCATATTTAAGGAGAAAAGTAATAATATGTGGGGATTTCAATATTAATCGGTTGGATAACAACAATGTATCTAGACAATTTGAACATCTACTAACAAGTTATAATCTAAAACTAACTATAAACCAACCCACTAGGATAAGTAGTATGACATGTATAGATAATATAGCCCATAATATTAGAGGTTCAAAATCAAAAATTCTGGAATTTTCTCTGTCTGACCACACAGCCCAATTACTGACTTGCCCTATAAAGAAAAGCTATTACATTACTCACTGGTTTAAATATATACGCGACTATTCTGAAGAAAACATAATCAAATTTGTTCAATGCATAAAGAGTCTTAATTTCACAGAGTGCTACTCGTATGTTGATCCTGAAAAGGCATACAATTCGTTCTATGATTTGTTTCACCTACTTTATGATCTGTGCTTTCCAACCATACGAGTGAAAATACCAATAACAAAAAAACCTAAATGGCTCAGTAAAGGCATTCAAACATGCTCAAAACGGAAACGTATATTACTTTGGAAATATAGGCGAACGTCAAATCTAGAAGATAAAAAACACTTCAAAGACTACGCAAAACGATTTAACTCAATAATAAAAAAGACTCAAAAAGCACAAAACAGCTATTATATTAATTCATCTAAAAACAAAGGTAAAGCGATATGGCAAGTCATAAATAATTATAAAACCGTGACTCCTAAAGAAAATATAGAACGAATAAATGTAGGTAACAAAATAATTACATCGCCGAAAGAAATAGCTCAATCATTTAATAACTATTTCATAGATGATATAAAACCTTTGTCTAATGATTCTAATACATCCTCGGCAGCACTTGTTTGTAATCAATTAAATTCAATTTTCTTGAAACCCACAAATGCACAAGAGGTAAACCGGATAATACGAGGGCTAAATAATACTAATAGCACGGGATACGATAGTATAAGTACTAAAATTGTAAGGCGAGTTTCTGATTATATTGCGCCAGTACTCAGTCATATTATAAATCAGTGTCTTGAATATGGAGTATTTCCTTCAAAACTAAAAATAACGGTAATAAATCCACTATTCAAAAAGGAGGATAAAGAAGATATGAGTTTTTACAGACCAATTGCTCTAATACCAGTTATTGCAAAAATCTTTGAAAGGGTAATCTATGATAACTTATATAACTATTTCAAAAGCAATAATATACTTGCAAATGAGCAGTTTGGTTTTCGCAAAGGAAGGTCTACAAGTGATGCTCTTTATAAATTCTTAGGTAAAATAATGAAAGGACTGGACGACAAGCAACTAACAACTGCTGTTTATATGGACATGTCGAAGGCGTTTGATCACGTAGACCATAATCTACTATTAAAAAAGTTAGAAAAATGTGGGGTGAGAGGAAATGCTTTAAACCTTATAAAGTCGTATCTAAGTGAAAGGTATCAAATAACTCAAATAATAAGAATAATAAAAAATACAGAACAAACATACTTGTCAGACCCTAAAGTCATCAAATATGGCGTGCCACAGGGGAGTATTCTTGGCCCACTGTTGTTCATCATCTATATAAACGACCTCCCAAAAACTATTAACCAGGAAATTATACTATTTGCAGACGATAGTACAGCCATATTTACTGAAGATGACAAAAGCAAACATGAAGATAATATAAACAAATCTCTTGACGAAATTATAAACTGGCTAACGGCTAATAACCTGAAAATTAATATAACAAAAACTAATTATATGTCCTTTACAAACAAAAATACTAAATCAACAAATCTAAATATAAACTACAAGGGAACAAAGATTAATGAAGTCCATAATGCTAAATTTTTAGGAATACATATCGACTCAGAACTAAACTGGAAATTTCAAATTGATCAGGTCTGTAAAAAATTGAACCAGTTCTCATACGCCCTCTATATGTTACGCAAAGTGGTAAATGAAAAAGTGTTGCTAAATGTCTACCACGCATACGCAGGCTCCACATTAAAATATGGCATTATTTACTGGGGTAATTCTACTAACAGAGAATTTGCTTTCAAGGCTCAAAAAAGATGTATTAGAAGTATATGTGGACTTAAACCAAATGATACATGTAGAACAGAGTTCAAAAGATTAAATATTTTAACTCTTCCTTCGTTGTACATATTTGAGGCAGCAGTAATGATAAAACGCGATATCAAAAATTATGAAACATTGAGAAGTGTGAGACACAAAAATCAACTATGTATAAATAAATGTAGAACAGTTAAATTTAGAACAAGTATATTTGGCATGGGAGTAAAAATTTATAATAAAATACCAGAATGTATAAAAAATATTCCTAACATTACTTTATTTAAACTGAAACTCAAAAAGTTTCTAATATCCAAAGTGTATTATTCAATTAATGAGTTTCTAGAGGATAAAAATCTTGACTTATTCTAATAATTAACTGTGACATATGCATAAATATAAATCCTTTATTCTTTAATTGACTATAAGTGCTGACATAAATATTTTAATGAATGTATGACATGATTAAAACCTCGAGATAATTAAGTGATGTACCTACCTAGCTAAACTTGTAAGTAATTGTGTATTCAAAATAATTATTTTCTTCTCATTATGACATTGTACACCTCAAAGGTATGTTACAGCGATTCTATACATGTTTAATTCTAAGAACCATATTTTACCTGTGACAACAATAAATGAATTTGGTTTGGTTTGATTTGGTTTGGTTTGGTTTGGTTTGAAAATATTTTGAATAGGACTTGGCTTCTATGAGATCTCAAAACTTTTTACGATGGAAAGACTGCATCGAGAGACTTGGCATTTTTTTACATTTAATGTTTTTGGTGGGATTCAAATATTCATGATATCCCTTACCACCATACCCTACTGCATACCTATTATAAACTGCTTGTTTTAAAGTTTCCATAACAAAAGTAATTGTTTATCGAGAAATAAGCTCTTAATGTTTTTGTTATCGGTACCTAACGAATATGCTCTGTAAGACTGAGAGTTTCGAATAAGTACTTAATGATTTTCGTACACCAAGTGGAAGAAGACAAAAAGGACGAGAACTAACTCTGCTAGGTATGTCGCTTTGTATACGATCTGCGTATCAATTTAACATGGAAATTCCCAAAAAAACCCCATTGTAAGCAAAACATTTTTTTGATTTTCGTTCACGCCTCTTTTTTTGGTTATTTAGATCGCAGACGCGATGGCATACATCGACTTGAAGATTAGCGTCATTCAATGAAATTTTCTGAGTCCAATGCCCTCGCTAAACCTACGCGACCTCATAAGCGTGGCTAACGTCTAAACCGACTTATTTGGTGCTGGTTGTTACCGAAAAAGTGATAAACGCTAGGCAGAAGTATATTGCATTAGAAGTATTTTCGAAATGTATTGTATCTGCGTAAATTTCCAAATTTGGCTTTTTGCCAAACTGTGTAACTCCTAATTCTGTGGTACTGGCGTGAAATAATCTTTTTTAAACATAAAAGCCATCCATCGACAATATTTTTCGATTTCCTATTATTTGTATAATTACAAGTAACGTCGCAAAATAACTGCAAATTTTTGGGCATGTAATGTAAGTCGGCGCGACAACTTTCGACACTCTTCCAGCACATATTTTCAGTTTTTAGCACATACGATATCCAATTTCGAGTATCTCAATTAGAGGTCAAGTATTGTACCTACGTAATTAGGTTAATCTCATGATAAGGAAATGAAAATCACGTATGTTTTGCGAAAAAGTTGAATATCTATGGGAATAGAATATATCCCGTATTAACCTATAGAAAGCGTTAGATTGTCCATCGAGATCTTAAAAAAATCAAACATTAACTTACTGTATGACAGACCATAAATATCATCTTGTATATATAATATTGCGATGCGGCTTGTGTTTCAAGTTTTCGTGTCTGAGTCACGCCTGGCCAGGAACGTAACAGTTTTAGGACAATGACTCTTGACCCACACTCATATTAGGAGTCATACCATGTACAAGGAGAATTCTACGTATTATATGAACACTACGTATGGAATAAATGGCAGTAGTACTCGGTGTTAATAAGCCTATTGCGAATTCGACGCCCAGAAGTCTGTAACGTAACCTTAAATTAATGATGACCCATCTAAAAGGGTCCCGCGAATTAAATATTACTTGGAAAGAGCTTGTATTTGATGTTGACTGTGAAATTACAAAGGAATTTATAAAGAGGTACAAACTGAAGCGGCATTTTTGTGTGAATTTTCAGATAAATAACTTTCAAAAACATAGTAGTTCATGTCTCACGAAACTTTATAAAACAATCTGCCGTAAATCATTTTCGACGTTCCCAATTCTTTGAACGCTTAAACACTCTCCTTAATTAGTCATAAAGCAAACAATAATTTAATTATAAACACGAAAACTAAGTACTTAATCAGTGGAAAGAGACATGCGAACTAACAGCTGGTTGGTTCATGGGTGGTCGCAGTTTTACAGGTTTTTCAAATAACTTGCTCTATTTCCATTGAATACCTCATTCATATTTAATAACTCATAAGCCATCAATGTTAAAACGATCCGATAAAACGGACCAGCAAAACTGAGACTTCTTGAAGTCCGTTATCGCATGCCATTTGTAAAATGGCTGTAAAACGAAAATTTTCAGTTCGCCGTGACGCAGTGAAATTTTCGCCTTCCACAGTAATATGTGCTTAACACAACATTATCAATACTTCATCAGCACTCTATCATGATTCGACATTATCAACACATTTTTTTAATATAATCAGGTTGATTTTAGTGCTTCGGTGTAACCACTGAAGGGCAGTGGTCCGCGAAAGTTAACTCTAAATACTCCCCTGTTTTATCGCCTAATTATTAAAAAAAATGAGTTTCCTAATGTATTGACTGGTGACTATTGGTGTGTTGTTCGAAGATATAATTTCAATGGCGAATCGGCAAGAACTTTTCAAGATTCTTGGTCAGTATATGAATTAATTTGTTTATAGTTATAAATAAATTTTCGGCTTCGGTTTAAACCTTCAAAGAGAGGTGTGTAGAAGTGTGTGTCTGAATACATGTTTTTTTTACAATTTTTATTTTATTTTTGAAAAACGTTTATCAGGTGTGAACTTGTTTGCAATAATTATTTTCCATGCGAAATGTCAAAACTTTTAAAATTAAATCGGTCTTTGTCTCAAAAAAAAAATAATCTAATCGTGCTTTCAAAAACATAATATTTTAAGCAAACTATAATTGTCATGTCAAATGATGTCTAATTTATTGGGGTAACCTATAGAGTCTGAAACTATTCCGATTGTCCTGAAATAGCCTGTTATAAGATTTTTTTTAATTTACTTTAGAATTAATATTCCAGTACACGGCTGCACAAAAATGAGACCTCGATTCAATTTCAGCAGAAAAGAGTTTATTTATTCAGTTCACTGGTTAGCGTGTGCCTTTAATTAGCAAACACTTTCATTATTAACTAGCTCGATAGAAACAGACAATAGTTAATCCGTGTTTTTATACTCATGCATATTGAAATCAAGATAATTCACGGATCACTGGTTATTTGCAATCAGATTAATTTAATAAATTATTTAACGGCCAGGTAACTGGAGTGTTTCTTTTAATGAACATATTTGCTAATTACCTATTATATGTTTTGTGTTCTATTTTCATTAAAAAAATAAACTTCAATAATATAGAATAAACATAGTTTTAAAATAGTTAACACGTAAGCGACGATTTTGGGTGAAATGTGCACCGAAATCATTTTTCGTAAACCTTTTCTGCGCGTGAAGTAACCCTGCACATGTTTTAATTATATATTTCAGCGTTCGTTTTTTCCCGTCATGAATTGAATGCCACCGATGTGGACACCTCATACAATCTGTATCTAAAAGTCAGGTGCAAAGTCCATGGATAAACAATGCAAGAAGTATTTGGATAAGGGGAAATAAATAACTTTAAAACAACTACTAAAAACTTGCTAAACCCAATATTGTAGAGTTCGCTGACCATATTTTATGGGTGTTAGTAAATCTGGGTTCTTCCACAATCTTTGCTCCTAACCGCACGGCCTGAACGAAGTATTTATTCTGTATATTTTATGCCCTGCCTATAGTGTATTTCGTCAACATCGATGCATTTACGCGTGACGTCACGTGACAAATGAACGACAGTTCCGCCGTCATCTGAGGGGAAGCACCTTCGCACACTTAACTATACGTTAAGTTAGACAAATGACTTTATTATTAAGTTTAAAAATAAATACTAATACTAAAAATAAAAATGAAGAATTTATTCTAATGAGCATTAAAAAATGTAACCTCACGAAGGTTACATTTTTTACACATACATACAGGAACTTGAGCGTCCATAGCCTTGTTGAAAAAATAACAGTTTACGATAAGATAACGGTGTTTTAAATTAGTTACATAATGCTTATGTAATGCTAGCTCTTGTGTTGTTTCTCTCGTTTAAACTTTTCTCGGAAGATAAGCTATCGTCAAGCCAAATTCATTAAAATCGGTTTAGCGGTTTAAGAGTTTAAAGCGCAACAAAGTAACTCAAATCGCTCTTAAGATATGTTGGTAATTTCTTTTCGTAAGTAGCGACCTAGGACTAGTCTCAGAACACAATCGCCTGCATATTTTTTTACAGAACAACTTAAAAAATGAGGCCATTAGAAAAACAAAATTGTCATCCATTTTGTCTTTGTAAAAAATAGTAAAAAAATTAGGAATATTAAAAAACTGATACACCCCATTTTTCCCGCTTTCTCTGACCTTTGGCCTAATATCTGACATTGACTTCAATTTTATTGAATTATTTATTAAGAGGGTCAACGCTGAATACTCGACTATCTAAAAGCTTTCAGTGCTTAATAAGAAACTTGTACTATCTACCAAAACTCCTCGTACTCTGCTTTATTTTGCGAGCATTAACATAAAAAAACTTGTTTACATGTTTATTAAACGTGTTATCGCATGAATGTTTGTTTTGTTTGTTACATCTGTCTGTGATGTCATGTCAGGCCGCTACAGTATCTGTGATAACGGCAGCGTCCAGACACCTTTTGTTTGCAATTTTTGAGCATTCGGCGGCATCGTGGTCGTGGCGGGAGGTTCGCCGGCCGCCGCACTCGCGCTCTCAGTCGGCCGCTCCACGCCGCCACGGCTCCCGTCGCCACTCGCACTAGCGCGCGGCTCGCTCGCGAACGCGATACCGACTGCGGAACCTATCCGCATATTTACTTCCATAAATTCATCGGACAAACAGCTTTCTACCCAAAATATCAACATCCAGTCCATTAAATAATCGTGTACAATTGCATCACGACTTCGCGCCGCAAAAGGTTGCCGCATCAAAACATTCGATTGCAACATTTTACACAACTTTTGGTTATAAACTCTTGAAAATTGCAACAATTTTAAAGACGTATTCCAGTAACTTAAAGTTTGCCGGATCGTTCGTCTTAAATTGCGATTGCAACAGTGCGGTACCAAGGTTGCTCGTGAGAAAACTTTTGAACAGTATTTGGGATTAAGTGATGTGTTTAAACTAACGTGAAACAATGTTGTCGATGGAGTCTTTGTGGTGTGGGTCGGAGAGTGAGTTGTCGACGCTGAGGTTGTGTAAAACCGCGGCGGATCGACCGGAGTACCGGCTGTCGAGGCGCAAGCCCTCGAAGAGTCTGATCCCGCAGGCGCTGCTGCACGCTCCGGACCCGCAGCCGAGGGCACACCGGCGACGAAGGTCTGGCACTTGGCCGTAAGTGTACACCAAGCACTGGCACACCCCACTCGCTAAATATTTACAATTTAATTTGTACACACAGCCCTTATCAGTTCATACTATGTATTTAAGTATGTACTATATGATTTATCATGTATGTGCGATAGAGGTCTACTATACCACAAATTGCTAGAAACATCGGCTATTATCATTTTCATTGCTTTATTGGTAATGGTGTCGTAACTGGAGGAACATAAAGCAACTTAATGATCTAATTAGCTCAGGTATCATGTTCATATCAGATTGCTATTAATTTCGTATTTTCTTCACCTTATCTACTTTATCTCTGTTCAGAGATTCAAATGTTTGCACCGTGTACTTTTATGTGGAAGCGAATTATATGCTAAATAACGAACATAAGAAAGGCATAAACCTCAATTACAGCTAGTTTCATAGTTTCTAAGCAATTAAAATAGTACATAACGAATGCCGTTACATTCTAGACTCTGGGCCAACGCGTTTGGAGCAACGTTCCAGATATACCTGTCTAACATGTCTTTCATATCGCGTACATGCACCTATATGTCACAGAGCTAAAATTACACTACTTCAAACAAATCTGCGTCTTTCGAACTTTCTCTTTTAAACCTATATCAAGTTAATTCAAGTGCTGTGGATCAGCCGCCTCTATAGGTAGTAGTTCTATGGTTTCACTGGGTACCTCGTCTTCGCATCCGTCCCGACCCAGATAGCAGATGATGCGTTGCGGCTTCAACCTTCGTAACTTGGTCAACATATTCCAAGTATCATTCGAAACTATTATTTGCTAATGTTATGGTAAATGGTTGTAAGAGCAATTAAAACAATTGCCTATCGTTTTAGTATTGTCAGTGCAATACTCAATGGTATTTGACCTAGTTTATCAAATTTTGAACGTGACTGATACATGCATAGAAAAATTAAATATGCATGCATTCTTGTCGAAAGCAAACCTAGTGTGTGCCAAGTAAACTGCCTTTTCAAATAGCAGTAAAAGAAATGACAGCCGAACAATGGTCATGAGTAATCGTGTTCTAAAATCGAAAGGTGCATATTTACATACTGATGCAAATCTTCAATTTTTTGCGGTGACCGCTGAGCTCAAATCGTGTGACGTCACGCCACCATAAAAAGAAGAAATAGATGCTATACACTAATAAGTACACAAACCCATTCAAGGTATCATGGTCGAGGTTAAGTCTATAGAAAGTTGATCCTGTTGGTAAACAGGCTTTCCCATTCAGATAAATAGGAAAACCAATCCATTGGCCAGTTGAGACTTTAGTAATACAATGCGTTTTCTAAAACATTCATAATCGATTATGACAACAATTAGGCAAAGAATGTTAATTATTTTGCAAATTAAGTGGGTTTTGTGATGTGTACATTTACATAATTAAGATGTACGGTTCGCTTCATTGATCACTGTTTTCTTTGATTCCAATTGGCGTTATTACTTTCCCTGCATATTTGAGTATCTTATGAAAGCTGTCATTAATAGAAACAAGTATTGAGTTCCAGTGCTTTACATGAAAGGCGTATTTAGAAGATACGAGTTGCAATTGCGAAGTCGCACAGTTCTGGTATCAAAAGTGATATATCATAGTCGGCAATTAATTGTAAATCGCGATGTTTCTCGCCTTGTTTTTTTTTACTACACATCGCCATCTAGTCTTCACATCGCCGTCTTTCATATTTAAACTTAGCAAAGTTTATAATCTTTATGAAAGATGTTAAACTACAAACAAACATATTGATATAGTTTTCAATGCATACGTATTAAAGATAAATTACACCCAGTAGTGAAAAAAATGGTCATAAAAAAAAATCCTAGTTCAGAATCGAACCCGATCTCAGGCATTGCAGTCAGGGCCACTAACCACTAGACCATGTCAGTTTTGGTTCTACATCAATTGTATTGTTCCCTTTCTCACTAATTACATCAAAATTAACACTAATCATAATATAAGTATAATAGAAGGGAAATCTTACACGTTCACGTGTCTCAGTGACGTCCGTCAGTTGAGCAATATTCGCTTTCCTGTAGTAAGCAAGGTTTCATATCCGCGGACATGCAACTATGGCGCGTAATACTGAATCTAATCGCCTATTGTTTCAAACGTATCACGTTTGTTTCTGCTGTTTCTGTTGTTCTTGTTCACGCTTTATACCTTTTGTGGTGTCTGACTGGCATTAACTGGGTTTCTTTAATACATTTTCGCAGTTCGAACTTTGATTTTTTTGAACTCCGTACCCAAAGGGATAAATTGGAACCATGTTATGTACTAAGATCCGCTTTCTGTCCGTCTTCCAGTTATGTATTAAGGCTCTGCTGTCTTTCAGTCTGTCAGTCCATCAAGCTGTATGTCATGAACCGTGAGAGCTATTGTTTTGTTTTGATACTTATTAAAAGGGAAAACGATTTCAGTATCTTCTAATACAAATACTTTTTTATGTATGTATATCTTTTGACGCTTAACAAGGAGGCAATTATATTGCTTGTCAAGTTGTCATGTTTTGTGTGTGAGAAATTGGGTTAGTAGATTTTTCTCAATAGAAAAAAAGTTTCCAATTTCTAGTTGATTACAAGTATAATATTTATTGTATTCTTTGGGTCTCACAACTTACTTGGTTTACCTAGAATAGTACCCAAATCAGTAACAAAAACAAACACCAGAACAGACCCCTATATATATGTATGTAAATCTCCTTTTAATATTAGAAGAAACATCTGCCCTTATCCAAACAAATATTTAGTTCTTGATTCCCACAAACATTGCTATATTTTGTTGTCAGTGACGTAATTCGCGTTTAAACCTTTAACAAGCAATTAAACTCTGAAGTTCATATTGTTGTCTTTATCTATGCATAAACATGCTTCACATGCATACATATATTTTAAAATTGGAGTGTCTGTTTGTAATATTTAAATAACAGTTTTTTTAACAAAACGATTTTTATTTTTGTCCGTTCCGGTTAATCGCTGAAGATAGGGCCGGTTTTGACGGGACTTCTATTGGCAGGAACTAGTGTAATAAGGAGTAACTTTAGGCTATTTAAAGGCAAAAAGGGCTATTTTTATAGCGATGCTGTGTTAAAAACTTAAAATACCAAAAATCTGATGGACACATAATATAAAAATATTTCAATTTCAAGGAACCACTTGAGGCAATACCGGACTAATAAGATCGTGGCCTCATTTACTGTAGCTAATTAAATTAACTATAGGCATAATACTGTAAACTAGGTAACTAGACATTACTAGACCAGTTTCACCAGTACAAAACATCCTAGGTAGGTTAAAACACAGTTTTATGGTAGTACCATTAAATATTCAGATCTAAGTCAAGATGATAGCAGAGTGTATTAGCACCCACTTATAAAGGCACAGTTATCCTGAATACTATTAAAGTTTGAGATGCCGCCATGATAATTTTCTTATGTAGGCGATAGATTGGAATATTTTCTCGAGCATTTCCTTGTAATTTAACATTCGCGTGAACGCTCGGCGCTCTGTTCTATGATTTATGATCGTTGGCTAGAGACACATAATGCTCACAGTGACAGTTTACATACGTGTAAAATTTCGTTGATAGAGTCCCGTTGCCAAACGGCAAGAAACGGAGCCCTTTAATATAGATTTTCATACGAAAAATAATCATACCATTTTGGGGGTTCTCCATACTTAGAACTCAAACTCATTTTTTTACAGTTAACACGTTTAGGTTATCCTTAGATAGATTGCCGCTAATTTTAATTAAAAATTGGTCGAAATGTTATACCAATACACACACTGGTTTATAAAATTACGTCTTAACCAAACCGATCGCTGTCGGCGTTAGATTTTTGAAAGGGTGATACTGACTGGCTAACTTAGCTATCGGCTTGTGTTTTATTACAAGTAAATTTTATAGACTATCATCACCATTTCGCATTAAATGTGATTTGAATAGATAACCAACAGGATGGACGATGCAGTTACATCATTAACGTCCCAAGTAGGAAGGTCGTATTATAATTAATATGATAATATGAATAGATACAGCTTCATATAATACCTGTGTTAACCATATTAAATCTACGTCTCTTTCGAGAGCTGACTCGCACATCATTAAACGCAATGTTTATTTACCCCTATGTTCGGTTCAGTTTTGAATCCAGAAAAACAGAACCAGGCCCTATAAAGTTTAAAATAAAGGTAAGGTATGTAGTATAAAACCTCTTTCGAATATAATAGAACAATCTATCGACCGGCATTTCGTAAAAACCGCAAGAATGTTAAAACAATTTTAAATCAGATTTCCCTTCCTTCGGTAGCATACGATATATAAAATATATTTACAACACCTTACACAATCATTCAATTTAATTGCACAGTACTGAATGATAGATTTAATAGCATAGTAATTACTTACCTATTGTTTATTGATATATACGCTGTGCTGTAGAGTAACGTAATAGATTATTTGCTGTGTGCTAAGCCATGTGTACTCGTAACTCACGATCCGCATGCAACCTGCGGTTCATCATCTCAGCCTATCGCCGTCCACTGCTGAACGTAGGCCTCCCCCAAAGAGCGCCAACCATCCCGGTCCTGGGCAGCCCGCATCCATCCGCTGCCAGCCACCTTCTTCAAATCATCGGTCCATCGTGCCGCAGGACGTCCTACACTACGTTTGCCTACACGTGGTCTCCACTCTAACACGTGTCTGCTCCATCGACCGTCTGTCCGTCTGCAGACATGGCCGGCCCATTTCCACTTCAGCGTGCTGATTCTGCGAGCAATATCGGTAACTTTGGTTCTCTGGCGGATGACTTCGTTACGAATTTTATCCACCAGAGATACCCCGAGCATCGCTCTCTCCATCGCACGCTGAGCAACCTTGAATTTATGGACCAGGCCCACGGTGAGTGTCCACGTTTCAGCTCCATACGTCATTACGGGTAGGACGCACTGGTTAAAGACCCTGGTCTTAAGGGATTGTGGTATCGACGATTCAAAGATATGACGTAGCTTCCCGAATGCTGCCCAGCCCAAACGTATTCTTCTGCTCGCTTCCTTCTCGAAGTTGTGTCTCCCCAGTTGGATGGTTTGGCCAAGATATATGTATTCTTGCACAACCTCGAGAGCAGCGCCATTTACGACCACGGGTCTCGGAAGAACAAGGCCATTGTACATGACTTTAGTTTTATTTAGGTTCATTCCGAGACCCACACGTCGCGAAGAATCGCTTAGGCCGTTAAGCATCAGCTCCAACTCCTGCAGAGATTCCGCCATGATGACTATGTCATCTGCAAATCGCAGGTGTGAGATGTACTGACCGTTGATGTTCAATCCCCGTCCTTTCCAATCAAGCGTTTTAAAAACGTCCTCCAATGCGTTTGTAAACAGTTTCGGAGAGATTACGTCTCCCTGTCTTACTCCTCGACGCAATTGGATTGGTTTTGTGCTCTGTTCTTGTACTTGAACGGTCATTGTCGCGGCCTTGTACAAACACCTCAGCACCTCGACATATCGGCAGTCCACGAGACATCTCTGCATGGATTCCATCACAGCCCAGGTCTCGACGGTGTCGAAGGCTTTTTCGTAGTCCACATACGCTAGGCATAGAGGTTGATTATACTCCTCTGTCTTCTGTATAATTTGCCTTAGCGTATGTATGTGGTCCACGGTGCTGTAGCCTTTTCGAAACCCGGCCTGCTCCGGTGGCTGGAAGTCATCGAACTTTTGGGCGAGACGATTCGAGATAACCCTCGAGAACAGCTTATACACATGGCTCAGAAGTGAAATGGGGCGGTAATTTTCAAGCCGCGTATTATCGCCTTTTTTGAAAAATAATACCACCACGCTTCTGCTCCATGCCTCCGGTGTTATGCCAGTATGGATGACGGAATTGAAGAGCTTAACAAGCTCTGTCAAGACAGGTGTTCCACCTGCCTTGAGCAGCTCAGTGGTTATTCCGTCATCTCCCGGAGCTTTGTTGTTGTGTAGCTGTCCGAGAGCTATTCTAATCTCACCCATGTCAATGTCGGGAAGCTCGTCTGTAAGGTGGCGTGTAAGTCTGGCTCGTGGGTCATCCGCGCTGTGTGCTTGGGGCGGGCTCGATTTTGGTGAGTATAAGTCCCCATAATACTTTTCGACTTCAGCGAGTATCTCTGGCTTCGAGGTAACGGTAGTGCCCTGTGACGTACTGAGTTTTGTCAGGTGACAACGGGAGATATGAGCCTTGGAAAATACTTTTGAGCCTTGGTTCCGCTCTATAGCTTGCTCAATGGATCGGGTATTCGCACGCCGAGTATCGCGTCTTATCAGCTTTTTTATCTCCCTGTTAAGTACCTGACGCTCAGACGGTGTTGCGTTTATGTTTTCTCGCCGTTTCCTCATCAATTCCAGGGTCTCGCTGGTGAGTGCCGACTTGCGTCCATTACTCATCGGTCGAAAATACTTATAGCCCACCTCACGGACAACCCGTACCAGACAATCGGTGGCGTCGCTAATATCCTGAGTAGTTTCCAACATAGCGAATCGATTTCGTAGCTCCAACTGGAAGCTTTCGCAGCCAGCCTCGACCTGGGGCACGGTTGGTCTGAGAGTTGACTTCATCAATCGCGCTCGCTCGATTTTGAGATTTATACTCAGAGTGCCTCTTACCAGTCGGTGATCACTACCGGTATTGACCCTGTTAATCACAGAGACATCTCTGAATATCTGGCGCTTGTTTGACATAATGAAGTCTATCTCGTTCCTCGTCACGTTATCGGGGCTCCGCCAGGTCCACTTCCTTTGGGGCTTCTTCTGAAAGAATGAGTTCATCAGGAAGAGCCCCTGAGCCTCGAGGAAGTTTACCAGCATTTGCCCCCTGTGATTTCTGCGCCCAGAGCCGAAGGGACCCACTCTCGACTCGCCATTCTCTTGTACTCCTACTTTGGCGTTGAAGTCACCCATGACAACAGTGTAGAATGTTTTGGTACGAGACATAGCTTTCACTATGTCTTCGTACATGGCCTCGACTTCGTCGTCTGGGTGCGAAGACGTTGGGGCATACACTTGAATGACCTTCAAAGTGTAACGCTCCGTTATTTTAAGAACAAGGTATGCCACCCTTGCCGACACACTGCCAACTTCCACAATGCTGCCCTTGAGTGACTTGTGGATCATAAAACCGACGCCACCTTGAGATGGTTGGTGTCCTTCTCGGAAATAGAGTAAGTGACCAGCCTCGAGAGTTATCGTCTCCTCCCCCTGTCTTCGAAGTTCTGATAACCCTACGATATGCCAGTTAATACGACTTAACTCTACTTCCAATTCGGCAACGTGCTCGTTCAGCCGTAGTGTACGTCCGTTATACGTCGCCAAAGTCAATTTGCGTAGGTACCCTGCCGTCACCCGGGGATTCTTAGCACCCCCCACTGCACCGTTACCGTGGCCGGTACCATGGCCAGGAATAGTGCAGCTACCGGGAACTGGGGGCCGTGAATTTAAATTGTGCTGCATAAGGGGGGGATTTGCCGTAGTCACCACGCTTGGCATGCGGGTTGGTGACCGCAGTTCTGTGGTATAGTTATTCTCCGTGGGGCGCTGCTGCCCGCCCCCGGTGTTGTTTTGTCCCTTAGTCGCCTCCTACGACACCCACGAGAAGAAATGGGGTGGTGCAATTCTAGCCCGGCACCACACGGGTGGTGAACCAACCTGCGGTTACACTGCATCAAGTATGTAAGGTTCTATGTCAGGTCGAATGCGTATATCCTGGTAGAGAAACCATTCTAAAAATATGACGTGTAAGTTATGACTAGGTGCTGTATCGTTTTTGATAGTAGTCCATTGTTGTGATGTATCGAATGGTACCATGGTAATAGTATGTGCTAATGCAGGGCAGAAACCTCATGTAATGAGCAAGAATTACGCCATCATATTTAGATATGAAATAATTTGCTTGGCCTTTTTCAAAAAACGTCTCCTAAGTCAAAGAATATCAAGGCATAAGACAAGGAACTTTTGGGTTACAAACATTCAAGTCACATTCACATACACATACATTCGTAGATCACAAAAATGCTTGTCTTACGTGAGGATCGAACCCGCGAGTCGTCGCGATTTGTGGGTTTGGCGTGGTGACCTCGACCATCGGTCGGTTATGTATGTATTTACAGTATTTTTACAATAAAAAATCAATTATAACAACCAAAGATGTAGTTCGTAACGCTAAATTGAGTTATTGCAATGATGTGTGATGATGCAATAGCGGCTTTTCATATAATCTCGTTACGTTAATAGGTATCCTAAGTAAAGTACGATTCAAATATGTACTAACAGTATTCGCAAAACAAATGTTATCTCACCAAGAGAATGTAGGACGAATGTATAATTTATTCCATGTTAGTATAACCGCGATTGCTTTCATAAAATATTTATTGTTCGGCACATCCACATGTGCCTCTTTATTTCTAAACTCGTGTATGCTAAGTGTCAGTGACGAAATGAATCTATACTTACGTCACTTGCTTAGGTGCATTTGTGAGATGTGTAGAATTACAAACAGGTATTGTGAAGACATCGATTTTTGTTGTGAAATAGACAGGAAGATGGTCTGGAAACTCCAACCCCGTCCGTTCAGGATGGATTAAAAGAACGCACCCTTTTTTTTCTGGCTCTATATTCGGAAAAATGTGGCCAAACCACTACCGCCAAACACAAACCACAGTTCCCAATCACTAAAAGTCAACGATTAAAACAGTCAAAAGACATGCTGAAACGTATGAAGATGTTATGAAGATAAAAATCCCTGGTCAATAGAAATTTATTTTATAGATCTTGGAATCGGCAATTATGAGATTCATAAGAAAGGCGACACCAGCCATCTTGCGCACCGTTAATACTAGGAACTCATGTTGACCTGTCATCTAACTGTTATGACCATCCGGCCATTATGAAGATGACATTAATCGAACGCCATCTCAGGTTTTAAGACACTTCATACATCGGTTTATGAATCTACCTGACCGTTTCCTTCTTAAAGGATATTTTACGGTTCAACATATACGCTAGTAGATGCACAAAAAATGCAGCTTCTATGCTAGCAAAATATATTTTTCATATAATATTATCGAAATAAATACAAGTCAACAGATGATAAGCCCAAAATGGCCATTCTCCAATTTGGCCATATCACTTTCCGCCATAACGTACCTAATTAACTCTCAAATGAAAAATGGGTTGACGTACATTAAGCAGAAACGGCTGAACCACTAGCAGATATAAACGACACTCATCATTCAAACGCATCACACCCATCTTGCTGTTTATATCTCTCGAGCACATGCGTGGGTGGATAAGGATTTAATTCTGTATTTCCTTCTTATGCAAGCTTGATATACTATAAGTAGTTGATTTTAAATTACACTTCTATTGCTGAAACGTTAGACTAGTTACTACTAACCAGTTTTGATGGAAAATTACCGTCTGTACCACTTACGAATGTTCCAATCGCAATGTTTTCTGTGTCAAAAATTTCGAAAGAGTACGTTTTTTATTTTGAGTCATAGTACATACAAGTTTTTTTTTAAGCCTGTTTTGAGTATAATACGTTTATTAGATTTGTCATAAGTGCAATTAAGGATTTTGTCTGGAGAATCAGGCTGATAAACCAGTCACATGTTTTAGGACAAAAAGAAAAATGATTACCTAAACCAGTAGCCAAGTTACATTAAAAATTCTCCGAGTGAAACCGATGGCGAATTCTTCCTATGTATTAAACAGCTGATAACTCAAACGTGAACTTGTGCTTTTGGTTCGTTTTATTGGTCTTCTTAGTTCTGTCGTAGCCTTCAAAAAGTTTACCACTTGGCTTCTATCTTTTGCTATAGAATCTAGTGAATATTCTGTGTAAGTTAGGTTTACCAAACCAGACGTTCAATGGTCCATAAAACTGCCAATGTTCTAATTTCATCGTAAGTGTAATCAATGCAGTTAAGGCCAAACGTGTATCGATTATTCAATTAACGTATCGTAGGTAGTGTTCTAATTTTGTTACCTATGTTGGTAATTTAATTTCTTCCTCAAGGTCTCTAGAAAGGACACCATCAATATGATCGGTTGCCGGAACGTGCTTTTTATAGGATTTAACGTTACATAACTTAAGAGTACGATTTTTTTTCCAATATTCGTCTTGTTGTGGTCTCAGAGCAGTCAGAATGAAGTCAATATTATTGCTGGTGTCGAAGAGAGACGCGGCTCTACGCACAATATTGCTCTGTCACGCTTCCACAACCATAAAAATATAGCCATTTAAGATGGTGATAGACCCCCAGAATATTGACTACCATTAAAACCATCTCAACCTACCATACCTTAAGTTACCGTATTGCCTTGCTTTGTTGTACGCCGCCGCCGTACCAAGGACTGGGTCTAAATGAATATCATTTTGCTGACTAACATGGACTTTAAACTTATGCATTTATTTTTCTCTTATTTTGTTAACGGTTGGTGTATCACGTTTACTTCTTATCAGATACTGGTCAAAAACAATGATTAAAAGTTTGTTTCAGACTTAACCTTCATAATCATAATTAATAATCACGATATTTTGTTATTACTGTGGTTTTGAGATTTAATCAATGATGCATTATTTGAGGTATACTTTTCTCCAAAAAATGTAACTAGTACAATCAATTTCATTTCACGTTATTTCTCCTACTACTACTTACGGCTTTGGAGGTCGTTTAAGACATTGTACTTACCTACCTGAATTAGTTTTCACCTTGTCTTATTTTTTTATCTAGCCCCGTGCTCTACAGACCGTAATACGTAATCTATTTGTCTATTTTCAAATTGTTTGTTTCAGTCTACAAGTTTTTACTTTCACAAAAAATTGCTTGTAGAAACACTTTTTGTTAGATTAGCCTTTCTCATCCATTCTCTTTTAGTCATTATGGCTAGATATCCAGCTTTCAATGCCTTTATTTACACAAGCACACAATACACAAAAGTAAATTAATTTAATCTCAATTGGATATTGTTTTAATTGCTTTTATGTATTCTTAGTCTCGTTTTCGTGTTTACAATAAAATTTTGTTAATAAAAGGGTTTTGATTAAGCATTCGTCATACCTTGAAATAATTCACTAAAATAATCCGGAGAATCATTTTCATTCAACACTTCTTCGTCCATATTCTTATCCAGTTTCCAAACAACATCTTTTATAGCTAAAGCCTTTTACCGTAGTACCGTAGGCAAATAATTTCCTTTTCTAACACGGAAATCTTTATAAGCAATATTCTGCTATGGATATATTGAGTCCCGCAATCTTTCTCATGTATAGACACTATTGTGCACAAATTGTTCACGTCCGTTCCATTTACGGTACGTATCAATTTGCTGTCATGATTAATAATAATAATAATAATAACCCCCCCGGGGGGATCACCTTGACGTGGTGGGGGGGCTTCCGGATACATGGTACTGGTCACATGGTCTGAACATCTTATCAACCATAAACACCTATATATGGTACTGGTCATATGGTCTATTAACTCACCATTCAATCACCTATCCCAACTAACGATCCCCAAACCCATTAAATGGAGAAAAATATGGAAAGTCAATCAAGAAGATATAGTTTGCGGCCGCTGCCCGGGGGTCGCCGGGGCGCATCTGGAGCCGACGCTGGATGCCACAGCATGCGAACCGTTGGCGACGGGGGACTGAACAGGCGGGTTCCCCTCGAACAAAGTACGACAGCCGACCGTTCACCATCACCATCATCCTCCGAACATTCACTCTTTGCTAACATCCCATCACCATCATCAACTCATACTTTATTCCGATCCCCTATTTCATCGCCATCATCTACATATTCAACTCGTTCTACAAGGTCAGCAGCTGTTGTGCAGGAGGCAATAGCCATTAACCCTGCACCCACTGCAGGCCCTCTTCGTGCGCGAAAAAAGTGGTCTGAAGATATGAACCGATTCATATGGCGCACATACTTGTTAATAACGAAATGTGAGACTACACAGTTAAATAACTACTTAGAATCTTTACACCGAGAATTTGATGATAGATACCCAGATATGCAAGCTACTCGGCAACGGGTAGGTGATCAAAGAAGAGCTATATTAAGGAGAAAATTATTAAGTCAAAATGTACTGGAAGAAATAGAATCTGAAGTCAAGGAACATATTCAAGCTTTTGATCACTTACCCTGTACACTCAACAGAAACCTTACGGGACACACTACATTAACACAATCACACACAGCTACTGCAGTCACTAGCAGAATGAAGTGGTCCGATGAAATTAATGAAGATATTATTAAACTATATTTTGAAGCAACAGAACTCGATACAAACAAAACTAACTACAGGAAAAAACTTTACGATTTATTTATAGAAAAACATTCAAATTTATCTCATATAACAGAACAAAGAATTGCAGACCAAAGGAGATTATTATTTTGTAACAAGGCTAACGAAGATAAAATTAGTAGGTTAAAAAAAGAGGTAGAATTAAAACTGACGGAACAGAATAGTTATCTTCATTGCGACATTGGACGAGTAGAAGACGCAGTAATGAATATACATCCACATAATACCACATTAGAAATACACGCATCTCCAGAACAACCAGTAACGGAGAGTGTAGATGTTGCTGAAGAACCTATTTTAACAAATAACGATTCTATGGAATACCTAGAAGCAGAATTTAATAAGGCTGTAGGACAATTTAGTAGCATGGATCCTGAACAAAGGCCCTACATTCCTAAGCAAAGAACATCTCGCAAATTTGCCCAAATCGTCCACAGTCTGAACAGCGTAATTCTCCCGAAACATTTAAATCATGAGCTAGATTTTACATCGTTGCATTGTTTAATTTACTCAGCAGCTTTTACGGCAGCCATTTCTAACGGCACCAAATTAAATTTAGAAGAAAATACGTCTAGGAGTAGGTGCAATAAAAAACCTGCATGGCAAAGAAGGATTGAAAGTAGGATAGAAAAATACAGATTAGAAATAGGCAGACTAACTCAATATATTGCAGGAAATAGAACCACTAGAATATTAAAGACAGTAGACGAAATAAGAATTAAGTATAGCACACATTCACAGCATGAAGAACCAAACACGGAGCCGCAGCATTTTCTAGATACTTTAAAACAAAAACTAAACGTGGCATCCAATAGATTAAAACGATATTTAGCTTGTACATTGCGTAAACAACAGAATGCCACATTCAGTAATAACGAAAGACAATTTTACAGAAATTTAGGTATTGATAATCAGCAAAATCATGAACCTGATGCCCCTTCAGCTCAACAATTACAAAAATTCTGGGCTGACATTTGGGAAAGCCCAGTTCAACATAAGAATGATGCCGATTGGTTACAGAAAATATCAGATACGGGGCACATCAACCAAATGAATTTTGAGAATATCCCAATCGACACATTTGTGCAAATTATCAAGCGTACACATAACTGGAAGGCACCGGGTACAGATAATATACACAACTATTGGTATAAAAAGCTTAGTTCCACACACCCATTCATTCACAGTAAAATCTGCCACTTCATACAGTCCCCACACTCTATGCCATCTTTTATAACTCATGGAATCACGTACATGTTGCCGAAAGGTTCAGACTCCAAAAACCCTGCAAATTACAGGCCTATTACATGCTTACAAACGATATACAAAATTATTACTGGTTGTATTAGCGATATAGTCTATAAACACCTAGACAAATACAATGTCCTTGCCGAACAACAAAAAGGATGTAAGCGTAATAGCCAAGGATGTAAGGAGCAGCTGACAATAGATGCAGTAGTAATGAAACAAGCTCAGACTAAAAACAGAAATATTCATACTATGTATATCGATTACAAGAAAGCGTTTGACTCTGTTCCCCATAGTTGGTTAATTTATGTACTGCAACATTATAAAATACATGAGAATATTATTTCATTTTTAGGTACAACCATGCTTCAGTGGCAAACAAAACTTAAGTTGCTACAAGCGTCAATAACTACCGACCCTATCAAAATACAAAGAGGGATTTTCCAGGGCGATGCACTTAGCCCACTTTGGTTTTGCTTGGCACTGAATCCGTTGTCTGAGTTACTAGACCACACCCAGTTAGGTTTCCAATTAAAATATAATAACTCTTCTCACGCCCTCTCACACTTGCTTTATATGGATGACATAAAAATTTATGCATCTAATATCACTGAACTCGTAAATCTGGCCGATATTACACAAATGTTTTCTAATGATATACACATGCAGTTTGGGGTAGACAAATGTAAAATACAATCTATACATCGTGGCAAAGTGCAAAATAACTCTTATTTACTAGATACAGGAGAAGAAATTGAGCCCATGGATGAACAGAGTACATATAAATATTTAGGTTTCCACCAGTCAAAACAAATACATCAAAAACGTGCAAAATTAGATTTGATTGATAAATTTAAAGTAAGATTAAATAAGATTATGAGAACACATTTAAATTCACGCAATAGTATAAAAGCGATAAACACCTACGCGATACCGGTACTCACCTACTCTTTTGGCATTATTAAGTGGTCAAAAAGCGACTTACTAAAACTACAACGCATTATCAACACGCGTATGACCACCCACAGAAAACACCACCCTAGGTCGTGCGTACAACGTCTGACACTACCGCGCCAAGAGGGGGGAAGAGGCCTTATCGACATACAAAACTTGCATAATAATATTATAGAAAATATACGCAAGTATTTTTACGCCAAAGCCGAACAATCACAGCTCCATAGTTTCGTATCAAAAATAGATATTAATTTGACACCCTTACACTTAAATAATACTAATCTTCAGGCCAATGTAGTGAGTAAGCAGCAAAAAATAGATACGTGGTCACAAAAGTCTCTGCACGGGAGGCATCTCGCCGATCTCAGTCAAGAACACGTCGACAAGGATGCGTCGAACGATTGGCTACGGCGGGGTGAGCTCTTCCCAGAAACGGAGGCTTTTGTGATCGCTATCCAAGACCAAGTAATAGACACACGTAATTATCAAAAGTACATCAGTCGTATCCCTAATTTAGTCTCAGATTTGTGTAGAAGATGCCATAGTAGTTCTGAAACGATCCAGCATATAACTGGAGCGTGTAAGTCCATAGTACAAACTGACTATAAGCACAGACACGACCAAGTCGCAGCAATTATACATCAAAATTTAGCACACAAACACTCTTTTATTCCATTTAAAATAGCTTATTATAAATACAAACCTAGCACAGTTTTAGAAAATAACTTGATTAGAATTTATTGGGATCGAACCATTATTACCGACAAAACAATTCATTTTAACAGGCCGGATATATTAATATTTGATAAAATCAATAAGTCGGTATTTATTATAGATATTGCAGTTTGCAATACACATAACCTTCTCACTACATACACTGAGAAAATGTCAAAGTACATTGATCTGGCCACCGAAATAAAAAGACAGTGGCAGGTGGATTCCGTTAGAATCTTACCTATTGTGATATCTTCTACAGGTGTGGTCCCTAAGAGCCTTCAGCCTAATTTAAATACCCTACATATGCCCAAATCCACGCTCCCACTTTTACAGAAAGCTACTCTACTAAATACATGTCGTCTCACTCGCAAATTTCTTAGTTCACCATCATCATCATAATTTATTCCCCCAAGCTTACACACTTGGTTAAGGCCCGTGTGTAGGTTTTATACACCCCTTTAAAAAGGGAGATCGAAATTCGATAAACATAAATAATAATAATAATAACAAGAAGGCCTATGACTCGGTGCCGCATACATGGCTCTTGAGGGTGCTGGAGTTGTATAAAATTAATGCAACTCTACGCACCTTTTTGATGACATGTATGCGGCAGTGGAGTACGGTGCTTCGCTATCCAGGGTGTCGGGAAATCCTACAGAGTGGAGAACCTATCAAGATTGAGAGGGGAATATTCCAAGGTGACAGTTTGAGTCCCCTGTGGTTTTGTTTAGCCTTGAATCCTCTTAGCACTCTGCTTGAGAATTCAAGGCTAGGCTATTCGTTGCGGAGAGGAAGCCAGGTTATTTCCCACTTGTTATACATGGATGACTTAAAATTATTTGCGTGCACCAAATTGCAACTGATGAAGTTACTGAAGATCACTGAAAGCTTCAGTAATTCCATCAGAATGGAATTTGGTGTTGACAAATGTGCAGTCATGCATGTAAAACGAGGTGGGATTGTAGAATCCCAGGGTATACAGCTCTCAGATTCTATAAACCTGAGGTCCCTCTCCTCAACGGAAACCTACAAATACTTGGGTATGTCAGAGGCGTTAGGCATTAATGTCGTTGACATGAAACAATCGTTACAGACACGTTTCTTTGGCCGCCTGAATAAGGTACTAAAAAGTTCTTTATCGGGCGGTAACAAGGTGCGTGCCTTTAATGGTTGGGTCATGCCAGTGATTATGTACTCCTTTGGCATACTCAAGTGGACACAGACCGAGCTGGACGCCTTGGATAGAAGAGTCCGCACACTGCTCACCGCAAATCGAATGCACCACCCGCGATCATCGGTAATGAGGTTATATATCCCGCGAAAGTGTGGGGGGCGAGGCTTCTTAAACGCCAAGACCCTTCATAATCGCGAGATATGTAACCTCAGGGAGTACTTCCTCCGAATGGACGTGGGGATGCATCGAGATGTTGTGGCAGTGGATAAGGCCTTCACTCCGCTCTCTCTAGGCAAAGAGAACTGGCGCAAACCTGTCGTACTAAGCGTCAAAGACCGCAAAGATGTATGGCAAAGCAAGGAGCTACACGGACGCTATTATCGGACTCTTCATGGAGCCGATGTAGATCTCTTAGCGTCCGTGGCCTGGCTACGCTTCGGTGATCTTTTTGGTGAAACCGAAGGGTTTGTTTGTGCAATTATGGATGAAGTTATCTTGACAAATAACTACCGGAAATATATAATTAAGGATGGTACAGTTGACATCTGTCGGGCATGTCACTGTCCCGGTGAATCCTTGAGACATATAGTTTCGGGTTGTTCTCGTCTTGCTAACGGCGAATACTTGCACAGACATAACCAAGTGGCCAGGATTATCCATCAGCAGCTTGCTTTGAAGTACAAACTTGTGGAATCTGAGGTGCCGTACTATAGGTATGTTCCCGACCCAGTTCTCGAAAATGGTCATGTCACATTGTACTGGGATCGATCTATCATCACTGACAGGACTATTGTAGCCAATAAGCCTGATATAGTGGTGATAGATCGATCAGAACGTCGAGCAATGATTGTTGATGTCACCATCCCCCATGACGAGAACCTCGTGAAAGCGGAAAAAGAAAAACAAATGAAATATTTGGATTTAGCTCACGAGGTTGTCGACTTGTGGGAGGTGGACTCGGCAATCATTGTCCCGATAGTCGTGAGTGTCAATGGCTTGATAGCCAAGAGCCTCGATCAACACCTTATGAGGCTCTCGTTGGGCGTCTGGGTCAAGGGTTTGATTCAGAGAGCGGTACTTCTGGACACGGCGCGCATCGTGAGGAGGTTCCTCTCTCTGGAGCCCTGACCACCGGCAGCTTGGGCCCTGTTCCCGTTGCCGGTTGGACACTATTTTTTATATTTTTAAATGTATGTTGTTTTTTTATATATATTTAAAAATGTAATTTATATGTATTTAAATGAAATAAAGAAGATAATAATAAAATAATTTATTTCCCAAAAAATATTACAAAGTTTGTCTTAATTATTAGCTAGAAGAAAACAATGGTTCAGATATATAATAGCATCCGCTGCCGAACTAGGTTAGGACCTGTATTTCAGCAAAACGGCGCCACTCCCCGTAGCATCAGAATTTAAACTAGCTTATCACTATTTTACACAAAAACATCAAACTAGAAATAAATGTGAAATAAATGGTGTGTAAGAGTGCCTCTCTTTGTATATGGGTGTAGTGAACGTGTGTGTATGTGAGAGGGTGTGTATTGTTTACATATCAGACTTATGAATACTGATTCCCGCGAAACAATGACTTGTCCAGCTTGTTGTTATTTACTACGTATTTTAATGTATTTATTTTATATTATTATGTATATATATATATTTTTTTTCTATTTCTCTGCCTTATATATTATTATTTGTTATTATTAAATTATTAATTGATTATCTTTGTACGTTTAAATTACCGTAAAACCGCCAAAAGCTCCTCAGTATCTTTGTATTGCAAAGTTAGTAACCAAGCTTCAACAGTTTTTTTGCATTTGTTTTTATGTAGTGGATAGATTGTAAGGATATTATTGATCTTATTATACAAATAAGGACCTAACGCACAAAAGAACTTCCTGATGAAAGCTGTGTGAAACTGTTTTGTATATTCACATACTCTATTTTTGCGTCGTTGCGTATTGTTTTGGGGATTAAAAGGCAATTCGTGATGTTGCTTCAATATTAGGGACGAAATAAACAATTGTCTGACTGTAAGCACTGCACAGTCTTTATAAAGTAGTGCTGTAGGGTACAAGAACGGGCGAAAAGTGCTTACCTTTAGTACAGCACGTTGTGCGATTTCGAGGCGTTTTATAATTGTAGCCGGAGCACCACCCCAAACAGTGATACAATACGAAAGCAACGACTGGCATAGTGCGAAATACACTTGTTTTACAAGTTTGGGTTCAGCTACATATCTTAATGTTTTAAAAACTATTATAAGCTTGCGGATTCGTCCAGTTAAAACCTCAATATATTTAGCAAAATTTAAATTTTTATCTAAAATTAAACCGAGATATTTAATATGCTCAGTTTGTTTTACTTTGGGGCAACAACAGTTCTGGGTATTAGAATTAGGTTCCACGCAACTATGAGCTACCAAAACATGTTCATCTGAAAATCTACTTTGGTTACGAATGGTAAAAGTCATGTACTTCGTCTTATCAGCATTTAACGTCAAGACATTATCGGCGAGCCATGTAGTTATAACGTTAAGTGCATTTTGAGCAGCTTCGTATGTCTCTTTCCAGGTATTTGCTGAAAGTAAGATTACCGTATCGTCTGCGTACGATATAACTTGACCCTGGGTGATATTTTTTTGGCACAGATCATTAATATACATCAAGAATAAAGTAGGCCCTAAAACGCTACCTTGCGGAACTCCAAAAGTTACTGGCAAATCGGCGCTTACGTAATTTCCTATTATTGTAGCCTGACATCGATTTGTCAGATAGCTTGTAAACAAATCCAACTGTTTGTCTCTAATTCCAAACGATTCGAGCTTATTCAGAAGCATGGGGACAGAGACCGTGTCAAAAGATTGAACGCAAGCAGATCATTTTATTGTTCTGACAAAGGGCCACCTGTCGGGATTATGGCATGTTTGTATGCATAATGCAACGCATCGTGAAGCATCAATTGTACGGCGTGGATTGTATTTGACGTAACTGTGTAGACTTCTATTGGGCCGGTTATTGGTAAAGAAATTTCGTTTGACCATCAGTCGTAAGGTCTCAAGCCCAAGTGTGCAGAATTTTTGCAAGAGGAACTTCTTATAAACGACTCTCGAGGTGTTTTTTCCTTGTATCGCTTGGGTCTCACAAACATTCAGTCCACATGCACAAATACACCCAGATTCGTAGATCACACAAATGCTTGTCCTATCAAAACCGCGACACGGCTTACTCTGTGGTTTTGGCGTGGTGCTTCAACCACTCAGCTATCCGTGCAGTCGAAATAAAATAAAATCCTACTCTGCCTTGTATCCCCTTAATTTGCAAGTTTTACAGCTATTTCGAGATACATCTAACCCATCTTTATTGTTGAACCTGGTCTATCACGTTTAACGTGTGGTTAAAGCTTGTCCACTAGACTTGCGTATTTATGAATCTCAACAAGTTTTTATAAGAACTAATTAATTATGACCAATCAAAATCCACTTAATTAATAATTCTCAAGTCGCCTCTTGCAAGAATGTGACATTGCTCTCAAAACCTGTTTTAAACAATTTTGCATTGAAAATAAGTCGAAGGATCTGTATTTATCTTTGAATCGTCAACAGCATATTAAAAATTCATATCAAATTGAACATTTTTGGTTTTTCAGTATTCCTACTTTGTGTATAAGTAGTTTCCCATTCGTGAGTAAACCATGACTCAGCCATATTAAAGCAAGCTTCACCTTCACAACCGTCCGTCCTATGGATTACGTACGTAGGTAACAGCCCATTAATATATTTACTACGTCTGTCCACTATAGCTATGTTGACACCCAGGTTGCCATGGCAACGTGTGTTCATATTACTTTTTTTTTAGTTCATATTATTAGTCGCGTTTATGAGCTGGTTTTATGATATACTTTTAATATCGATAAAGTATGATAGAACACTCCAATTATATTAAACGCTTTATGAGTTATTATAATTATGTACATATAATTATTATGTATGTTGTACTTAGAAGACTTAGATCCATTTGTAATGTCCACATGTCCGAAAACTAAAACAGTTCATCCACACACATTTCTACAATCATTATCGTCAAAAGATTAACAGTCAAGTCAGTCAAATGTACGAAAATGACATTTAGTTTCGATTAGTCACGCGACTTTGACCTGTCATCTTCACACTTCTTCTATGAAATATATATATGACGGCGCGCGGATTAATTGAGAATACTTTGTTTATTTAGACGATTTTAATTGATTGTGGAAATGTGTATTAAGATAGTCCATAATTATTATTATAATGAGTAAGTGGTAAATTATAAAAGGGAGCGGGTTACCCCGAATAGAGTAGTAGGTGGCGCTAGGTGCGACGACGTTCGTTTTGCTTGTCAAGACAGTTGTCATAAAAATAGCGAGCACGTACTAACCTATTGGCTCCAAATAATATTCCATCTCAACCGTCCTATTGTATTCTACTCCATAATGTTATAAGTTCACATTATACAATCTACAAGATAACATTGACGCTTTTATTTCGAACATCCCGTCGCTCATACGCCCAAGATGGAGGCCAACCTAGACTGTTCGGAAAATGTTCCTGACGCTCCCACATCAGAAGTGGGATTACCAGCGACGCATCGTAAAAGATAAATACAGGTCAGCATGAAAATATGTCCTCAGAAAATTATTGCGATTGTTGGAAATATCTTTTTGCAATGCAACTACGAAATACATTTGGTGAAGATAATATAGACCGTTTCCTGGAATAGCATACCTGAATTGAAGACGTGTTTTGGCAACATTTGATCAATTGAAAAACCCCAGCTGCAAATTTATGGCGATTACTCAATAGAAGTCGATGATTGATATGAGTTATGAGCACCTGAACCGCACGGATGAAGTTCTTGTCAGTGGAGAAGACTGCTATTGCTTTTACATTGGCGCACGCAGCGATGATAGAACCACGATTGTACAGAATTGCATTTACCACAGATATTAAAAGTCGCAGTAGACTGCAACAAGAACTCGTCGCGCTTACTTTTAGAAAACAAAGCCTACTATGTATGAGTATACCATTTCGCCGATAATGGCAATGAAGTCACGAGTAGAAGACGTTCCAAAGGCCTATAGTTGTGGCAAGCAGGATTACGTATCGAATGAGTGCCGCAACCGTATAAAGAAAACGATCAAGTTCCTGTATAAGCTTCTAGAAGACAGAAGTGAGGTTGTTCTGAAATCGGTATCGACGATAAAGCAGTTTGTACGAGAAAAAGCAGGTTGACAGATCAAGCATTTGGAAGAAAGCGGATTGATTTGGTTTGAAATCTAGATTTGAAAATGAAAATTGGCCAACTATATACTACGTTGCTGTCTTACAATGCGTACTAAATTGAAATTCGGCAAGACGTTTAAAGGTTTGATGGTTATTGTACTAAGTTAATAAAGAAAAGCAACGCACGTAAGTGAATTTGTCTTTGCTAAATGGAATGTAGCATCATCACTTCGAGTCAATTGTATGTGGTCAAGTCAGTTGTATGTCTTGTGTTTGAAAAAAAGAAGTGAGTAAGTATAACGATTGTAGCCATTAGGCGAGGTATCGGAAGTTTAAGCAAAATGTCTTGAGTTTGATTTTTGTATGGTGCCAATATTGACAACTAATTATTGCTCTTATTACAGCTTGTCGTCTTATAATGTCGATTCAAAGAGACAGTTATTTGCGGAGGAGGAGCGACCTATGTCGACCGCTATGTCTGTACCTTAAAGTCATCGAGGGAAACTGGTGCGAAGTGCGGAGAGTGATCTGATCGTGTTGCGCTGTGTGAGCTCCAGCGAGTATCGAGTTAATTTGAACTGGGTGCTTATGGTCAAGCTTTCCTTAGGATCACTAACACAACGGTGGGTCGATTACAATTTATTTTTGATAAGGAGCGGCATATTTATCAGTATGAGTTGATGGCAGTTTCGTTAAGAAGTTGGTTATTTAAGATTTTAAAGTTATTGATTTACAAAAGGGGCTATGTATAGGACAAATAAAGTGTCAAATTGAAAGAACCAAGTTTAATGTTATTTTGATCAAGGTTTGAGAAAGTGAGGTTCTCTAGTAGTGGGTGTTGTGTTTGTAACCGGATGGAAGTTACGTGTGGTAGTGACTGGATAGAGGTTACCCGTTGTGATCGTTACCTAAGGAGGTTGCATGATCATGCCCGGAGGGAGGTCATTTTGGTTTGATGCTTATGATTGGATTAAAGTTATAAGTGTGATGATGAACATTTCCCAGGGTTAATCAAAGTTAAGCACTGATATGTTATAATAAGTTTCTTATTGTTTGAATGATAATAGGTGTTATTGCACATGTCATTGGCAGTTATGCGTTCTGAGTATAAGGCTGTTAACACTGTTGTTACCACTAGTAAAGATTTTATCCAAAGTGCCTATATATTTAGTCCGAAAACTAAGTACCGTTCCAAATAAAGAACGAGGTCGAGAATGGTGATAGTATAGAATTTTAGGTCAATGGTCGGGATCGAAGCAGAGACCGTGTTAACTATGGCAGAGGTGGCGACTGAAGAGACTATGGTGACTCTGGCTGAGATTGGGTCTTGGAGAGGCCATGGAGTCGGGTGGACTCAGTATTCACATGGAATGCGTGCGGACTTTGTATGACTCAGATTCCTGCTTTGAGATTCGTGATTAGTTCCAGTAGTGAGTTGCTGGTGGCAACTGTAAGATTGTAGAGTTACTTGGTAGCTCTGACTTAATGAAAGGTTTCTGGTAAAGAAGATACAGATGTTAAGATAAAGTCAACTATTATAATCATGATAACGAATGACCGAGTGGTGAGTACTGCTGTGTTGTTCTTTGATGCATAATGATCTTTAATAAAGCAGACTTTAGCTGACAAGTTTCCAGGCTAACGTAATACAATGCTGTGCAATACGTAGCGATATTTTGGGTTGAGTCAACGCGGCCGTGGCCGTGCGGACTTAAATGACTTTGTCCTAAAAATTAGGATTTCATATTTTTCATAAGTAAACATAAAGAAATATTCTTGGCTGAAAACAAATGTTGAATTTTGAGCTACGAGGTTTCCGTTGGTCAAATAAGACCCAATCCACGTAAGTGTGGAGCCTGAATTTGGAACTTAACTGAGTGAATTTTTGTTCTTGGTTTCTTGTACTTTTGATAATTTGTCCCTGGGATACTTCATGAGTAGAATGTGCCGATGACGGCGCGGGTAAGTGAGTCCTACTTGTGTGGTTAGAGGAGATCACTACTTAGCAGTTGATTCAATTTATCAGTTGGACTGTGTGGCACCGATTGGACTGTGTGTTGGCCTGTGTGGCAAATAGCCTGTGTGGCAAATGGCCTGTGTGGCAAATAGCCTGTGTGGCAAATAGCCTGTGTGGCAAGCCTGTGTGGCAAGTAGCCTGTGTGGCGAGCCTGTGTGGCAAGTAGCCTGTGTGGCGAGCCTGTGTGGCAAGTAGCCTGTGTGGCAAGCCTGTGTGGCAAGTAGCCTGTGTGGCCAGCCTGTGTGGCCAGCCTGTGTGGCCAGCCTGTGTGGCCAGCCTGTGTGGCAACGATTAGCCTGTGTGGCGACGATTAGCCTGTGTGGCGACAACTATCCTGTGTGGCACAAACTAGCCTGGGTGGCGAACCTGGTTGGCATTCAAGGGCCTATGTGGCATTGGTGAGCCGGTGTGTTTAATATTTGCTAATCTATAGCTATAGCTGTAGTTGGAGTATAGTTCGGAGATGGATTTTATAATTTTTAAGATAGATTTGTGGAAAATGTGTCTTATGAGAAATGATAAGTGATCAGCAGTCACCCAATTGGTCAGGAAGGCCAAGACGAGAGTGTAGTGTATCATTTTATCTAATGTTTGCAGACAACAACGATGCACATGAGACACACGAGGACGTGTGACGACGCAGGACGGCCGTGACGGCGCGCGGATTAATTGAGAATACTTTGTTTATTTAGACGATTTTAATTGATTGTGGAAATGTGTATTAAGATAGTCCATAATTATTATTATAATGAGTAAGTGGTAAATTATAAAAGGGAGCGGGTTACCCCGAATAGAGTAGTAGGTGGCGCTAGGTGCGACGACGTTCGTTTTGCTTGTCAAGACAGTTGTCATAAAAATAGCGAGCACGTACTAACCTATTGGCTCCAAATAATATTCCATCTCAACCGTCCTATTGTATTCTACTCCATAATGTTATAAGTTCACATTATACAATCTACAAGATAACATTGACGCTTTTATTTCGAACATCCCGTCGCTCATACGCCCAAGATGGAGGCCAACCTAGACTGTTCGGAAAATGTTCCTGACGCTCCCACATATATAAATAAGGCTATAGCTGTAGTCCAGTTTTGACGAGTGACAGATACGTATTTCCAAAAGCTTCCTAAACTCAACTATCTGCCATTAAAATACCTATCTAATATTTTCATATAAACAATAATTTAGTATGTCAGTAAGTGGGACAAAGCGGATCTCTAACAGAAGTTCCATTAGACTCCATATCAGTAAGTAAACAATACTTTTTTATAAACATGTTAACTATCGGGTATTTGTATTGTTTAATAATAATAAAAAAGTAATGACAGATAACGTGTCAATGTCACTGTTTGATCAAACAGCCATGTTTTGTCTCTCTCTCTGAATTCAAGCATACATTCCTTATTTGTATAGAAAATATAATTTACTAGCAGTTCCCCACGTGCCCGCCCGCCACCTATCTCAAAAGATCAAGTATCCTGTGTTAATCCAGGTCATAAACTAACTGTGCACCAAATTTCGTCTTAACCCATTCAATGGTTTTTGCGTGAAAGAGTTACAAACATACATACACCCATAGTACAAACTTTCGCGTTTATAATATTAGTAGTTTATTAGGATGGATTTTTCTTCTTCTTCCTGCCCTTGTCCCGTTTCATTTGGAGTCAGCGCAATACCTATTTTCTACCATTCCATGCTGTCACTCGTTGCGCTATCACAAACTCCTTTTCTTTCTTATCACTCTTCACGCAGTCCATTCATGTCTTCTTTGACCTATACTAGATGATTGATAATGTGTTAATTCATGAGATGATCAGTCTTGGTAAGGATGACGGTGTTGATACACTTTTTGGGTTCAAGCAGTCAAATGTGCCGTATCAAAAGAAGCATCAATTAAGATCAAATCCCGAATACATTTATACTAATCTAATAAACTCTACTCAACGTTAAGATAATGAGAAACTTAATTAAAGACTTCCTACATCCATCATTGTTTTATAAGAGCCGCCGATCCGATGTCGTACGTCACGAGTTGAAAGTGAAAGTCCAATTCCGTAACATAGGACCAATACCGGTCTTTTTAACTGCATTCTTTCTTGAATGTCGCATTCAAGAAAAATTGGTCCCGTTTTTCCTAGATAGTTAGATTACTTCATCATTATTATCTATTTGTTTTTTATTTTTATTATTTTTCTATTGTTCATTGTAGAGATTCGGTGTGGTGACATCATTTTTCGTGTTTTTTAATTCTGTACCGTATTTGTAGACTACAGTTCGTATTTATGCTGAATTCAAACCAAATCGTCGGAGATCGCATCAACTGCTACACTCTTTTCGTTAATGTTTGCGAGTAATAATTTTCTTTCCCATTTATCAAACTACTTTGGGGTGTGGCCATATTCTGTTAAGTACGGTATTTCAAACGGAGCCTGCGTATCTGACCTCGACAACCCATTAAAACGGCAAACTCTATATTCCCTGGCGGACTGGTTGTCAGAATTTTAATGACTTAACAACTATCAACAATTTGAAACTTAAGAAACAAAAAATATACTTAAAAACCGATATTGGAGATGACTTTTACCAATAAAGTGAACAAAGAAAACAGACTGTTCCTTATCACCATGGCACCATGATGACCTCAGTCATTAGTCGAGAGATAAAGGCACGTGGGTCATGCGCCCGTCCTGACCCCATCTAGATTGATCCATCATCTCTTCAATACTTTGTTATAAGTAAGAAACGTATAATTATGCGGTATCTCGATGCGGTAGTGTACTGAAAATCCTTAGTTTAAGTTGTAAATTGTTTTTACCTAAGGACCGGTCCTCAGATACTCAGATGAATACTAATACACGTTATTTTGTAGAATAAGTAGTTAAAAAAGAGATTATTTTCGGTCTCAATGGATAATGTATACTAATTATTATGTTCAAGGATATTTTATTTAAATCTTTGATCGACAAAATTACGGTTCCTTGACTAGCTATCAACATTTTATGATTGAAGAAGACATACAATGTAATAATCACGTGTTTGATACCGTTTAGCAACAAAAAGCAGCTTTAAACCATGCTGTATAAATTATACTTAAAACATAATGTTGATATAGATGTTTTTGAGCATACGTCACGAGTTTCCGCATAAATTCTGGTTTTCGTTCAGGAGATTGACCCGATTCCAGTGTATTCACCCTATCAACTAAAATCTAGACCGAGGTGTGAATTTGAATCTTGTTTAATTTAAAATGTTCTGCCCGTCGAAATGTAATGAAATGCTTACATGAATGAACCAATTTCGTTATCCCTACTAATATTATAAATGCGAAAGTAACACTGTCTGTCTGTTACGCTTTCACGTCTAAACCACTGAACTGATTTCAATAAAATTTGGTACAGAGATGGAGTGACCGTGGCCGTGGGAAAGAACATAGGATAGTTTTTATCCCGGACTTTTGCAGAGGTCTCTTGTTGCTCTAGAGAGCGGGCGAAAAGCTAGTACGTACTCGAACTTAAACGTTTAGAATTTGGAAATGTATTTTCTTCTAGGATATTAATTATATGTATGGTCTCTCCTCCCTTTTATTTATTATTTGATTAATTTTATGTGGCCTCCAAGAGAGTTCATGATTTCCTCTAGAACATACCGTGATTAAATGTTTCGGTGGTGTTCGTTGATGACGGACATGTGTACGCCGCACATACCCATCATTCCAGCTTCTGTCAGCCGTCTTTCTAGCTAGACCCATTTAAAAAAATACGTTAAAATGAAAAGTTTTCGAACAATAAAACGAATCAGCATTAAGTTCATGCTTAAATTGTTGGTAAGTCTTAGACTACGACTGTAAGATATTTTCCAATGATACGTATACATATACAATATTCAGGCACGACAATTTGTATAATTAATTATGTGATCAAATCTTAAACGGGTGTTATCGCTTATCATCGAATTATTTATTCTTAACGTTCCTTTTAAGTTATTTTTCTTAATTATGATTGCATATATCGATTGCTGATTAGAATGTTTTCGAAAAACTGATTAAATTACCTGTGTTTTAATATTAAAACCGACACCAGGGAATTTCAAGCGGTTTTCTACGAACTTAATTTGTTTTCCTAATCCTTTCCCCTGCAAAACAAATACTTAATCCATCATAGTTTTCTAAGTACTGTCGCGCTGTTTTCTCTTATTACACAACCGCTAAGCATGGAGCACCCCTCGTAACAACAATGAGAGCCAGTTTGGAATCCGATGATGCAACCTTACCGCATGTTCTATGTCGGTCAATGTTGCCATGTTGACATCTAGTTTATTGTGCAGCCTTCTAATAACCTCGGAGAATTAAGGACCATTATCAAAGCCCGAAGGACCAGCGTGACGTCAGAGAAATTCTTTCTATTTACTTAATCAGCGTTGTGGCGCCGCGCCCTCTAATGTCTAAGGACTGCACGCGATTGTATATTAACTACTTGACAGTTTAAAAAGCTAGTTTGATGCAAATTCTAATTTTTTTTGTCGGTGGCGGATTGTTGGAAAATTTAGATGAAAATTAGGTGATAATGATATGAGGCATAGATTATAATATGGATGAATTATAGCTTATTGATGCAAACGTTATTGCCTATTAAGATCATATAGGTTACATTGGATGATTATAAAAAAAATTAATCAGCTGCAAAATATTGTTGGTGGGTGTTGGTTATCGAAACGTTCAGCAAACCAATCATAAAGATTGTATTTTCCGAAATGAATTTCTTTTCGTATCGTGAAAGAGGAAAATCCATATTTTAAATCACTGTGTGTGATCACTGTGACATAGTGTGACAACTGTAAATGTTATCTGAACTTTTTAAACTTTGACTGCGTCTGTTGTGAACTCTGTCAACCAGCAGCCAACCGGCCAGGTATATCGGTCAATGTCGCACTGGCCCGACACAGATTAACAATGCTGATTCATTCGTTCTCCAACGAACAATATGCTAATACAATAAATATACATTCATTCTGTCCAAACAAGGAGCAGTAAGCGATAACACATATTTACATTTTTTTGACTCCAAAACCAGTTTCAGAGAGCATAATACATATATCAGTAGAAAAATCTTGATAAAATATTATCTGACATTGAGCAGAAAAACGTTATCACAATCCCAGCATTGATTTCGTTCAATATAAATGGTTTGTTTTAGTTAGAATGAACTCAGGCAGAGTCGTCTCCGCTTCCGATTGAAACGGCTTACGGGGCGACGCTCACGATAATCGCGAACGGCGCGAACGCTGCGTACACTTCAAGGTCAGAACTGTCACTTGTCCGGCAGAGTCTCGGCGTGGACTCCTGCGCAGCGCTCGTGAGTCGCGCCAGTCGCCCTCTGCGCACGCGCCTCCTCGCGCCCCACCACAAACTCACAGCCAACAATGTGTCGTCCCGTGTAATCTTTATTAACACTCAAATCTTCCGCCTATAACACACCATTAATATGTTTTTGTTAATACATCGGTAGTTATCTGTGAACTGTGAAGTTTGTGCTCTTGTCAATATGTTGCGACGCCAGTTTTCGCACGAATCCGGAAAAACGGAGCTTGTTAAAGCAAGGGAGGAGTATTTTGATCGCAGGTATGTTGCGAATGTGATTGCCGATAGCTATGCTATGATTTTTGTTATTGATAGTACATAATACTTTTGTGTTGACTTTAAATTGCTAACTTATAATCACGGAATCGAATTTAAGAATTATTATTTTGTTTTATTTTTATAAGTAAATACAAGTTTCCGGTACAAACGTACGGAGTGTTTTGATGCTATTCGACGCGGTTAAAACATCTTTTTGTAATGGTATCTTATAAGTCAACTTAAAAGGTTGTTGGCAAAACGGACTTTACTCTGAACATATCTAATGAGATCTAGCTAACGTTGAGGATAAAATATAAAAAAAACTATTTCACTTTACAGGAATATATACTGACACTATTAGGTTGAAATAAATGTTTCACCAAAATTAATTGGGTTGTATGTATATAGATTTCGTCGAGACCGAAAATCCTATTTCTGATAAACAAAGGTTTATCAGAAGAATATTAAATCAGTGATTGATTACACATAAATAACAATTAAGTAAATAATACAGTCTATATAAAGATCAGTTATTAATTAACCGATTTAAGAATAGTTCAACTTAATGGTAATCGAATTTGTTGAGGTAAATAAAGTCACAAACATAATTCACCTTATGATTCCATATCATGGAAGTGCAGACGTTATTTTATAATTAACAGTATTTAAAACTCTGTCAGTTAAATAAAGAAACATTAAAAGTACGTACATTTCGAGCAAGCGTTTATTAAATATGAAACATGATTTACTCAATTCTGCTTTTCTCGAGTTCTCGCCATGCATTTTTTGTAAGTCCTCTATGACACCAATGACTTTTTCAATTTTATATGTACTTTCTTAATTGTTCTAAGACGCCTCTGACAATCGGTGAATGAAAACATCGTGACTAAACCTTGGTTCCAAATACTAAAATCTGAAATAGCGTTAGTAATATAGCGTTTTGATCAATGTTCTCATACCGGCCTGTGCGTAGCAGTAGGTGGTATATAGGCGGGTATTATGATTAATAGTATGTCTCTACACTGTATTGACTCAAGTACATAAAATACCTTGCCCTTAACATATGACGTAAAACTACATAGAAACTTCTTTAATTCTATTTGACATGTGAAGTAACTACAGACATACTACTATTTCTACTTATCTAACTTTTACAAAGTAGCACAGTGACTATACAAAAATACTCGATGCTTTTATCGATATGATAACGAATTTAATCAAATACAACAACGGTTTCGATAACTCATATCATACGGTGAATTCATCTGTTTTTGTTTAAGACCATCTGAATAATGGTGATTTGGACGTGATAGGTTACAAGAAAAAATATTCATGAATTGACAATATTTCACCATGATTATTGTGTATTACTAGCATAATGCATATTTTTATTATTGTCATTAAGATTAGTATTATCATATCTTTAATGACTAATTCTATAGCCTCAAATAAAACGCAATGAATCAGAGCCCTGGTCAAATTTTCAATAATATCATTGCCAAGAAACAGTAATGACCATTATTAAAAAAAAAACCCAGAGCCCGTTCCCAAAAAATAATGGAATTACCAAACAAACAGATCATCAGCTGATTAAAAATAAACTGCTTTCCCGAAAGCTTCATTGTTTCTCTGTGCATTAGTATTCGGGAAAACCAACAACAATCACAAGTGGTACTTAAAACGGCAGCTGGTTTTATTTAAATTACGTGCTATCTGTCACAAAAAAAAATAGTCTTAAAACAGTTGTGAAAATCATCATCGGCCTAGCCTTTTCCCAACTATGTTTAGGTCGGCTACCGTTTACAATTGTGAAAATATATTACTCAATTAAAAAAAGATAAAGATAACGCTTGGAAAAGGTTAAAAAACGACGAAAGAGTTTTAGAGATTTATTTTAAGGGTATATAAACTCTGATACCATTCTTATTCGTATTTTCGCTGTCCTATAAATTCAAGTGACAGAAACGAACTTAATGCTATTTACAGCGTTAATTAAAACTTCATCATCATAATCAGCCCATATTCGTCAACTGCTGGACATAAGCCATAGAGATATCTTCGAATTAAAACTTAAGATTGGAGAATTTTGATTTTGCAATAACTGGAACTAAACTCTTAGCGTTCTTACTTAAAATTACAAAACCAAACAATAAAATAACAAATCGATTTTAATAACACTGGTTCATATGATGATATCAGCTGCGGAAATGCTTTTAGATATATTTACTATTCCGTCATCATACCATAATAATTGACGTACCTATTGATGCGATAAAATTATCTGACCTCCATAGTCACAAACTTCATGCAATTCATAATAATCCTAAGGTATCGTGTTTTCTCTGTCCTTATATGAGTACCTATTCGTCATTCCAAATATCGTAAGGGAAAGAAGGAGGCTGTAGAGACTTTAAGCCTGTTGACAATCAAACATGGATAATAGTAAAAAATATGGATGAAAGAAATTAAGCACACGATGTTTTTCACCGCAGTCAGTGCATATATCAAATCGAAATCATAAATACGCCAAATAGTTGTTAACTTTTCCTCATCGATCAATTCCTCCACGAGTTATTGTATGACTGATTCCGGAACGAACAGTTCTACCCCTTCCTACAACCCGGATATATTTCTTATCCACTATACATGTTCTTCCTCACCTCAATTAGCTTTAACAACTCGTACTTATCTCAAAATTGATGTGAAGACACGCGAAACAATAACAACCAAGCATACATTCAAGTTTTTTCTTTTATTTTTTACCAGTTTCTATATAAAACCATTTCGTGCTGACTGTCGTGTTCTCCTCATTAACAATGTCAATAAGGTTAGTACTAAAGTTCTTGTGCATAATGTTTTAAATTATAGTAATTTAAATTCCATACAGCGTGTTTTAAAGACGATAAAATTAAAGGCAATTTAAAATTAACGACATTCGATAAAGAGTTAAAGGCATCATTGTTCTGTTGGGTAAGAGAGATGGGTAGATCTATTGTATAAGCTCGTCCCTCTTTGCCATTAGAAAAGTCATGGATTAAAAATGTCATTACTAAACTATTAATGTCGATTGCAGCGAATTAATTTTGTGGTTAATTTATATTTGTTGACAAAGCACTAAGGCATTTATAAAAAAATTAGGATCGAAAGACCGCGCGTGATAACTGAATATTATACATTTTAAATTCAGCTCCTTATATTTTTTATTACATCTGTAAATATCTTAATAATAATGTCTATGCCCTTGTGCGTAATTCGTATGCGGAAGAATACATCTTTAGACGATTCTCAGCCTTATTTTGATAATCTTATAAAATCTAAGTAAAAAAAGAAAAGTCACGCAGATTGCCTAATCGCAAGGTTTGTGCCACATTACTATCAACAAGTGACCTCAGGCCTAGTACCACATGTTACAGTAATATTATTGCAACTGTGAAAGCGTGACAGAGCGCTAACCGCATAGAGCACCGTCTCTTTTCCCCACCTGCGTTACGTATTCCCTTGACGTTTTATACATTCTTATATTTCATATTATTGCGTTTATTTGTCTTTTTGCTGTAACACGAAATAACTCAAATAATTTACTGTTAAGCAAGATTTTTTTAGGCTGACCTTACGCGTTATTTAGTTACTCAGAAATAGAGTGGTTTTTGAAATAATTTTATAGTTTAAAATAACAGTATAATGAGGAGATATGGAAACCACCCACTCGAGTATGGATGTGAATGGAATGAGGAAGACAGGACCGAAACAGAGTATAGGGGCTAAAGACGATATGTAAAAGAAAGGTACGAATACATTTTTAAGAAAAGATGAATGAAAAGCAAATATTGCTCCGACCCTCATTGAATGAAAACATGGCATTAGAAATTTGGGAACAAGTATAATAATAGGTTAAAATGTAATCAAAACAAATGCCAACTGCCTGTATATACAAAATTAACATTAAGTAACGTCCCATTGCGATTCGTATTCGTGAAATGGTAGTCGCTTGCGTACAGTTGCGACATACGTTAGTCTCATCAATGGAACTACGAGCGTAGTAGGTTCAGGTATTTATAAACTTACATTAATTTACGTTTTCTCGATCGCGTCTTACATAAGTGTTTATCTAATATATAAAATTCCCGTGTCACGATTTTAGTTAACGTACTCCTCCGAAACAGCTCGAGCGATTTTTATGAAATTTTGTATACATATTGGGTAGGTCTGAGAATAGAACAACATCTATTTTTCATACCCCTAAGTGTTAAGGGTTGCTCACACTAAAAAACTAAAATATTTTCTGGACGAAATTGTTTGTTTTTATTTTTTTATAATGTGGCACTAAAATACATACAACTACTAAGAAAAAGAAAGAAGAAAAATATTCGGCTAAACAACGTTTGCTAGGTCAGCTAGTATTATCATACGTTAGTTTGAAAATCGTGTTTTACTTCCCAATAGCATTTGTAAGTCGATTTTTAATTACAGTATTATTTTATCGTTTGATTTATCAGTTCGGATAAGTTTAATCGATAAGCCTTTATATTTTTAGCTTTCGTTTACAAAATAACCGGTAATATTCTGTAGTGAACCCTGCTGTTTTCGCTGGTCCTTAGATCCGATGTTTCGATCGATGCGGACCGAAGGATCCTATTCAAGTTCTTTTAATGTGAATGCATAATTTATAACTGTGTGAACGTAGGTCAACACAGTTTTTTAACAAGACAGTCTTTTCAAATATGTTTCTTTTCAATTAATTCCTATTAATAAATAATTATGATTGTTAGTTTAAGGGCCTGTTTCACCACCGCCATATAAGTTGTCGTTAAATTACTTGACAGATTTTGTATAAAAAGGAGGACATTTTTTTTACATTTATCTACCAGGTAGCAGTGATTTTGAGGAGCTCGTGGCTAAGCTATAACCGCATAAGTGATTCGATCACAGGCTAAGCTATGCTTGACGCGGTTGGTCCGTAGATGGGTGACCATCTTTGTCATAACGAGTTCCTCCGTGTTTCGGAAGGCACGTTAAATTGTGGGTCCCGGCTGTTATTCCTACAACTTTGACAGTCGTTACAGGTAGTGAGAAGCTTGAAAAGTCTGACAGCCAGGCTAACCAAGGGGTATCGTGTTGCCCAGGTAACTGGGTTGAGGAGGTCAGATAGGCAGTCGCTCCTTATAAAACAATGGTACTTAGCTGAAACCAGTTGGACTGGTGGCCGACCCCAACATATTTGGGAAAAGGCTAGGCCGACGATGTAGCAGTGATTTTGGAACAAGCGCTTAGTCTGGTTGTTTAGTTAGTTATTCTAGCAATACACTCAAGTAACTTCTTCTATATATTTTTAGACTCTTTATAACTAATTTAACATTATTAAGCTTATTTAAGAAATTAATATGCTAATTTAGAATTAACTTGCGTCATTTATGTTCATTATGACTTCCTTGCTACGAAACAAATTATAACTACATACGACTAGGATGACTGTTTCTCAGTCATTATCTAGACTCTAAAGATCTAATCACAGTAAAAAAACATTAAAGTGATGGTATCTTGTTTTGCAAGATAATAATAGATGCTATAATAGTGTACTTGGTTTGTATGTGTGTGCTTCTACTTGTAATAACGTCAATTGTATTCACGTTAATTAAGACGTCGTTATATTTAAGTTTAATGTTATAAACAAGGTGATTAAGGTACCACTTGCATGGCTATATCTATCTCTGAGGTACGTTGAGTGTTAGGCACATGATTCAGTCAAATACCGTATTTTATATAGATTGCTATCCGTCTTCTACAACCCTTTTTCAGTAAACTCTATTGATAAATAAATTACACTAATATTGGTAATAATTCACGATATTACTATAAAAGCAAAAAGCGGCCTATGTAATTGTGGGTAAAGGACCAAAACATGCGAAAAAACTTCAGATTCAATCCACTGTTAACCTGTCCTTAAAATACATATAGGTATTTAAAAAAATCGTGCTTTACTCACCGTTCCCACATACTGTAATAAAAGCATAATATTTGAATGTGTGTTTGTTTGTTTCCAGGCGGACGAGATCCCTGAACGCGCCTTCCCCGATACAGCAGTTTGGACCATGCGGCAGAATAATGAAGAACTCTGCTATGGTTATGTAAGTATCCTTAAATCCCTTTAAATAATTTCGGAATATGTGGACATCTAATGAAAAAAAAAACACTACCGCATTAAGGATTTTAATCCTTGTGTCGCGGGGCTTTTCACAAACATACATGTCACATGCACAAAGACGCGCAGACCCAGGACAAGCATTTATGGATCACATCAATGCTTGACCTAGGCGAGATTGAACCCACGACACGTCGCAGTTAGTGGGTTTGGCGTGGTGACCCCAACCACTCGGCTATCAGTGCATTTTCTCTTTTGGAGATTATTTATTTAATGTCCAATTAACATGGGGTTAAGCGGAAAGATTTACCAGGTGAAACTAAAATGCTGAAATTGGCTTAGGCAAATTAGAAGGCTCTGGGTGTTTTTAGTCAGCGAGCGTCCCACTTAGTCACACAGTGTACTCTTTGTGACTTGAAGTCATAAGGTTTTCATCCCGGACAAAAAAAGAAGTATCGGACATTGTGACATTGGATATCTTTTTTTTTCAAAATATTTCATTTTAAAAACAGTTACACAACACACAAACAAACACACAAATAACGAATCTATTTACCTATGCACTTAAATTATCATATATTTTGTAAACATTGTGTATTTCAAAGTGTCTAATGTTGATGTCATGCGTAGCGTGTAAAAAAAACAATTAGTTTTATTTGTTCGACGCTCGTAACATTGTATATATTCTTGACCTTTGTATTTGAACGTTACCTTCAATTAAAGCTATATTATTTATATTTAATTCTTTGCTTATAACTGTACAATTATTCTCAACTCAATTGATTTATTACAATAAAATTCTAATGCCATTCTCGAATCAAACAATGTACATTTTTTGTGCCTGAAATTGAATAACTTTGCTAACACTCGTAATAATTTATGTTATTTTTCCTGCATTAAATCATGTGTTAACATAAAGTCTTCAAAAAGTAAAAACATAACAAATACGGTAGACATATTTCCTCACTTCGTAAAGGAAAAACTATTCGTACTCCACTCAAAGTAGATACTGTAACTGTTAGTTAATTGAGTTTGTAAAACCTTTTCATAAGTAGCCTCCTTCTCACAATACTCAAAATAATAGGAAACACCTGCCAACATTTCCACTTATAGAGAGATTATTTTATTTGGAAAAGAGCTATATATATACACATGGCTAAATGATTTTCAAGACTGTTAATTGGCTCTAAATTCCTCTCAACAAGGGCAGAGTCAGCCGAAAAGAAAAAATAACGAAATTTTGCTCATCGTTGTTTTAGACTATGTCCTCAACGGGTGACCTATCATTTACCCATACAGCTACACCACGTCTTCAAATTGCCCCAAAACTAATAATTCCCTATAAAATTGCAGGCAAATCCAGGACCCGGCGTCGCAGCGGCTCACATGGTACAAGCCCCCGCTGACGGTGCTCGTCATCAAGAAGGTGCACGACGCCACCATCCTCGCGCCCTTCGTGCAGCTCGTACACTGGCTGGTTCATGTGAGTTGACATAAACACTAGAAATGTGGAAAATTGTTCGGGAGGATACACGTATACCCAAATGGTCTAGAATAGGCTAGTTGTTACTTATTTCCTTCTATCAGAAATCCTAGGGGCACCTTTAAAAGTGCAGTTGTTAACCTGGCCTTTAGGTTTGCAGTTTTTAAGTGTAGTTGTGGTAACGTATCAGTGCACTATAAGGTTTAGCAGCCTATCTCTTCCTCAACCATAAAATTGTTTTTAGAATGCTATAAAATTTACAATCTCTACCCTTATCTCACTCTACCTTACTTTTAGCGACGTTTTTATGTAGGTATCTTCCTAAAATTTAGTATCTTCCGAAAATTCCCCAAAGTAGTCATTTCAAAAAATTCATTCAAAAAAATCATTTCAAAAAAAAGGTTTAGTCATTCGATATAATGATATGTAAATATAATATACATTTATACATAATTGACATATAATCATCTACTATATTTATAAACCATTAAAGAAATTGCAAATGATTATGAAATAATAATTTAATAAATATGACTTTGGAGCAACCAAAGTCTTAACTGTATTTCTGCCTTATCAATAGCCAAGCCCGCATGGGTGTAGCGTGATCACACTCACTTGGTACTTGTTATCTAAGAACCAGTTATAATTGCAGATTGACACTTGATAGTGTTACAGATAAGTCTTAATGTTTATTGAGTAATGTAAACATTTGTACGTGCATGGGTGCAACAATCTAGTTAGATTATTGGTCTAATCTGTAACGATGTACAGGATTAGGGCAATGTTGTGTGTCGATTAAATGAAGTCATTAAAAAAAGGAGGGCAGGGAGACACTTCAGCGCAGTTTAGTGAATTATGGTCGAAGTTAGAGGCAAGAGATGGGATGTGCTTGACAGTGCATTACTTTCACGTTATTATTTTCTGTTCATCGCGAAAGAGTTACCGCGGCTCTGGTACGCAAGGGGCAAAGGAAGGAACATTGATGGGTTTTAGACAATAGTCTGATACTCCTTTCATCGCAACCCAAGCGTTTTATAATAAATGTAATGGCTTCCGTGTTTTATATGGCACGTAAAATTAGGGTAATCGTAAATAATGAAGAGTAATTTTGGTAATCAGTTAAAAAATGAATTTTGTAATCCATCTTCAAATGTTTTTACAAAATCTATTTTAAATGAAGAAGGGTCTTCGATACGGTAGTCAAAAGATGTATTTGTATTCAAAAACACAAAGAGCGTTCATTGAACTGTCGTCGTGATTAATCTTCTGATTCCTATATCGCTGTTTCTGATAACGGATTTTGAGACTAGAGAAACGTTTTAAATAAATTGTTTCTAGTAACTTGATCTTGGCAGTTATAGAAATTCCATATTCGCATAGTCGTAATCAATACAGCTAGAGGTCAGTCACATTAATAAGACACGTGACAATATTTAATAAAAGTATTTCTTTGTATATGAACGTTGAATTAGCTTTCGTCGGAAAAGACAAAAAAGTTGTAAAGGCTTTTTCCCCATTTCTAGCGAATTGCGTAAAATATATTTGATTAATAAATATCATTTTCAACTTAACGACTTGCGATAGTTGATTAATTAGCGATAAAGCGCGAGGTGGGCTCGCGACACAAGATCTCCGTACTAATAGCCTAGAGAAAAACAAATTGGTTGGGTGGCAAATACGTTTAAGGGTAGGCAACACACAAACACATTATTGGGCACCAAAAAAAATATAACGGCTTCTTACCCTCGTCATTTTATAGCGGTATCAGAGATAAATCTGCGTAGCTATCAAGGTTCATGAGATACAGCTAGCTTGACTAGACGCACACATATATGTAACTATAAAAAAGAGTATTAATGACAAAAATATAATAACGATTTCTTTCAATATTTCAGTAGGTAATGGAAGTTGACCAGGATATCCGTTTATTAACATTTCCTGGTAGCCCGTAGATCAGATAGCTGTATACACACACAACCAATCTTCAGTTCACTTCTCCGAAGCGCAGCCTATTGTCAGTCTTAAACAATACCACCGGTTAATATGACCGGGTTTACGGAACAGAGACACATATTAAGACCCAGGACATCGGCAAAGAACGGCCCAGAATATTCTAGGCGAAATGGATTGTTCTGGTCTTGACCCGCACTGGGTCAACCACGAAAAGCGTAACGTGTGGGGTACAAGTAACGCTGTACGCGCTTGACCCAGAGAGACCCAGTACGTCGTTTCAGAGCAGTAATATGGTTAAACATTAAAGGCAACAGCAGATTAAATAACCCCGAAAGTAAAAGCTTTCAACCCTCGTAACTTGGCGTAAGCGTTTTTGATCATAAATTTAAAAAAAAAACTGTATTTGTCTCCACTCTCCCGTATACAGTAGGCATGTCCGAGTTCCCCAGACAGCTGTTTAACCAGCCTTATATTGTATTGAAAGTTATGACAGTACGAACAGTCATTTCCATTTTTTTCTTATTAGTTTCATCTCATGAATCGTCAGTCACGCCATTTTTCCTCACGCAAACAGCGGAACTCTAACGACGATGTCATTTAAGATTATTACATTCACATTCTCATACATTCCTTATTAAATCGATATGGACTAATAATACACGTTCTTGTCTGGTGTCTCTATGATAAAAACAAATGTATCCAACCTGTTTTTTTCGGTGGACTTGACATATTTTCGTAAGGTTGAGAAAGTTAATTCTGCCAAACTATTATCTAAAATCACATTTATTGTCCTATAATTGAGTCATGTCATGCCTTACTAAAATAAATTAGTCTTAATTTAATTATTAAGTAAAAATATTAGTCGCTAAAACAGACCGTAAATACAAATGGATCATAATGTAATATGTGACGACGAATACGAAGAATAAAGAGTCGGGTCATCTTTTTCTTATATTACGGAAACTAATGGGACAAGTCGCAGGAAAGGTTTATTGCACTATTCAACAACATAATTCATTTATACACTTGACTTCATAAACTGCAATACAATGAGAACAATGTAATAGAACCTCATTAATATCACAACAAATTCAGTCCCATGAATTATGTATCCAAGGATCGATTGGAATTTGGTCGGCCGCCAACTTTCCTACGTAAATCATTTTAATTCATAAATACATTGCGATTGCATTAGGTGAATGTAAATTGAATAATAAACACAATGTCGGTCCTATTGCTGTTGTGGATTTAATTGTGAAATGCGTTCCAAGATTAATGTTATTGTGGTAAAAATAATTATTTATTTATTTCGTTGTTAAAACAAAATTTGGTTTTTGTGTAGACATATCCGACCAAAATGAGTGCTATGGTTGAGAAACCTCATGAGAGCAAATGTCCCTTCATCCATCACCCAGGTTTCCTGAAAGAAAGAAACATTTATTTGTAAGAATGTAGTACAATGGGTGGTTTTTATAGTCTGCAGTATCTTACATTTTACCGGATCGGTGTACAAATTTTTGGTGTCGCAGACTAATGGGGCAGGCACCCTCGGTACACCGAGCTCCATCACAGTAGCTTGTAATCATCCCGGAAGACTTCTGCGCTTCTGGAGGGAGTTGGGATGGCTGGACTGATAGGCTTCCATAGCCACCCGACGTACAATGGGCCGACTTGGAGCCTACGTGCGGAAAAGGTCATCAACCAGTTATTATCTTTTCCAGGACAAGAGCATGGTGGTATTCGTGGAAGCAGCAGTTCTGGACGACAGGCTGCTGGCCGAGTACGGAGACTTCACGTCGGTCAAGGAGAGGCTGATGACCTTCAGAGCGGGCACCGATGACCTCACCGATAAGATTGACTTCATCATCTGTCTCGGCGGTGATGGCACGCTGCTGCATGCTAGCTCACTCTTCCAGGTAACATCAAATTGAGATAGCAATGTTATGATAGCGATAGTAGTATAACTATATAAAAAAGATATATTTCTTCTTTTTAAAATGACATTAAGTATAATGAAAATACCAGCCTATCAATGTCCCAATTTGGGACTGTAGGGTGGGAGCCCTGACCACCAATTCACAACGAATAAAGTATATTCTTTTTGGCATTATGGTATGTGAATATATATTGTGTCAAAAAAAACCCAATACTTGTATAAAATAGACTGAGGCCAAATTAATTTTGTTTTATTATTTTGGTCTAACTATGTGCATATATTCCAGCAATCAGTACCTCCTGTGATGGCATTCCACTTGGGATCGCTCGGGTTCCTCACGCCTTTCGAGTTCAATAACTTCCAGGGACAAGTTATGAACGTTCTAGAAGGTAAGATTAGAAAAAAAACCTATGGTTATTTAACAGTCCCAAATTACATGAATCCACTCCATTTCTTCCCACTTTACAAAATATGACAAAAACTGCATATTATTTATTCAGATTCATAAAGTTGCCTGTGAGAATGAAGAATGTTGTATGTCTGTACTTCTGTAGTCCATATATACATCGTAGGTAGGTATATGTATAAATCAGATAAATAACAAGACTGTTTCAAAATCAAAAGTTATATATTAAAATTAAGCTACTAAGAAGCACTTTTTGAAGGTCAAATTACATTAAACAACACCCTATTTCACCCAACAACAAACCCGGCGCAAAAAAACCAAAACGTATTCCTTACCCCACTACATGTTTCATCAACGATTCCAGGGCACGCAGCCTTAACACTAAGATCTCGTCTCCAATGCGTGGTACTCCGTAAAAGTCGTGATGACGCGGACGGCAAGGAGAAGAAGAAACCCACCACCATACTGGTGCTGAACGAGGTGGTGGTGGACCGCGGACCCTCGCCGTACCTCTCCAACATAGACCTGTTCCTGGATGGAAAGCATATTACTTCCGTGCAAGGAGACGGTGAGTGGAGATTCAATAATCATTGATTCCAAATTATACCTGGATGAGACAGCCTATTTTGTCCACCCTTCACCGCTCCCTAAGTACTGCACTGTAGCTGTTGTGAAGAAACGGCCGAACCAATGCACATTGCATCCACTCGCTGCTTCTGTTTTAAGAACGCCCTGATAATCTCCAAGTTTAAGTTGTTCAAAGCGAAACTTTTTTTTTAACCACTTAATTTGTAAATAAAATTCTGAGTTCGTTTCTTCTCACAGCGAGAGCACATAGGAAGCGGTGAAGGGTGGGCGATACGAGGGGCTCTCAATGTAAAATAATATTTGACCTATAGATTTTTAATGGATTTTGATTTTGATTTATCCAGGTCTAATAGTATCAACCCCGACGGGCAGCACGGCGTACGCGGTGGCGGCCGGCGCCAGTATGATCCACCCCTCAGTGCCCGCCATCATGGTGACCCCCATCTGCCCCCACTCCCTCTCCTTCAGGCCCATTGTGGTACCAGCGGGGGTTGAGCTTAAGGTACAGTATACTGATCATTATGTGAACACCCTAGGATCCCGAACTAAGTCAATAGATGTCTTTGGATTCTGGAAGGATGAATAATGAAAAACAATCGTCTAAAAAGATTAATATGTTATAACTTATTATTTTGATTTTTTACATCTTTGCTTAACATTGATCAGCCTTATAGGATCTACTTTTTTTAAACACTTTTTGATAATATTATAATAATTTACTATTGTATTTATAAAGAACACAAATACTCGTAGATCGTAAATCTTTAACACAAGAGTAGCAAAATATATGGCAGTATTGTGTGTAAAGAACACCGTTTTCCCACAGTTTATTTTGTGACAATACATTTATAGGTACTCCTAGATTATAAAAAGAAAAAAAACCTTTAGTTGTTAATGACACGCTTTTATTAGTCTGGAATAGAAAATTTAAGGGAGAATGACGAAAATAAATATTAGCTCATACTAAAATCTATTTCTTACATTCAACTTTTTTTTTATTAATTTTCTTTCCAAAATAAATGCCGAAATAAAAATCCTTCATTACAAAAATGCATACAATTTTCTTCTAAATTCAAAGGCTGAATAAAAGCGTGTCACCCTCAAAATAGTGATGTAACACACACCACAGATAAAATAACGCTAAATTCTAGATCGCACTGTCCCCGGAAGCGCGAAACGCTATGTGGGTATCGTTCGACGGCCGCAACCGGCAGGCGTTGCAACATGGAGATAGGTACAACGTACACAACGTACAACGTAGTACTGCTTGCACTACAGTACGCTACGCACGCCGCTACCCGCGCTAACGGTTGCTGAAAGACTAAACAACTATATTTACAATTATATTAATCAATAAGGTTCTACTCTGGGGCTTTTTATTTCAGATCGCTAGTTGCCATTAAAGCCACGTTTAAAAAAAAAGGTTGTCAATCATCTGTCAAAATTCAAATCGAGAACAGTGGTTGATTTTTTTTTTGTCAAGCACCGAATTTTTCACCAACAAACAATCAAATCACTGGCAACTAACCTAGTCAATAGATTTGTTGTAACTTTCAGAAACCGTTGGTTAGTATTTCGCATGTTGAAGAGGATCTAATATTTAATTTTATGTTGTTAACCTGTGCATTAATTAACTAAGTTTAATTTAGTTGTTATGTGTTGAGAGTACTAGTAGGGATACAAGTTGTAGTACTGTTTTATTGGAAACACGGAATTCGAACTCACACCAAAGAATTTAAAAAATATAATAAGTAATTTAAAGTACAATATGTAAATGATAGAAGAAGACACTTTAGCTAGGTAATGACAAACATACGAGATTCGATACCTATACTACTGATAGGATTTCAAATAGACATAAATTATGAAATATATTCTAATTATACTCAAGGAAAATACAAACATTGAAAACTTTTACAAACACTACAAATCCACAGTGTATCACAATCTTGGTAAAGAATGGTCAAAACTTCCCTATTTGAGAAGAGGCCTGTGCCCAGCAATGGGACAATAATTATAATACCATTATTACATAACCTACATATTCTTATATTTATCACTCCGCTTGAGTGTTGGACTTCTCCTATATGGAGAGGTAATCATTCCCTGAAAATTAGGTACCATATGGGAGTTTGACAAATCCAAAGCTAGGGTACAATAGAGTTTTGCCAGCAGGCTGAGGTCCGGGCTTGTTTCAGATAACGCCCACGCTAGAGGGGCGGAGCGCGGCCAGTGTGTCGTTCGACGGCCGCTCGCAGCGCACGCTCGGCCCCGGCGATAGGTAACCAGTAGACTGCCACACGACACACGATACATCTCCATCATACAGCCCGGTCAACTTGTCAAAGACAGCTGATAAAAAAAAACATCTCCATAGTTTCTTGTCTTGAAATTTAAAATTTTCGAAAACCACAGATTAAAAGTTTTATATCTATTCAGTTGAATCAGTTGTGAGTTATCAAGGGTTCAGGGGTTTCGTCAAGGCGAATCTTCACAGCATTTTCTATGAGTGACGGTTCTCTTGCATTCATATCCATATACAACAACCAATGATATATTTCACGATTGTACCTGGGTTTAGTCACGGCTGTATAATGAAACTCTTGTGCCATTTAAATAATGAAAAGCATAAACACTACAGATAATAGATAGGTATCATTTCCCACCATAAACATTTAATGGGTTGGTTTCGCGGTTTTTTGGTGAAGGTTTAAAACACTAAAGTTTGGTTAGAGTTCATCGTAATGTAGTCTTAATTGTATTGTTATATTTGTATATGCTTTCTGCTTCTGCTTTGCACGTACTTAATCATTATTAACATAGTTGTAATTTGGTTTAACACTTGTATGGTATTCATATTTTTAAGTAATAATGTTTTCTCCCATTTTTCTTTGTCAAATACTTTGTTGTTTTATCAGAACTTTGTTTTTTTTTTGGATATTCATGTTTTTTTTTTCTTAACAAATTCTAAATTTACATTCTTAAAAATGTTCATTTTCCAATTGGGAAAAACTTCCCACAAAATAATATTACGAAGTGGATTTCTTGGAATAATCTAAGATTTGGATTATCACTTAACACTACATTAGCTAATAAGCAATATTCTTATTTCAGTCTTTACGTGACGACGTCAGTGTACCCTGTCCCGTCGATATGCGCGCAGGACCAGATCTCCGACTGGTTCGACTCGCTCGCCGAGTGCCTGCACTGGAACGTTCGCAAGAAACAAAAGCAGATCGACGAGCTGAGCGACCTCACGCACTCCTCCAGCGACCCTCTCGAAGACCTCGACAACAACCACCACGACGAGAGACCAGTCGACACATGACCGAGTGCAGACAGTCCCCCACGATACCGCGGTACTTGTGAACAAACGTGACACTATAGACTTTAATAGGAAATTCTTGCTATGTAAGCGAAATGCCAATGTTTTGTAAAGATTAACCTCCTTAAAGGTTCATATTTGAGTGATATGTAAGATTTTTAGGTTATGTACCGCCTTGATGTCAGGCGTATAAGATGTAAGTGCTCTGAGGACCCGTTTAAATGAGAATGATGGATATTCGTTAGTATGTCCCTACTACCAAGACGTGATCTTAATGTTCGTGTTAAAAGAAACAACGAAAAACAATTCTAAATGATGAGAGATTTGTTAAATTTCGTACGTGAAGGTGTTTCGATGCGCTTGAGATGTTTATTGCCTGTCTGCTAGCTGTATGTGATAATAATTTCGATTTATGTTGTTTTTGACATTCCCTTGGACAATAAAAAGCAACGTGTTATGTCTTTCTCGGGTTTGATCGGACTTCCTAATCTTTTGTTCTGACTTCTTTTTTTCAAATCTACGAAATATTTTCGATGCTAAACATTTTTACGATAAACAATCTCAAACATTACAAAGTTAAGCGATTAACTTAAAAGGTGCTAACCGAAATAACACAGTGCCAATGATATAAAAAGTAAGTAAATAAAAATAGCACATTTTAGATGTAATCCCTTGTCGATAACAATAAGTTTTTTGACTCAAAATGGCTAGTTTTACTACAAAAGCAACGTTACTCAATCTTTTTACAGGTGTTTTAGATTAGAAACTCGTTTGATTTACTTAAAATATTGAAAAAAATATTGTACTAATGTACATTTACGCTATTCTCAAAAATTTTACGTTGTCATTAAAAGTCGTACATTCTAAAAAAGGTTGAGTACCCCTGCCCAAGTATACCACTAGTGTTCAATAGTGAGCACAAAATGTAGATAAATAATAGCTTTTTTTACTGGCTCGTATTGTAAGAGTATTATATGCGGATTGAATATTAAAGTGTACAAAATGAATTGTGCGATTTTATCATTATTATTTAGAATAACATCACAGAATTGAGCTGCTAACAAAATTAATTTTGCCAGAGTTTGATTAAAATGCTAGGTAACCTTAACTGAACTTATGTATGCAATCAGATTTTAGAAATTATGTTGATTTATGCGGTTGGAATGATTTTGTGTTAAATGATTTCAGTTGGTATATTTATACCATAGAATAAATCACTCTTTGTCACAACTATTACTCTAACATGATCATAAGATCAGTGTAATAAATAAAAAATAATGAAATTGACATGAAATCTGTAATTGGTGAGAATTGTCTTGTAAAATGTACACAATTCTGTACATTCGTCTTTAAACTGTATAGTTACTGATTAATTATTCATTCGGTAATGGCAATTTATTATTATGCAAAAATCTTTTGATATTTTGTTATTCCCTGGATGTACTTTTTTATTGGTGTTCCATGAATATAATAGAAAGATAATTATTATGATTATAGGATTACTATAAATTATATGAATGCGAATTTAAACTTGGTTTTATTTAACAACCACTATTATGATGTTTACCTAAGAGTTACTTAGGATATGGTAACTTCCCACATGAAAATAATCTCATCATCGGCCTAGCCTTTTCCCAATTATGTTGGGGTCAGCTTCCAGTCTAACCGGATTCAGCTAAGTACCAGTGTTCTACAAAAAGCGACTGCATATCTGACCTCCTCAACCCAGTTACCTGGGCAACATGATACCCCTTGGTTAGACTGGTTGTCAGACTTTTCAAAGCTTCTGACTACCTGTAACGACAGCTAGTTTATTATTGAATAGAACACATAAGTATCAAGGTCTCATTACCCGGCCCGGATGTCAGTATTACAGCATGCTACTGTATGCCCCAGGTGAGAGATATAACCAATCTACTTCTTTAAGCCAAGGTAGTCCATAACTATTACTCTACCACAAAGACCATATATTATTTAAATCTCTTAATTATAAAATTATTTGGTGAGAAATGTTGAAGCTCCGTAATTATTGAATGCTGCATGCGGCTGTTACCGGTTTTCTCAACCTTGTATTTATATAATCTGTCAGCAACTGACGTTTAACTTGACGTCTATGTATGATATAAAAACATAACCTTAAAATAAGGACCTATATTTTCCTAAATCATTCGAAAGTAAAAATAACAAGACCATAATGTCGAAAATAAGTAATTTAATAAACTTTTTTTCGAAAAGAAGTATTTCTGTGTCAGCTCCTAGAGAAGGCAAGAGAAACTTTAGAAAAATGGTGATCGCGAACAAGAGGGGCTCTCGTTTACATCGTCTAAAACAGGCAACTGAAAACAGAGAGTTGGATATTGACAAGCGAGGTGTGCGTGATGTGGGATACTACATGAACGGCCGCTTCGTGCCTGTACCAGAGATGATACCTGAGTTAATAGTCCCGGACCTAAAAGACTTCAATCTCAAACCCTACGTCTCGTACAAAGCTGCTGATGTTATACAAAGTGAATTTACCGCTCAGCAGCTGTTTGACGCTGTGTACAGTAAGAAAATCGTCACGGATTACAAAGAGGGCAAATTAGATGAAGAAGGAAACCCACTAGAGCCATCGGAGGAAGAGAAATTGAATGCAGAGGAGGCTGTCAACAGGGCTAAACGAACTGGCTCTGATATATTCTAATGTGTTAGTTTCTGCTGTAGTTTAGTTGTATATAGATAAGATTATTAAATAAATGTTAATTGTGAATCAGCGGAGTCTTCTTTCATATTTATATCAAAAATTCAACTTTTCAACAACTCAAAAATTTTACTCACCAATCGCTCTGTGTTCGTTTCTTTTACTAAGAATTTCGATCCCATTGTTCCATGTTAATAACTGTTTATAGACTTTTATAGTAAATTGGTTATTACACAAATATGAATTGACAATTGTTGCAGTGCTAACTGTTTTTAACTGTTTTTTACGTTTTATTATAGTGTGACAATGGTTTCAAAAAAAGCAAACATAATTTGTAATAAACAGCAGATTAAATATATTATCTAAAATCTATAACCATACTTTACAATGCAACATATATTATGTTTGAATTTATCCATAAAATTAAACAAGAATAATTAAGCAGTGAAGTTGAGAGTTGTTGTTTTTTACTGCATCTAATTAATACATTAATATAGTTCATTATTGTGATTATTTAAAAAAAGTGCAACGAATCAAAGATAGGATGACACATTTACAACTCAAACTGGATACTTGGCTAAACACCTATTAACTTAAATACAACACGGATTAAAAATAATGTTTAACAGAAGTTTCTTACTTGTGAATTAATCTAGCTGTTACACGCGAAGGTCCGCGTCGTTATAAATTAGTTAGTACTAGCTATTGCCCGCGGGTCCGCCCCCTACAAATCGAAAATGGTACCACGGAAACATAAAGTCTGGATAAAAACTATCCTGTGTTAGTTCTAGTTATAAACTATCTGTGCACTAAGTTTCGTCTAAATTCGTTCAATGGTACTTGCGTGAAAGAGGAACAAACATCTATACATACAAACTTTCACTATATAATATAACGTTTATAACATTAGAAGTAGGGTTTTTTTTCAGATGGTGTTTGAGTTTTAGTTAGCACGCCACTTCTCCCGTTTATTAACAGATATAATCTGTACTCTCTTGCTCTACTCTTAATAATTTGACTGCACGGATAGCCGAGTGGTTGAGGTCACCACACCAAACCCACGGTGCGCGACGAGTCGCGGGTTCGCTCTCCGCGTAGGACAAGCACGTTTTAAAAAAAAAAAAGAATCATAAAGTGATGTTAAATATCCTAAAACTTCCTCAATAAACCCCCTTCCCTCCTCCTCCAAAAGTATCCAAAATGTGTATCGAATATTTTTTGGAAAACTGTCAGACGGACAAGACAGACTATTTTGTCAAGCCCTATTTGAACCTGAAGATTATTACTAACTTTCCACAGAGTTAGTAACTTCTAGTATCTCAGCCCGAGGGTGCCAAACATAAAGGTAGGTTTTTTCGATCGTCGCGCGTCGGTCGGAGATAGAAAGGTAGATAGATGATTGATTTGTTAGAAATGTATGAAGAAAACTGCAATTGAGCTGGCGATCGCCGCTTAGACATCAATCTAGTCCAACGAAATCTATTAATTAACTACCTATTATATAAAACAGTAACATCTTCTTATCTGTCCACCTATAGATATAGGCGGAGTGAAAGTTCACAGATAATGGAAAGTGATTTCAATGTTTTGTTTTCCGAATGTCTAGTCTAGATACACGTTTATCACCTTACACATGGAGCTAATTAACTATTTATCAGTAGTAAAGTAAACAAATGTTACTATGTTTTAGCCGGACACCCGTCTGTTTACCTATGTATTTAGATTAATAACATAAGTAATGAATGCATAACAAATCTGTAGAAACGTCTATAGTCGAGCGATAAGAATAAAAAGATTAGCATAACTTTAGATAAGAATAGAATTTAGTATTAGAAATTTATCGTTTGCTGAGATGCGTTTATTTATAAATTGGTTTATTAACTAACCAATGCATAAAGTGCAGTAAGTACTGTAAGTAGCCATTTGTATGCGAATCTAAATATAATAAGCAAGACAGATTTAACTTTCGATTCCTGCAAATGAATTCAGAGGATTTGAGCAATAAGTCTCATGATTGTTAATAAAATATAAATTCGAAATTACTTCGTACCTAGATATTTACTTGTACAGTTTTATGAGAGTAATACACTAAGAAAGGTGTTAGGTAATCTTAATCCATACCTAAAATTTATTTCGCTTAAAGTGTTATAAAATTGATAAGAAATATCACAACATCAATGAGTGCTTTCGTATCGGGGGTAGATATAGTATTTTTTATAACCAAATGACTGGTTCGTGAACAAGTAAAGTTAAATAAATGAAGCACCGTCTCTCGTGGCACTAGTGACCCTTACTTTATCTGAATAATTGTACATCTCGACAGTTAATAAGTCGAACAACATTTTATCATTTAAACGATAGATATCATTTCGCGCGGTTGTGGAGCGCCTGCGCATTACGTACCGGTTTGACAAATAAGCGACTGTATAGCTATAATGGGTGGTAACTATTCAGCTATGGACCCGATGGAGGTTCCCGTGCCTGATATCGCGATATTATTCGAACGCGACGGTTATTTGAAGCCATATGAACGAGAAATCCGTCGCAGGTGAGCCCTAATAGTCCCTTTTATCATTTACGTTAAAGTTTAAGTGAGTTTAACAACAATATCAGTGAGTTTCAGTGATATTTAGCGTTCATTTTAGGTTAAGTGAGCTGTGTTTACGAATTGACGTCCGTGAAGCGGTATAGCGCTTTTTTCAATACCGCGTCTAAATACGTGTTAAATAAAACCTCTTTTGTAATAATACCTACCTAACTTAAGTGGGAATTAATATTGAGACCACACAGACAGAGTTTATCTGCTAAGAATAAATTAAAATTTTCCGTAACGACATTTATTATGTCTGTCAAGTTTATTTACCCGTTCAGCGCTTCAGTCGCTGTATTTCTATGACATTCCCAATGTCAAATGTAAGGTCAATTGCTATCAGAAATTGCATTCTGTAGCGGTACAGAAGTTTCGTTATATTTATATAAGTATTATTAGATGTTACAATTCTATGTTAAAATAACATTCACTATGAACTAATCTACTGCCGATAGTTACAACATAAGTAATGATTATCTTAACTACTATTCAATCGCACTTTATCAAGGGACCTGGGAATAGTACACAAGTGAATCAAAACATTATTATACCTAAAGTAAATAAGTAGTAAGGTCTTAGATAATGTAATACCTAGACTTAGATACCTACTAACCTACTGCGCATATATCGACACGTTAATTAACTTGTCGTTTCTGCCGACTAGCGATCAGTAATAAACAGTTTCGTTTATCTAAGTAGGTACATACGTAAAAGTGAATTTATAAGGCTGAATATGACAACACTAGTTTTAGATTTTTAAGTAAATCTAGTTCGAAATTGAAAATAGAGTAAATTAATAAGTTCCAAATTAGTATCTTATCCAGCACTAAAAAGTAACTAAGTGGATAGTTACCGTGTTACATTGGTAGTAAAGTTTGAGAGAACTCGACTTTTTACGATCTTTAAACTTAGATAAATCTTTGTAGACTTCTTCTACCATCCACAGCATAAAGTAAGTTGATGAAACCTGGTTTAAACCACCTAAAAATCGTCCCTCTTCTCTTTTACTGTAGACAAAACAAAACCGCGGTTCATAATTCAACAATCCCGGCAACTTTATTTTTACCATTATCATAATCAGTCGTCAAGAACCTACTGCTGGCCACTGGGATATAAGCCTTCCTTAGTTTATGCCATTCTCCTATGTAATTGTATCAAGGTATAATTAGAGTTACGCTTACTCTACCTACAACTAATTCTAATATCTTCTTTATGTGTCTACGATCCTCTCTGACCAAAGTCAGCGTAAACACTCATCATTCTGATATTCAAGTTCTGTTCTAAAAAACTTTCCTCCTCATTCCAGATATGGCTGCTACAAAGACCTGTGGGACAGGATAGAATCATGGGAGGGTGGTGTAGATGGGTTCACTAAGGGCTACAAATACTTTGGGCCACAGTACAACTCGGATGGTTCAGTGACGTGGAGAGAATGGGCGCCAGGAGCACACAGTCTACATCTACAAGGAGAATTCAGTAAGAAGACTATTAATTAAACCTCCTTAGTAAAAATAAAAAAAATCTTCTAAGATTTCAGTACACGAGAGGCTAAAAGAATCTTTGTCTAACGTATTTTGCCTTTTTAAACTTTTTTTTTACATTCAAAATGAAAACATCCTGATTCTTTGTAGGTTTTCTTGCATGTGATTATCTACATTTCTGTGATTCCCCCACGACAAAAGGTTCAATCTCCTTACTCGGGAATCATTTCAATAAACCCATCTACTCAGCCTACGTAGGTTTCCCCGGAGTCCACTTAGTTGCGCTATAAAGAGCGGTTTCCGTCTTAGGCATCAAGACTACAAAATGTCCTGCTAAGGTTACCTGTCCATTGGAAATCTCTCTAATCTCCTTCCAAATCTTACTTACAGATGGCTGGAATTCAAAGAGCCATCCATTCAAAAAACTAGAATACGGCAAGTGGGAGCTCACAATACCTGCAAATGCGGACGGATCATGTCCATTAAAACACGACAGTCGCGTCCAGCTCATAGTCAACGACCACTTGTACAGATTGTCGCCTTGGGCCAGTTATGTCAAACCATTCGAGGGATTCACTTATCAACAGTTTATTTATAAACCTGATCATGTAAGTTTGCCTAAACCCTATATTTTCTAGCCTAAAAATCATACAAAATTGTGTCATCCTGTAAAAATTATAATATATCCCATAGTTTTCATGCAAGTCCTAGTCATTAAATGAATGAGGGTCTACCACCGTCTTAAAGCAATAATAATATAGTTACCCACAATTATTTTAGTAGGCCCCCGAAATCCTGTGCCTTATGTACGGTGTACTGCCCCATCCTGTCGGACACGTACCTCAAAAACGGACTACCATTTGAACACCCACTATTCCTATCAATTTCTTTTCACTATTATAAAACACACCTATATTTTGGGTTGTCCTAACACAACTACGTTTTGGCTAAACCTCTTGAATAGGACCTTCTTTTAAAGTCCTTTTTCTTTTTTAGCCATATCAGTTCAAGCATCAGAAAGTAGCGAAACCAAAGTCTCCCCGCATTTATGAGTGCCACGTCGGGATAGCGACGCCTGAAGGAAAAGTCGGCACATATAACGAGTTCAGGGAGAATGTTCTGCCTAGGATCAAAAATCAAGGTAAGTTTTGTAACCCCAAATATTTTTCTCCTTTTTTTTACCCACCTATTCTAAATAGGATATATATGATTTTTGTTTTACAACCTGCCTTAGGGTTACTTAATCTAAAGAGATAATACATGTTTCTTGATCCTTAATTTTGTATCTTAATTTTTTTGTTTTTTCAGGTTACAATTCCATTCAGCTTATGGCTATTATGGAGCACGCCTATTATGCATCTTTTGGATACCAAGTTACAAGTTTCTTCGCTGCCAGCAGGTAAGTTATCACATTGATTACACTCTCTGCAGAATTAAATAAGCATTTGAATACATCAAAACAAGTTATGAAATTAAGTTTTTTTTACTATTATCGTGCCACCTAGAAATAACTTCAAATATTTTGCTCCATTCACCATGGCACCTGATAAGTTAAGATGTCGATGCAAAAGCGCTACAGACAGCAGAAGAACCTCTTATAAATATTTTTTTTATTACAACATCAAACCAAAAAACCAATCACACTCATCATACTTACATATATCTTCAGTTCTGCTTATTTAAATTTCAAAACAATTCTAATGACCAAATCTCTCAATAACCATCATATGTCCTCCAGTCGTTACGGCACTCCGTGTGAACTGAAGCAGCTGATCGACCGCGCTCACGAGCTTGGTCTATACGTGTTGCTAGATGTGGTCCACTCTCACGCCTCCAAGAACACTCTGGACGGACTCAACGAGTTCGACGGAACCAACTCCTGCTACTTCCACGACGGAGCCAGGGGGACACATGCGCTTTGGGACAGCAGACTGTTTAATTATTCAGAGTAAGTGAAATCTTTGTACATTAGGAATTATTCTGATATTTAATTATGGTATGCGCAGCCTTTAGTTGTACCAGAGCTAAATATAGACTTCCTCTGATATAGGGAAGGTTTGAGCATTGATCATCTTACTTCATTTTACCTCACCACAGTTACCAATTAGTCTACCTTGTTAAGTTTTGTATCCATACATAATTGACCCTCGTCTCCCTTGATCTAAACACTCTTGTGTAATTTTCCAGGACTGAAGTATTGAGATTCCTACTATCAAATCTGAGATGGTATCAAGAGGAATACCAGTTTGATGGATTCAGGTATGTACTTTCTAATTCTTTGCATAAACTACAAGGAAAGGCAGAAATTCTTCTAATTTTGACACTAAGAATCAGCTACCATTTTTTTGGTTGTGGAATCCATTGGAGTCATTTGCTTTGGGAAGCCAGTTGCCAACAGCTGGTCTAAGTTGGTACCCATTCAGATGTACTGCTTCGCCGGTAACCAACAGAAGTAACGTTGAACTGACTAAGTAAAATAAACAACCCTTTCGGACAATCCAACTGATAGAATCAGATACTGACTAATAAAACACTACTTAAAGGCAATGTTTACCAAAATTTTTCCGTCGCAGGTTTGACGGCGTGACGTCAATGCTGTACCACAGCCGCGGCATCGGCGAGGGCTTCTCGGGGAGCTACGACGAGTACTACGGACTGAACGTCGACACAGAAGCGTTGGTCTACCTCATGCTGGCTAATGAGATGGTGCATAAGATCGATAGCAGAGCCATCACTATTGCTGAGGTAGGTGTACACGAAGCCTACTCCCTACTAATATTATAAACGCGAAATTTGGTATCCATTTCACGCAAAACCCACTGAACTCATTTAGACGAAACTTTGTACACAGATAGTTTATTACCAGGTTTAACACATAGTTTGTACATATGTTCCCGTGGGATCATTTTAGATTTTTAGAGAATCAATTAATCTGACACCTGAAATGTTAAGGTATTGATATCATGGCGTGTTTGTTTGTAAATTTTCGTCACAAATGGTTTTTTAAATGCACCAGAGCATCTCTCTAGATGCTTGTGTTATGAAACAGCAGAAAAAGTCAGAAAACGTCCGTCCCTATATGCCACTATACATATTTTCATTTCAAATCACAAAAGACATCTTTACTCACATGCGTAACCGGATCAAAATGTACCCCTTACCAGGACGTATCAGGCATGCCAGCGTCCTGCCGGCCGGTGAACGAGGGTGGCACCGGCTTCGACTACCGCCTGGGCATGGCCATCCCGGACATGTGGATCAAGCTGCTGAAGGAGGAGAAGGACGAGGACTGGAAGATGGGCCACATCGTGCACACGCTCACCAACCGACGCTGGATGGAGGGGACTGTTGCCTACGCTGAGAGCCACGACCAGGTACCACTACTGAGTACTTGACGATTTTTGTTCATAATGACTTTGCTTCTTTTATGTGGATATGACAAAAGAGGTTTGATTTAGTTTGATACTTAAATGATATAACGATGTACACACGTGTTTTTGTTGGGATCGTCGCCCGACTATTTTCGGAGCCAAACATCGTTAACTGACGTAGACAGCAAATTTTGTTTTGCCATATAAATTATTTATTCCGATTCTCAGACTTACCTCATATGCACAAAAAATCATAAGAATCGTTTCAATGGAGTTCAATTTCGTACACCGTGTGACACGAAAATTTTACATAATAGAAGATTTATTCACCCATATTTTATTTTATCCCTAGGCGTTAGTAGGCGACAAGACCATAGCGTTCTGGCTGATGGACGCGGCGATGTACACGCACATGTCGACGCTGAGCGAGCCCAGCGCAGTGGTCGAGCGCGGCCTCGCCCTGCACTGCATGATACGGCTGGTCACACACGCACTCGCCGGGGAGGCCTACCTCAACTTTATCGGTGAGACTTACTTATTTATTGAGTGTAACAATCACGTTTTTACACGGTATCTTAAATCTATGCCCCACAAAACCATTTACACGGTTTGCTTGTGGTTTGTACGTGAACTATTTACGAGCCAAAACTCAAAACAAGCAGCTGTGGATGTTGGCAACGATTTTGCTTTATCATAAGGAAAATTAAATAATTAAAGACTATTAAAAATTTATATCAATATTAATTTGACTAAATTGCTATTCTGCTCTCTTCCTCACTCCTAATTTTTTGCTTGCCCAACATCGTCCATATTGATCTGTTACTGTTATTTTTTTGTACCATCTCTGTAACAAATGGAATGCAATAAATGATTGAGTATTGAGTAAATCCCTATTAATATTATCCCGTAGGCAACGAGTTCGGTCACCCCGAGTGGCTGGACTTCCCCCGCGCCGGCAACAACTCCTCGTACCACTACGCGCGCCGCCAGTGGAACCTCGTCGACGACCAGCTGCTCAAGTACAAGTTCCTCAACCAGTTCGATAAGGATATGAACGACTTGGAGGAGAAGTATGGATGGTTGAGCTCCGCACCGGTAAGTACCTACAGACAGGGTCTAAAAGATCTTAAAGCGCGCAAAGCAATGAAGAATGTTAGGCATGCACAGACACTATAGCAAAAAATAAGATATGTTTACTTAACTTCGATTTTAAAACTGCCTAAATTATGGTGTGTGTGTGTGTGTGTGACCATTGCATCTCAACCTTGGAGAAAATAATAAGCAAGAAATGGGATGTCATGATAAGTTTGACCGCCATACCTACTACCTACGCTATATCAAGATCGGCTGAGCCGTTTTCATAGCGTTTGAAAGTGAGGTTCACCCCACCCCAAATTAAAAACATTATCAGCACTTAAATATTACCCTCACTCTATGACTTCCGATGTAATATCCTAATTTACGTTGTAAACTAGTCGCAACCCTAATCTTTAGTCTACTAAATCTCGTAGTCACTATTGTATTTCCTTTCCCCCAGGGCTACGTGTCTTGCAAGCACGAGGGCGACAAGCTGATCGCGTTCGAGCGCGCGGGCTTGCTGTTCGTGTTCAACTTCCATCCCTACCAGAGCTTCACGGAGTACAGGGTCGGAGTCAACGAGCCTGGTAATTACAAGGTAAGGGTTTTCTTTATCTTGTTTTATTTACGGTGCTTTTTACCCCGATGCTTTATACAAACATATTTTTTGAAAATTAACGCTTACATATAATTACTGGCCTAACCGCAATCTTATGTCCATTATTATAATGCGATAAAACATTCTAGCCTCGTCCGTTAAAGGTGAGGCAAGAATGCTATTATAGAAGCCCAAAGGTAAGGGTTATAAATCAGAATATTCCACTAAGTTCGGCACTGGGACCAAATTAGCCTACTGATAGTTTGGGGTATCAGTTAATGCAGCGGGATTGTCCGAAAAGGTTTTCGTGGCCCCAGTACATAAAGGGCAAAGGAGGAACATGGACACTCTCAACTCAAATCGGAAGGAATCATTTGAAGATTGCGCATCCGAACAAAAAGTTTATCTGTTAATACTGTCAATCAATACTTAATTTAGTGTAAGTTGTTTTGTGCTGGAGCGTGAAATGGTAACGAACATACCAACTAACTTGTTTTTAAAATGATAGTTGACCCGTGTCCACCTCTGTGGATTGTATGATGTGTAGATACGACACTTGTGGATAACATGGCTTTCTTTTAGTACAAGAATTTGCAAATTCAGGTTCAGTAATTCCTGTTTTTACCCCTAAAACTCATTGTTGCTATAGTATGTGGTTATTGTAAGTTTATTTTATGAGATGTCTAAGAGAAATCAAGACGCACGTTCTAGTGGATACAATTTCTATATAACTTTAACGATGCTTCAATTCTGCGCACAATACATTAAACTTTCACCAAACGAAAACCTATCCTAAATATTTACATCGAAACATGTGTGGTATTAATAATAATGTAATTATTAAGCAAAGCTTTATTTTTGAATTCGCAGGCAGTCCTGTGTTCAGATAGCAAGAAATACGGCGGCTTTGGCCGCATTGAGCCAGACGGCGAGTTCCACAGCACGCAGGGCGTACCCTGGGGCAACAGAAACGACTCAGTCCAGGTAATAAAAACACGGACTTATTTAAAACATTTATTTCACAACTATTAACATATATAAAACATCAATATGATTGCAGTAGATATAGCACTTGTATAGACACCGACTTTACGACAAAGACTAGTAGAATATGTGGAATAAATATGTACAGACACGTCCAAAAAGATGTGAATTTCGAAAATTGTTACTCCAAAATGTTACAAGGATTATTTTTTTTATAAAATTGTTCAGTTTCAGTAAACACTTACACTTAGTCAGTATAATATACATTGTATTAAAACTTTTCACTACGAGTATACATCTTTTTAGACGACTGTTTATCAAGTAGACATCAATAACATCAAGACTGTCAAGAATTATATTAAACACGGATCGATAAAACTATTACTGACAAAGTTGTATACATTATTTTATTTCTATGCGCTGATTAGGTATTGTATTCTCTTTTGCAGTTGTATATCCCATGCCGCACAGCGATTGTCTACGCGAGAGTTAATTAAACAACATCAATAATAAAATATATTAGCTACTAAGTACATCAATTTATAGACAATAAGTATGTTTAAAATTCTTTAAATATTGTTTAATCAGTATGAAATGCATGTTATATAAATGCCTATTTTTGGAAAGATTTTATTTGGGAAGGTTAAGATTGAGCTATTGTGATAGTACAAATTCTATATTTTAAAAATTTGTTAAAACAATAAATGATCTGTTACGAATTTGTTTTTTGTTTAAATTGGGACGCCTATCAGCAAGTTGTTCTTAGGCGTGCAAGAGAGAGGTTTTAGATAAGTAAGTGTGACTTTGTATCCCGATTCCTCGGCGAAGCGCAACCTATCTGAGTCGATGACAGTCATGCACCTTGCGCCTCTCACCGCCAAGGGATGCTCTTTGTGAGTTTGGTCGGCTGCGTGACCAATACACATGTACTGCTCTATTGGCACGTTTCTGAACATCTGGCTCCGCGGATATGCGATTCTGTCTGTAGGATGTAGGGAACCATAGCAGCATGGACTTATCACGAACTTGGCTTTGGCTTTCAGACACTTGTCCAGAACAAGGTCACTGGCTATACCACAAGCATGTAAACCAATCCCAATGTCGAACTTTCCGTCGAAGAAGTCGAGGTTGCATTGATAGAAAAATACGTTTTTCAAGTTCAGTTGATAGGCCCTTGCCCTGGCTCGGTCTAGAGACTGTTCTTTGTTCTCCAACATCAGTATTGTGCACTGTGGCAACAGATATGCCAGCAATATTCCAAGATGGCCACTTCCACAGCAAAAGTCTATTATTGTGTCTCGTATTTTAGCAATATTAAGTACTGTGCCTGCTAAGTTTTCCAGCTGCTGAGTTTTTCGCGTTACCCTATCACTGGGTAGATGCCCGGCGGTGGGGTTTGCGCCATCAGGGATCGATGCCCAATTAAATGCAGGTTCCAACTCATTTTCAGTCATGGGCAGCTCCATACCCTCAGTTATAGCACTCAGAGCCTTTTCTATATCATCTTCTTTTGTAAACAACCTCTTCCTTGGATTATTTCGTTTTGGGTCACTCTTGTAGAGACTTACATCATCAGGAGTTGGTACTATAACATCAGCAAATGTCAAAGATTTTACATGCTGTTTGCTCAGCAAGTTAAGACATACATTTACTTCTGGTACAGTTTTAACGGTTCTGAACCATTTTGCTGTGAATGGCAAGTATGTTTCAAACATGAAGTCACCAAATGCCTGGTGGATTAAATAATATGAGGGTAGCAACACCACGTCAGCCAATGTGAAGAATGGGCCTTCAGCAAACTGATGAATAATCTGTAGATTTTTAAGTTCGATTTTTCGACTCTTTTCCTTCTTATTGTTTGATTTCCATTGCCTTTGTTTAGGTACTCTTGACGATGTGCTTGGAGCATCTATAGGCTCTGAGAGCTCCTCATCATCATCAAGTAACAGTCTGGCTGGCATACTACCCGAGCCAGATGCCACAGCTCCTTCAATACCTTCGTAAGATACACTGGCACCTTCATTAACCGCGCTAGATGAACATGCGCCTTCATTCCCCTGACTAGATGTACTGGCTTCTTCATATACTTGAATGGCACTTGCACCTTCAGTATCACTTACTTTATTAGCATGGCCATTGCTGGTCCCTGGCTTTTCTTCCACTTTAGTGGCAGCATGTCCATTCTGATCACTCCTGCCAGGTTTAGCTTCATGTATTTCTGCAGTAGTAATATTATCAGATTTTTCATCTGCTGCATTTGATTTGCCAGCATGAACTTCTGCTTTGGTAGTGGTACTTGTGCTTTGATTGTCATTGCTGGATCCACTTGCATGTATTTGTGCTTTAGTCGTATTACTTTCAGTTTCATCAACTGGGCTTGATAAGCTTGCATGAATTTCTACCTGGATAGTACTAGTTCCATGCACAAGGTTTTTATGAAAGTCTGCTCTAGGTATAGTTATTGGTAGTTCATCAATAGGGCTTGCATCATTAGAGTAATCAGCATCTTGTGATGTTTCCTCATCATCCTCGTCAGACAGCTGTGCAGCTCTCAACATCTCCTCCCTCTTCATCTCTCGAGCTATTTTATACATGTTATGAATGCGAACAGGTTTCTTCAAGTGATTCTCATATCGCACCAAATTAATTGGTATCTCTTTAACATGTACAGTAGATAGTATTTCGTTGACTGCACTTAAGAGATCAATCTCACAGAACTTCGTCCATATGGAAACTTCGTTTGGAGCTTGAAGGCAACTGTGACGAAAGCCCAGTATGCCATGCTCATGCTCCTGCACAGCCCGCTCAGAATGTTTAAACAGGCATATGTGCCTAGCCACGGCACACAGCCCGGTGACAATAACATCTGCGCACATAGCCGCAGGATACGTACAAGCTGCCACTTGCCATGGAACATCTTCCTTATATGAAAATATAAGGTTATTATCATAAATAGACAAGGCCGGTGTTCTTTTCTCAACCGGTCTATTTAATGGCACAAACTTTACATGCAATAGTTGTGGAGTACAAAACTTGTATATGCAGTAAGTAATCAATGTTTCCAATGGGACTTTAACTTCATGTGTATTTTTGTAGTCCTCGTGGGATGAATATGATTCTAAAAATACAATGTTGATAGGTTTCTTTTTGAAATTTATTCCCACCATATTGAAGCCTCTGTGCCTTTAAAGGCTCTGTTAAAATAGCTTAGAATTCCTGCTTCAGTTCACTTAAGTCTTTTTGTATTAATTTTGTTTTAATTTTCTAGTTTTTTTATCTTATTTTATCACACACCTTACGCAGACTCTTTGAAATACAATAATATTTCGTTTATTTTTTTTAGCACGACCCTGACCTTACATTTGAGCGTAATCATTCAGTCTAACATATTAGTATATTATTTTTTCAGTATTTAATACTGTAATATTAAAGTAAGTATGCTCAAAGCTGAGACAAATTTAAATTAAATCATAATCAGGCTCACAGTGTTCACTCACTACACTCAGTATCACAAATTGTCAGACCCGGGCAGATCCGAGTGTTGCCTACACAAGCACAAAATGTACCACGTGGGAAAATTAAAATGCATCCTCCAAAAGCAGAAAGGACTTAAATACCTTGAAAAAATATTTTTCACTTTATTATATAGATTAAAATACTGTTTCCAAATAATGAGACGGTAACAATCGTTAAGGTTTTATAAGGCACATTAAAAATAAAAGATTTTTGAGAAAATCAGCAGTTCCTTAAATATTTAAATCTTTTTATAAAGGTTATCATAACAAAAATATTAAATGTTACTAGAGAAGTCTTTCAGTTCGAATCTACTTCTTAATTTTATTTTCAAAAATCAAGGAATGACGTATTATATACCTGACGACTTACCGTTGATTGTGGTAATTGTCGCAACAATAACAACATTGGTCCTGTGGAGATGGCAAGCATTTCTAGTGCGGATCAATACTCAGCCGATTCTGCTAACTATTAGTCTATCTATTGGTCTAATAGATATTTACATCTATACACCTAGTACAGAACCGTTTTTAACAAGGTAGAATAAAGGCACCGAAAATAGGCTTCCAATGGTCTCATAATTTGAGTCGTCTGCAATATCTACATCTCTCACAAATTACAGAGCTATACTACATTATTTTATCATTTTAATATTAAGTAATGAGGTATTGGTAACAATGAATGTATGTGAAGGTCCGAACAAAAGCTCTCAATTCATGCGACAGTGTTCTTTCTAGCTATGATGTCCCATTGTTCCACCAAATATTTCCACAATTCCAGATATTATTAAAAAGTTAGTATAAAGAAATAACAATTAACCCAAAATCCTATTATTTATTACAAGCTGATATTGACCTTCACCTGTCCCTTAGTCTGTGATTAACTCATGTGAGTTAATTTTTACACATTTTCCAGGTACCTATTGAGCTGCATATTGCGTGACAAAGCCATATTATGATTTCGTGGAGCTGATCTGATGCTGTAGATAGATGGCGGTTAAAAGAGATACCCTCTTAAATAAAACAACCCCATTGAGTTTTGAATCGTTTGAGTTATTTAGAATTTCTATTTCTAGTTATCTAAATTTGAATGCTATTATTTTACAGTAAAGTGTGTGAGACTATTGTACTGCTTTCATCTCTCGTTTTTCACATTAAAAAAATAAGGATACTTGTTTTTATTACAAAATTTCTTATGAAATTCTGTTGTGTTGAATGATAGAAGAATATAGAAGCAGACGAGGAGAGTTAGAAGTGAGACATTTTCTTTTTAGTTTTTAGCTTATAAGACTTGGGCTAATATATTATCCAGTTGTTTGCTGGTGTGTTTCAACATACCGCAACAAAATTGCATGCTGTTGTTCAACTCTTTTATCGTATTTTAAGCAAATTAAGATATTTGAATTTGCGACTTGCAATCAATAATTTTATTGATTCATTGAATAGTAGATTTGCCATTTTAGGGATAGCTACACTCATGTTACGTCAAATGAAATTAATGTCAAACTCACATTGATGACATTTGCTTTAATTTGAATCTAAAAGTAGGTTTTTCAATAATTTCGTGTTATATGCGCATTTTGTTACCTTTGAATACTAAAAACACGGAGTGTACTTGTAATATAAAATTATATAAATCGTCAGAATGTTGGAGGTTATAAATGGATTCCTCTTGGTCTATTTTGTTGTTTTGTGTTCACTCAGTTTACTTGTTCCGCAATTAGTAAAACCTGTAAGTACACATACATATAACTGAACTATTTAAGTTATAAATATACAACTTTAGTCTAATAAATAATTGCAGATATCAGCGTGTTTTGGTAAGCCTTCGCACGAAGAGCGGTCGGTGTGGGATGAGGTTGTGAAACTTAAAGCTGAACAGAAGAGCATATCTATGAAAGATGAATTCGCTGCGTACTCAAAGTTGCAGCGAAAGATAAACAAACTGGAGAATCAACTGAAGGATAATTCACAAACGCGCATTGGGAAGAATTTGGCTGTTAAAGGTACTCTTCAGTTGGTCCTGCATGCAGTTGTAGGTTTAATGACTCTCGTTTCTGTAATATGGTTCAGGCGCGAGCCTATTGTAGCTCTCAAAGGAGATCTGTTCCCCCTCACCACAATGCTAAGGTACCCCAGTGACATGCCAAATGCAATCTCCACTCATATGTGGGTGTTAATATCTAGTGTATCTATCAGAATTCTTTTAAAACCTATTGTACCATAATTAAATATTCTTAGTTGTTTATTAAGTAAATTTATGTGTTGTTTGGAAATAAATTATTTGCATTTTTATATAGGACATAGTTTCATTTATTTTGAGTAGTTTTAAAGATTTTATAGGTCATGAAAGATGAAAGGGAAACAAGAAAGGGGTAAATTTGTATTATATCCAGGAAAACGTAATAAAATAAGGTAAATATTTTGATTTAAATATTTTATTTATTAAACAAATAATAGTACTTTATACTCAGTCCGACAAAAGTCCAAATGTGTCCTCTAAATTTTAACATAACCAACAAAGATCTACTTGTCTATGTCTGGAAACAGTATTATGCTTAATTTATAAATCACTCTTATTAACTTTGATATAATTATAATATTTAACAATCTTTATCAACCATAAAATATGACTGATCTCAAAACGTTCAGTGTTTCCAGACTGGATAAACTTCTATATAAAAAACTTACACAATCTTAAATTTATGGTCTATTCATATTTACCAGTTTCGCGCACAAGAAACACAAAAATAGAAAATATTACAAGACAACCAAAACAGATAACAGATACAAAAATAATTGGTATATAGAGGGCTTGTAACAATTAGTATTGAGTTTAACTGAAATAAACAAGTAAAGTCCAAGACCAAACTAATAACTAAGAATAGACCATACATTTAAAAAATTGCACAATAAACAATGTGTGACAGTAATTAATTTTCCATCATTAATATTTACAAGCTCTATATCACAGCTTATGTTTACTGTTTGTGCTGAATAAAAAAAGAATTTAATAAAAAATACTCTTGTGCATAACACTTTGTGGTAGCAATGTTTTCAAGGACGTTATCTTTAGGAAAATAATATTGGACAATGACTGACTAGTCCATTATCATAATGTACAATACAATTAATACGAACTACACTTGCTATTGTAAAAAAGCGCTTTTTATTACCTACACAGATACATAAAACAATATTTTCTAAATGATGTTCCCAAAATATTCTAGTTGGCACAAATTATATTTATATACCAGCAAATTAATTTTATCAGCTGATCCTACTGAAATTAAGAATAAGGTTTTAACACTTAACAAGACTAGAAACTAATGACTAAACGAATTCAGGTTGCTGGCGGGCAATGTATTCACAAAGACTATCTCTTCAAAATATTTTTTATATTTTTAATATTTATTTTCATCAAAATATAAAATTTTTGTTCAATATTTATTAAGACACAGATACATATTGTACTGGTATTATTGAGAACTTGAATAATTTCAGGTACTCATAAAAATTGAGAATATATCAGTTGTACACACTATACAATACTAAATAATATATTGTTTTATACACATTAACAAGTAAATTGCACCAATATATGTTTTAAAAGCTATATTTTTGCGCGATTAGATCGTCCAAGCAATAACGATCTATTTTATTTGTAGAGAAGAGATGTATTTTTAGAATGGCAACATTGCGCCAGGTCTAAAGGTTAGGAGAAAATTTACGGAAAATTATTTTATCTTATCTGCATAAGTAGTATCACCTTGTAAGTACATTCCAAATCCCTTACACGTTTTTTTACAATTTTATTATTATGATCTACAAAGCTGACCAATCAATGGCTAAATATTAAAAGTTTAAAGATCTTCGTAACGTTTATCTACTTCTTAAAATAGTAACTTTAAAAGTAATCAACCAGTTTCTTAAATTTACAAACAGCCAAATTACCACCAGCCTGTTAGAAGCCTTTTAAATGTGTTGTCCTTACTGAAAACATGAAGCATGGTGTTTAATTTTTTATCTAAAATGGGCTGGGTTTTGGTTTCGTTTCGTAACATCTCAGCCGCAACAACTATACAATGTCTCCATCTACTCGGACATTCGGGACGTTGTCATCTAACGATGGCCTACGAAACTACTGGCGTGGCGCTGGACGCGGCTCGGACACGACTAACAACTCTCCCAGTCAGCTAGGTGTTCTCATAGAAGGAACTATTAAAGTGTGATGTGAGGAGGTACACCACGGCCTCATACGTCGACATCATGATCGCCGTGTTAGGTATCTGACGCACCAGCTGTGTGCCCAGTCCCCTGTAATGATACAATGTTATTAATAAAAGTTGGCAGTCTTATCAAATATGTTGACTTTTGATAAGAATGCAGTACTTACCTATAGACTCCTCTGTATCCCTCCTCCTTCAACACTGTGTGAAGCGTTTGCCAGAATTTACGGTATTTGTCGCCCTCCTCTCTAAGACGCGTTCTTGCCACCTCTGAAAATTAATTTCGGTTTATTAATCAGGAATGTTCCACTGAATTTCCCTTTGATATTTATTTTTACAAAATTTTTCATCAATTATGCAATATTTATGATAATATTTATGTTTGCAATTAATTTATGTTTTAAATTTAAACTCGTCTTTAAGGATTTGTACTAATTTCAGGCATTTCACATTCACTGTTTGTTATGACTGTGACTGAATTATTCACAACTCATGGTCAGACTTAATTAAAACTAGCCAACAATAGGTCATTAAAAATCATGTACCGAACAGTTCAATAAAAGTTGTAGATTCTCATTATCAGTCAAACGGAAAATGTCCTAGATAAGGTGTCTCAATTAGGTTGCCCAGAGATATCTATATTAATAACGTTTTTGGTTGATTATCCCGAGTAATCTCAAATTACAGCCGATGACATCAGAAAAAAATCGTTTCCATGTCAAAATGTTAGTGAGATTAGAAAGCCCTAAAGCGCAATCAAACATTTAATGTTTGATTGCGGTCCTCATAATAGGTAATTCTTACCATGTGGATAAGCAATACACGAAGCGACCGTCTTAGAGAAGGCGCCAGCTCCCATGAACTCGAGGAAGTCCCTCGGGGAGCGGTGGTCGCTGGGCACACCGTCCACACTCCTGGCTGCCATCAGACGGGCCTTCACACCCTCGTACAGAACGAAGTGGACTACAGTCTCACTGATCCCCATATACGAAGCTGTTATGCCTTTATAGAACCCCCTTATACCCTGAAAACAACCGATACACTTAATCATTTGGAAAAATTCGAACAGATAAAACTATTTGTGTTTCTAGATCGTCAGACGGACGTGTCTACTCTCACTATCTCTAAAAATATAAACTTCAAGTACCGTTTTAGCATATATCCTCTTTATACATTGTAGTGCTGTCACATTTTGCCCATCCAACTGCAATCGTGTCTTAACAAACCAAATAGGATTTGTCATCGTACAAGACACAAACCCTGAAACATTATGTTACTTCGTATCATAATCAAACTGAACAGAGAGCTAAACAAACGTTATTAAATGAACGGGAGCGGGAGAGAAAGACAATGTGATAACATAATGTTTATTGTAGCGTACATTTCCATGTCTCGTAGTCAAACAAGTTTTGATGACATAGGAACTTAAGTAAACATTTTGGATAAATGTCGTGAACAGCGTAATGTGTTACCTGCAGCACTGGCTGCGGATAGGTGCACGATCGGTGTATCCGGCGATATGTTTTGATTCAATATCGCCTTTGCTTGCGAATATGTGCAGAAGTATATGGCCCTGGACGGCGCTACGCCCACAATGTTGGGTCCTAACCCTTTGAATAGCGCTTTAGGGCCTTCAGTCTGTACTATATGTCTGGAAAAAATAAACTCTTGTCAGTAAATCACCTTTGCACCGAACTCGGAGATAATTATCGTTTATGACGTAAATGGATATCACATCCACTGAGATAAAATTTTAATGTCAACATACGAGCTATAAATACCGATTCCAGCTGAGGTCGAATCATAACGTCGTGAAAGTTAAATGAATCAGCATTTGCCGCGAAGGGGGTAGCAGTTGATCCCGAGATAATTTCTAAGTTTAAAGGCGAGCCGCGCCGCCAGTGTTTGTGATTGGCAGCTAATCTGCAAACACCGCGCGCTCACCAACACGGTTCCGATCGCAAATCCAGCGCACGTTCAGCTCTCGTGACACTTGGTCATCACTTCTTATCTATTAACATACGCTCGATAACTGGCTGGCTGTAAGCGGTTCGAACTTCTTCTGTTTGCGGGGGCTTGATTATTTAAATACACAGCAAATTGATATTTGTATCTTAATTTTGATAATTGATCGTGTTTTTCCACTAACGCTGCACAGAGTAGTCGGTCGTTACATCATCTGATCATCACGACTTACGCTAGACAACATAGTCACGGCGCCCTGCCCTTAGCAGCGTAGTAAGTAGCCCAGTCACAGACACAGAGTGGCTTCAAGCCAAAACGACATGCTCACCAAACAACACAAACAGTAAACACTTTACACTCATTATTACAATAACTCGTGAGACGGATTTAAAATTATTTATTTATCAAAAGTTCACTCACGCGTAAGGCGGCGCTGTTGCGAGTCGAACTCCGTCGTAGTTTCGATTCGCAACTCCGCCGCTGCGTCAGCTCATGATTTAAGAGGACGACCAGTTTCAGTTGGGTCCGAAACCGACAATTACGCGTGAGCAAAGCGTTGTTAAATAAATAATTTCATTACACCCAATTATAACGCAAAGTCCAATAATAGATGCTCACAAGCGCATTATGTGGGAAGAAAATTATCACATTAAGATAATGGAGCAATATAATCTATGGAACGATATAAATAAACGCGACGCAATGAATGCAGATAATGCACAAGCGTATAATAAACGATGCTCTTACCTAATGCACTGTATAAGGCTCATCCTGGACGGGGGCCGGGCTTGTCCCGCCCGCGCGCACTGCTGTACCTGACAATTGTACGACATCAGCATACGATCTGCTTGCTTGCTGTATGCGAACATCGCGCCCATCGTACGTCTGTAGCCCCATTTGGCCTCCTGCATTACATGGCCAATATTACGATAACCATCGCTTGTGTCAAGCATACATGCGGATAGGGATCATCAGGTTGTTAAACTTAGTTTCAAATGGGAAGCATGTGGGTGATCAACAATAATATTAAACACATAGGAGTTTCTCTAAATCGCACTATTGGGGTACATATAAACGAATAGCTGACGTCAAATGTGTGAGTGACCTTTCAGTCCCGCAAATGTTCTCGTCCTTGAGTAGAAACATAAAATGTATGTACGACACGCTCACTATTCTATATAAACATATAAATGAGAAGCGAAAAATTAATGCGCTTTACACAAGTGATGGAAACAATGGGACCTACGCAAATGTTAGGGCCAAATGTTTCCATACCGCTAGCTTTCAAGTTACAATAAAACCTGGACTTTCGAACTACTAATAAATAATAAATCTATTAAAAACTTTTTCAAAAATAAGGTATGTACTTATTAAGGTATATAGCCTTTAATAGAAATTAGGGGCCTTGTATCTCGTTTTAGGTATAGCTCTGAGTGTATCGTGTTTATAAAATTTGTCTAAATTCACATTCACTTGTGAAATCCTCTTAAACTTTTAACACGTTTTAGCAGAGGAAGTAATTCCGTGTTGACCTATATATATAATCTCTTTACGAATACAAACAGTTTAACTCAAGACCAAAAACACAAAATAACCTTAAATAAACAGGAAATGTCCTTAACAGTATCATTGTATAACGACATGCAAATTTTATTTTTTATCAACAGCTAAAAAAATATTTCTTTAAAGTAACCGTTGACTTTTGCTACCCACTTAATCAAAAACCTGTTTTGATGAACTACGCATCTTAACCTCTCGTTGTCTTCAGACCAGTTTATTTGATAAACTCTTATCAAATATTGGCTAAAAATAAAGTGTATGAAAATATATTTCAGGCATCCTGTACATTATGTACTGGTTACATCAATCAAACTATGGAAAATAACAGAGTAATCATCTCAGAAGCCTTGCTAGTTGATTCATTACGTCTAGACGACAGGCGTTTGTTTTTCATTATTTTTTCCTTACATATTATAGAATAAATATTGGTAAGACAAAAAAAAACATGTCCTCAAAATACAAAAAAAAAGGTTTCGTGTTTGTTTATAATTTCAACAGTGACGGTAGTTGTGGTGCAGTTGTAAAACAGTACGTATTTCTTACTACGGCTAAGTAGGGTATCCTATCAAATGATGAAGTCATAAGCAGTTATTATTTCCATACCAGATACCAACATCAAATCAAAGGAAAAAGATAAAGACACCTCTCGACAAAGGACCAAATCAATCCTTTCGTAATTCGCATTCAGATAATATGATGAAGCTATCTAAAACTGTATACTCAAATAATCACGTTCGAAATAATAATATAAGACTACCTTTGTTAGCGAAAGCGCATGGGTAAGGTATGCGCCGCGAAGCCAATGCATGTGTATTGCTATTCCAACTTGGTATGCATAATTCTACTTTTAGAACAACCTTGAGAGCCGTTAGCTTCAGTATGTCTAATGACATTGTACAAGGTCATTATGAATTAACACTACGTAACATTTCAACAGTCTTACACTGCATCGATTGTTTTGCTAACAAGATATTTGAGCGGTGCAGTTAATTAGACCGAATAAAACAAACGCCCACCAATTTGCCCCAATTGTCGCGGCGAAATAAAACAGGAAGACTTAAGCCAAGAAAATGGACTGGTTTATTTTAGAATGCTGCTACAACCTGGGAAACTAATGAATCGTGACGAATAGCTTTAACTACTGACGTTCTAAACGATCTAATATCCAAGATATAGCGAAGAGCAAATACCAGTCACTGCACTTGGACATGTGTATTTATAAACATCCTTGGTATATTTTGCGTAAATAAATTGATGCGGCGTGGCGTGGTAAACTGATTTAAACATTTCTGAAGGCGTGTTATCTGGATCGATTTCGAAAGAAATCGAAGAACATAAAATTCTTCATTGCTATTATAGTTTCTTAATGGTTTTGGAGACTTATGTATTAGGCACGAAAGTTATTAGTACTGGAAGCGGATTCGAAACTTCGCCTGCCGCAGAATCTGTCGTAAAGTGGAACTGTGGAAGGGAGTACCTATGTATTGTTGTTTTGTTTGGACTAATGCCAGTACCAGGTCACTAGCTCAATAATTTCACTGGGAAACAAGCGATACATCTTTTTGTTCACTTGCTCATCAGCTGTAGTTTTTTTCTCAACTAATCCATTACACTTCACAACAGATTAGTTTACTGGCGCTCCGGTAAGACAGGAGTGATTTATTTTGGCAAACAAGTAAATTGAGCTCACACTGCCTACATTCATTTGGAAACTGATACTAAGTATATTTGGCAATACGCAAGTAATATTTCTTCTATTATATTGTTATCTCTTGTCAGCCTTGGCATTGATGAGAATATCGAAACCGATTAAACATCATGTGTAGGTATCGTGGACCGGTTTACTGTTGATGTGCAAAAAATTCGACACACTGATAGGTAAGTGCGTAGTTTGTGTACATAAGCAACAATATATGCAAGATATATTGTGGAGTGGATTCGTTACGAGTAAGCTGTGTCCGTTGGTGCGTCATTTAGAGATAGTAGCTAGGAATGGTAAACAAATTCATCTACGTTGATTGTCAATCGAGCAGCGGTACCGGTGGCTGCCCTGTCCTAAGTGTGTCAGGGTGTTCTATAAACAACTGACAGGTACTCGATTCACCGGCTTGTTATTGTGATTTATCGGTTCATGAGGATAAATAATACCCATAAAGGTTTGTAGATTTGTTTGTTAATTCAAAAATAAGTACCGTTACTTCGACTTTTGAAAGACGACCGTTATCATTACGTAACTAAGTTAATGAAAGATTTTGTTAATTGTTCTTCAATTGGCTGTATTGTTTTAATTGTTGGCAGAAATTGGCGTGTTTACTTCTTTGTTTCCAGCGTTCGTACTTGTTGAAATGGAACATTATCTCGACCGCCAAAAGCTGACTGCACACGAAGAGTAAAATCTAATATATTTTCGGCTTGTTTGCACATTACAGTATAAGTGGACTCAAGTAATCGAGTGATCACAGCGTATCAGTTCACACTAGACAGGCCCTATTTCGTTTGCAGCAAGCTTTACAATAAAATAATGTGCGAACATTATTTTCTCTAGATTAAATTCTATATTTAGAGAATGGCTGTAACATATTACATAAACATTTGAACGCATAACATACCGTAGGCATCTCGGGACATAAATAATGCGCAGTTATTCAATGTTTATAATGTTTTATCGTTTCGAAAGTGATTATTGTCGTATTAATTAGCTTAGGTATAACGTATAGCATGAGAAATGGAGATACCGGTAGATAATTGAGTATCAGAACGTACAATCAACGTATATATGTTTAAAGATTTGGATCGTCTGAAACGTATGTTCTAAGGTTTAGATTATTAATGAGACTGTTCCTAAAAAAATTAATACTATTTTTCCGCCTCCTTCTTTTGCCTGGAACTGGATGCGGAAGATGGTGGACAAAGAGTATTATACCGCAACTTGATGGAGGCCTATCTCCTACAATGAACCCTCAATATGCTGGATTGATGATTACTCTGTAGCAAAAATAGAGGTCATGGGAACCACTAATTTTGGGGGCAAGTAAATACAAGATCGCGAGGATGAATTCCTTCCAATGTCTTACCCACGTAAGAAGCTCATGACTATTTTCACCAGTTCTAAAGAGAAGTTTATCTCTGTGAAAAGTATTCTGAGTCAGACTGAAATGTAGTTCCTAGGGTCAACACCGCGCATTGACACGATTCTAAAATGTATTTGGAAACACGTGACTATAGAATAATGTTTGGACTTAAGTCAGCACGTGTTGTTTCAAAAAACAAATAAAGTATTTTTGCATAATTAATCATCGATTAATACATGTAATTGCATAAATTATAGGAAACAGTCCATCACACATCGGAGTTTACTTATGAAAAAAGAAACGCCTTTATAAAAAAGCAGTAGGGTTAAATTATGTAATCAATAATTACAGGATGACGCACTTGATCGTATATAACGACTAAAGTAATTTTAAAATTATGGGTTTAGATTCCCGATACAGTTGTCTCATTCTTCCTCGAATTAAGATGCGCCAAGTTATAGTGTCAAGACTGGGTGAGAGTTTATTTTGCTTAACGGGCATGGGAACCGACACAGTGATTGTATGCAAGGTAAAAAGAGCCCTGGCCCATATCCAGTGTTTCCTATTGACATTAGCTATTGTGGAATTGTCATTTGTCTACAGGGACTGATAGTCGATGGCTATATTCTCCAACTGATGTTGATAGTACCAGCACGTACCAGTTAAAAGACTGCGTGGATACCAAGGACCTGGTTGCCTTAGACAGCTTAAAGATTTTCATCACATATTGTCATATTAAATTAAATGACATTGGACCTTGTATCGTGTTTAAGCCTTAAAACATGACATTACTACAAACACATTGGATTTTGTATTTATATAAATTTAAATATGCTTATTCATTGTCAGTGTAATAATAAGTATTCATACGATTGTAATACTCAATTTAAGTATTTATTTTCGGAAAGCCGATTACTATAAAATGTTACGTGCCCTACAATTTATAATCTTATCATTAAACATACGTCGTCGGAGAGGTTTCGAGATTTTTAAACTACAAAATACCTCATATTTAAAAATATACTTTATTAAAAACTTTTTGCAAATTAATTGCTTTATAAAAACCTTATTAAATTAAACGCATTAATTTCACGTGAACTATGATTGTCTTATTGTTATCACCATTGCATAATTTGTAAAGAGGTCTGATAATAGCACGATATCAGCTGATAACAGAGATTACAGGTATCGTTTTTTATCGAAAATTTATTTTATTTTTACCGAATACTATACAATGTTTCAAACAAAATGAAATTACAATTTTCTTTGCTAATACAAAGGCTAATATTATTCAAGTTGATTGCTATTTTGAGTCTATTAATATTAACGTGTAATTAATTACTCCAAACGCTTAAGGGATATAAAGGCCTAATTAAATTTACAACCAATTATTCTCGTTTTTTGGATAATCTATCATTACTTATTTGCTTTATATTGCAGTCTGAACTCTGCACTACAATAAGAAGCAAATGTCATGCAAAAAAATAATAAAAAGCTTACTTTCACCTGAGAAATATGTCATCTTTTTAAGATTGTCTAAATGACATAGATGATTTAAGAGTCTATGGGAAGAAATAGGAAACAATGCCGTGCAATAATTTATACGTACACGAAATAACTTGAGACGTGAAAGATGTTTTTATTGTTGTTTATTTCAAACAACTTATTCATCTAGGTTTACCTTTCCGTAGCTTGGAAAATAACAAACAAAAGTACCCTCATATCAGGAAATTCTATTGTTATAGATGGTCGAAGTACAATAGAAATCATTTCACGGAAAGATTTTGTAAACAATTTTATAAAGATCAAGATTAAATCAAAGGTGTTGAGCATGGATGTGGATGGATTTAAGGGAAGAGGATGACCGAAGAAACGATGGACGGATTGTGTGAAAGACGTTTTAGCTGCAAAGAGTGTTACTTGTGAGATGACGTCAGATAAAAGGGTATGGAAGAAGAAACCATGCTTCGCCGACCCCAAATACAAATTAAATTGGAATAAGGGCAGAGGAATGATGATGAGGTGAAAATTGATTTTTAGCCCTGTTAGCCGGTGTGGTATTACAGGTATGGCAGAGTCAAAACGTCCATTATCAGCGAAAATCGTTAATCATTGCCGAAAAGGTATAACAAATGATTGTTTTATTATTATTTTCTGATTTTTATGTCGTCATACCAATACTATAGTTATTACGTTTGTATTTTGATGGGATCAATTATGCACATTTTGAAATCGAACTTATGACGGCTTCCTTCAGGCAAACACATGTGCGAAACTTTACACATGTCATGTATTGCCGCCATACTCATGTAACCGCTTGGAAAAGTTCGTTAGAAACCTTCATAATAATTTAAAAATGTCATTATACGCGTGTGAGTTCAGATATTTGCGCAAATGTCGGTAACCGATACAAAAACAATTTCGCAGCAACAGCAGTGCAAAAACAAACGAATCGTCGCCAATTACAGAACCTCGATCTATATATACACATACGTTTCTAAACTGACTAAACTTGGATATTAAATCGATTATAAGTTGTTGAACAACATTCCGAGTAAACTCGATAAAGTTTGATCGAATTTACATTGCATGATGAACATAATTTATGGAACTAAAACAAACAACTGTTTTATCGATTCGATTTCAGTTGACTTTGTAAACATAATAAATATGAATGATGCTGTAGTGACCTGCACATCATAGCCCATTGGCTTGCACATGCCTCTCAATGAGGGACTTTAATGGAAGAGACAACGCTCTAAGGTTTGTAATGCGCTGTCTCACTTCCACAATGTCAAGGCTTACAGTTTACTCTAAGCGGTGGTAGTACAGTAAACGTTAAAAGTAACAACACTTATTTTTATGACAGTAAAGTTCATTTTCGTTACTTCGTTGAGTTTTGCGATTTGAACTCTGAATGATGCATAGGTCATCGATCGACGCAATCGTTATTTATTTTAGTCCACACTAAGCGAATTTTATTGATCAATAAAGGTTCATGTGCGGAATTTATATAGTGTAATAAGAAGCCAGGTGACTGATACTTGATATAATTACGCTTTTTAATGAACTTGTTTACTACTTGTTATACTGCATTTGTAAGTTACGACGTTGGACGCTTCATTTTTAATGGCGCGAATTCATCTGACTTTTACATAACCCGCCATTTTGCGGAAACGTCATCGATCATTCGACGGAGATAGCTAATTACAGAAAAATAAATTGTATACTATGCCCCAAAAAAATACAGTAAAAAAAAGGTTATTTTTCATTTTATTTTCCCAGGATAATAACATTTATCAAAGCATAATTTCCTATTTTGTAGTATCAAGTTATGCTATGGAGGTATTTGTTTATATTTCTTCAGACTGTAATTAAGATCAGAGATAAGATTGTCTATTTTTTGTCACCAAGCAAGTTTATTGCAATTTGTAAAATAAATCATATTATATAAAACGATAGGAACTTACAGATAATCTTTTTTTTAACTGACTGTTAATTTCCATAGTTAAATCTTTATTTTTTAAGTGGATTCTGCTTACAGGTCACAATAATGAGATACTTTATACAAAACAGCTTCTTAATACAGAATTTAAAAATCTAATAAGAATCTTACACCATTCTTATCACTCATATCTGTTTCTATTCAAATATACAAGTTTTTTGATTCTTAACTCAAATTTCTTATAAATAACAGTTTTAAAGAATAAATAAAATAGTTCTTCTACCACATACCTGATGTTTAGGAATCTTAGAGCAGATCTTCCTTGCATTGCTAGCATTGTCAGACGGAGGTGGTTGGGACGGCGGTGATATTCCAACGCCCTTTGAAGACTGCAGACGTGTCTTTACTACTTCTAATGGACATGTCACAACAGCCCCAGCAGTACCAGCAACTCTGAACAAGAGATAAAAGTTTTTTAATTTTAAGTTTTATGAGAATTATTTCTAGTAGTTTATATTGGCCTTCTTTAGTAATAGTAGTAGCACTTTTAAAAAGCTCTTAATGAGTTTGTTTAAGCATGTTTATTTGCAGGTAAGAAGAGGTTTCCCTAGCCTAAGGGTTTTACAAGAACTTGTACACATATATATATATTTTTTTCATATATACATATTTTTTTTGAAGTATTCCAGTAAAAATGTGACTGTGTTGGTAACTGATCATTAGTTTAATTTTTCAAATGGGTTAAGTTTTAGGGTTTTCTAAAGATTTTAAAACATAAATTCAGTTCATATATCAATAGTTTCATTTAATTTCATTTTACTCTTTTAGTAATGCACCCTTAATAAATTAATAAAAAAATTGCCTTGTAGGGGTGTTTCATATTTACTATGGGTCTTTGAAATTCACATTGGTTTATTTCAAGAGCATTAAACATGCTAGCCAATATTCAAGACATTTTGTATTGTTTTGACTTATTCATAACCTCTTTCAAACCACTTGTTTACTTTTCTGATGAAAGATTGAGTAACTTGAAATACATAATGATGATACAAAACACTTATTCTATTATGAAATATTAGCATAACAAAAGAAGTAGGTAATGTGAATACAGTAGATCATCAGCTCCAAAAGTTATATTTTATTGTTAATCTTTACAAGTCCTTGGAAAAAATAGATTCTACCATTCAATAGACCAGTACATTGTGTTATCTGTTCTCAAGGTAGTTCATCATGTGCATTTATGTAACAAACACATTGACTCTGAAAGCCAACATAATCATGTTGTTTACACAAGTTCTGATCTGAAATATCAAAGGAACTGAAGTACTGAATAATTCATGTGCAACAAGGCTATACAAATTGAAATAACGATATGTAAGATGTAGTCTAGATGTGTGCCACGCGTAGGTACATTGAAAACGCTGGCGTAAACAACGTCTCGCCACATGTGCCAATACTTCTGTAGCTGTAGGCATCGAGATTATGATAAAGATTTATGTCATGATAACGCATAACATTACTAGCATTCATTACACACTTCCCGCTGACCAATACTTACCCTCCGGCAACCAAATGTATCGCTGTATCCTTCTGAGACATTTTAGCGCCACAGGAATAATTACATGACTGCAAATTGCGACTGTCTATAAATAAACAAATGCACTGCTTATTATAGCTATGTCCACACTATACTACAACACTCCGTAAAAGTATTGTTATTGAACGATACACCTAGTTAGGTAAATAATGGTATTATTTAGACGCAAAAGACCGTAGAAATTCTTGTAATCACAATTAAATATCGGCGAAAACTTCACAGCACAACACTGTCGTACGTTCGTCGTCGTAACAATATGCACACGAACACACTGGCGGGCTCACGTGCACACGGCTCGAATACACACACTAGTGAAAAAAGAGCGAAGACTACGTGACGTCTCGACTGTCGGCAACTTCGTAGGGTGTCTCTACTATGCCGGTATTGGTGGTTTGTATTTGGTGGCAAACTTGAAACTTGTAGAAGGCCATTGGTGGAGCGGTCGGTGTAATGAACAATGAGAAGTACCCGACACGCAAAGAAAAAATAAATTGTGTACGCGTACATATTGTGAGTAACAACCTTTCGTTGCCTACATGTTTGTCAAAGGATAAAGTCTGAATATATTATATTAAAAATATATATATTGTTATTATCTTAGTTTATTAATTAATAAGTTTATTATATAATAAGTTTAATTGTAAAATTGTTAGTTAATAAGATTAATTCATTACGCCCACAGACAAACTGTGCAAACAGTTTTGTGGGGTTTATACAAAGCAAATAACTATAATGTAAACAGTTAAATAAATAAATAAATACTGAATCGGTTAATGCATTTCTTATTGAATGGATTAAACTATTTGATTATTTTGGTACAAATTGCCTTCCAATAAAAAAGTTGAAAGTATCTTTTTACGTTGGTCATTATGGCGAGAATGTCAGTGAGAAACATTTATGCACCACAAAAAATCCAGTTCTAAGTGAAGAGACATTATTGATATGGAATCTTAAATCTCTCATTTTTGTTTAAGATTATAGTTTGAAACTGATGCTGAAGAGAGAAAGTAGAAAAAACAGGTTTACAATTTCTGCTTCAAGAACATATGATTCTGTGTTATCACTGCATATTATCTGTATTTTGATATGATGACATTTGTGACAGACCTGACAGAAGATTTGCGATTTGTTGCATAATTCCGCTTTTCGATAAATTTATCAGGCAATTGTTTGCCGGTATCTTATAAAATTTTAACTTGGCATTTGGGTATCGATTGCTTTTAAAAATGTTTGCTACACGCAGGATTGGAACCGTTATGTAAGTAAATCATTAAAAATTAAATAAATTCATGGAAAACTTAACTAAAGTAATATTATTTTCACGTGTTTGTTAAATCACATTGAAGTATGTCAAATTGTCATTTTGTTGAATTGATCTTTGGAGTCTTGAAAATATCTGTAAGATTAAGTCTTGAAATGACCTCATTAACTGATGGACATTGACCTGTACTGCAGTATTCATGGCGCATTATTGATTTGTCCTATTGCATCTGCGTTTACAGTGTGGGAGCCGCACGTCAGAAGCACACTCTTCCAGAGCTGCCGTATGAATACAGTGCCTTGGAGCCGGTGGTCAGCCGGGAGATCATGAGCTTGCACCACAGCAAGCACCATGCTACCTACATCAACAACTTGAATGCCGCCGAGGAGAAACTGGCTCAAGCTCAGACTAAAGGTACTTATTCAAAGTGGAATATTCCTATTTTAAACAACTTCTAAAAAAGGAGGTTACTCAATTCAACTGTTTTTTTTTAAATATTTTTGATACATCATAACTTATCTATAATTTGATTAATACTTTGGCAGCAGCAGATACGAATGTGATACTAAGTCTGCTCAGTATAATAAAGTTTAATGGTGGCGGTCATGTCAACCATGGTATTCTTTGGTCAAACCTGAGCCCTTGCAAAACAGAACCATCTGAAAACTTAATGGCAGCTGTAATAAAGTAAAACCTTTTTTTAATTTTATTGGTATTTCTTTTTAGATTATTTTTGTTTTTAATAATTGGGATTAGTTTTGTTGAAGTAAGTTGTTGTGGTAGTGGAGTACTTATAGTATAGTATAATTTGTTATAATTAGTAATTGTTGAAGTATCAGTATAATCTTATCATTTCTGATAAAACCTTCATTATCTCCAATATAAATATCCTTCAAATTGCACACACATGTCATGAAACTTCAATTTACTCTTAAGACTTCCTAAAAAGTTCTTGTGTTTAACATTTTATTGCAACAATTAATAAAAATAAAAAATATATATAAGACTGTTGTCAGAACACAACATCTGTGTCTATAATGTGACATCATGGAACAAAAAATAGCCACAGAAACTCTTGTAAGTTAAATTATAATTTAAATAAGCTTATGCCTAGGATAAGGATCCTCACAAAAAGGAAAAAATATATTTTTTTTTTTTTTAACTTGATGTTTCAAAATTGTATCTAATTTCTAATTTCCCGCCTATATCTCCAGGTGACATCAGCACAGTCATCAGTCTGGCACCAGCCCTCAGGTTCAATGGAGGTGGTCACATCAACCACACCATTTTCTGGCAGAACCTCTCACCAAACGGTGGGAAACCATCCGCCAAACTCACCCAGGCTGTTGAAAAGTAATTTAATCTATGGTTCTATTTGCATGCCTTCCAAATTTGATTTGTGCTTGTGACCTTGTCTTTTTAGACTATCCAGTTTGTTTAAGCACAATAAAAAAAACTTTGCTCTAAAGAGTTACCAACATCTTGTCCTCTCTTTTTTCTTCAATAACTACTATTACTTTTATTTAATCCAGTTTCTTTTTTCTTCTTAAAAACATTTCTATTTTTAATAATATTCTCTTAATCTTTTTCAGCAACCATGAATATCACACTCAAAACTAAAAATAAATTGCAATATTAACTGTAATTTGTTTTTGTTGTTGCTTTATTTTGCTATAAGAGTTATCTTACTTAATCAGTCGTATTAAATTAGTGCATTGTTTTGATATTTTGTTAGTGTTTCCAGTTTTACGTCAATGGAGAGAGATAACCTGTTCAGAGGCCAGGTTTACTTAATTTTCTGATTATTCGATATATTTAGACTTAAATGAAATTATTGTTGATAAGAAAACATTATTGCCGCTTGAAAAAACATCACCTACAATTTTGTCTTCTGCAAAGAGGTTCACATGCACTTATTTGTAGAATTAGATGCTAGTAGCTGGTAGCCATCCTTTATTATTGAAAGTTGCTGTTAAAGGCTGCTGATAAAGTAAAACAAACTTCTTAAGAAGTGTAAAATTATACTGAAGAGTAGGATTTTCCTCTCTTGGCTGGAAAAGCCTGAAAAAAGACATTTCATTATCATATCAACCTATAGTTGTCTACTGCTCGTCATAGGCTTCTCCACTCATCTTCAGCTCGCCTGGTTCATTTAAAAAACATTTAACTATTATTGAAAAATCTTGACATTCTTTAATTTCAGGGACTTTGGTTCATGGGACAATATGAAGAACCAGCTGGCGGCGTCGTCAGTCGCCGTGCAGGGCTCCGGCTGGGGCTGGCTCGGTTACAACAAACAGACCAAGAAGCTGCAGATTGCCACTTGCCAGAACCAGGACCCGCTCCAAGCTACCACTGGTATGATATGATAATAAGGGGTTATGTAACATAAGTTCATTATGATTATGATTTTTTGAGGTTTTTTTTTTAATTTAATAACTCACGCCCTGATTTATTGATATGAAAATTTCATTTTTATCCAATTTTTTACTTTCAAGTTATCTCTGTAATCAACAATAATTTTTTACAGAATTTTTTTTTTCTTTTCCCTTTTTTTTATTGTAATTCTCGTTGTTGTTGGGTTTTCACAATAATTCAACTCACATTCACAATGAGACCCAGACTCAGGACGAGCATTCATGGATCGCACAAACGCATGGCCGTCGCGCGCAGTGGGTTTGGCGTGGTGACCGAATTTCCTAATAATGTCTCTCATCTTTCACAGGTCTGATTCCCCTGTTCGGCATTGACGTTTGGGAGCACGCCTACTACCTGCAATACAAAAACGTACGAGCTGACTACGTGAAGGCCATATTCGATGTCGCCAACTGGAATGATGTCTCTTCGAGATACGAGAAGGCTCTGTAGAGTGTAGAAATTGAATATCTGATTCTGGCTGAGGTCATATAGATGTAAAGCTTTAAATTATGTTCTCACTTGGTGAAACCCTGCATTGTTAGATGTATGTATTGCTAAAATAAGTTTTAAAAATATTTTCCAAAGTAAGACGTTGTTTTATTTGTTACCCGTTTTAATCCTTTGACTTATTGATAAAATATTAAGGTTAGCTGAGTATTGAACTGTTGACCAAGTCAAAATGTAAAAAGTTTTTACCAAATAGGCAGTTTTCCAGGCAATTGAAATTGTTATAGTTATGACTAGTTGCGCGGTTCCAAAATGTTATTCCTCCGGAGAAGAGCTGGCAAGTAAGTTAGTTGAGTTAGTTAATTAAATGTTAATTTAGTATCTCGTTGAAACGCTCGTGTCTTTATTTAACTGAAGGCCGTCGTGGCAAGAACATAGATAAAATGTCTTCTGTTTATAAGTTAAAAAATTACTGGCACATTATTTTTTTATCGATTTTAGTCATTGACGATGTATCAACAAACAACCAAAAATGGAACGTAGAATTATGGCAACGTGTAACGGGACGCACATGTCAAACTACTGTCAAATCAGATGATTGTCACTCTGCTTTGTTGCAAGTTGTGGTGAAAAATAAATAAATATAAATACAATTCTGAATTATTTACGGTAATTCGCTTTGATATCGAGTGCTCGAAACTCTTCTCTTCAATTCTGTGAAGAGGTAAGTCCTAAAAACGTTTTTATTGTGTTGAAGTTTCGAAAAGAAAGCAAGCTTGTAAGCTTGTGGCAGTGTTATTGATTTTTCAGGCTGTAGACGTTACCTACTTACTTTATGTCTTAAACTTAACACAGTGTCTAGAAAGTGTTTGATGTGTAGTTTGTTTGTGAAATCTTCGCTTCTTAAACATCGTCACGGGTAAACTTCACATTGATTTATTTAGAATAGTGCAATTTTTCTCGAAGGTCGATGTTTCAGTGTTTTGAAATCGACCAGCAGTTATGCTTTATGCATATCTAGGTTTTGCACTTATCTGCAGCATCTAGCGTTGTTGGAATGGCTCTCGTTCGTGGTCTTATTCATTTATACGACTTGATACAATGTAATTAATTAATTAGTGTGCATGAATTAAAAGAACAGTTATTATTTTTATCTGTATTTATGTTTGTAACTTCTTTTTGATTGGATGTTGATTTTTAGTATTATCACATTAATAACATGCTTTATCAAGTAATTATATGAAGAATTTCAATCATAAAAATACTACCACTTATAATTTTTATTTGTTTAAACATTACAAATATTTTTCTACTTTCACCACATTTCTTTGTTCTATAACTCAAAAATTAATTATTTACACCACTAACTTCACTTCAAATATTTAAAACTGTCTTTATATCTAGATTAAAGATATATAGGCAAATAAAATTATTATTTGAAACATGAATGAAATAGTATTAACATACACATACATGAATAATAATTAAAATAATTATCCTATATGGTTTGTGACTCATTGTATCTATTAATGGCACAGTCTCTTGCAATGCATGTGGTATAAGATGATTCATATTAATTAGCCTGTGAGTTTAGCTTCGGATGTTGATGTTATTTTTTATATTTCTCTGATGTGCTACTGTATAGTTTATGCTATAGAAGCAGATTTAGAAGATTGAGAACTCGGAAAAAGTCTTAACAATTAAATCACTGGAAAAGCTTGCTTTTAGTTAAGTTTATTTTAATTAAACTTATGCTAGGCAGACGCATCAATAACTTAATTCAGATGAAAAGGTATTGGCAGTGCATGCATTTTTAACCTTATATCACATGGTAGATTCCAATTGTAAAAAAATTATAATATTTGATTCTTTGTCATTTTTTAGAAATGATCATTAATACAGCTTGAAATGTGATGCATGTAGAATTTTCCTTATACTACAACATTTTTGTATGTAAGAATCACTTAGTTTTGCAAGTCTAACTCGTAATTGACCACTTAATTATTTTTCTTCTCAACTGCACAACATGCACTCAGCACTCATTGCTTGACCAGACACTATTAACAAATAGCAGTGATTGGCCAAGATTAGTTTGTCTTACAGAAAATTAGCAATTTTTCCCTGATCAATGTCCAAAATAGTGTTAATAAACCACTTACTCCTTACTTATGAGTAATGTATGAAACAGGAGCCTACATAATAAATAATAACTACTTAAAATAAATATTGATAAATCAATGCTATAAATTAGTGTTCCTTAGTATTTCAGTTATGTGATACAGTAATAACAGTTACAGAAGGTACAAATATGAAACCAGGACCTACCTTAATATGCAAATTGCAGTGCATGAATATAATTATACGGCAGGAAGGGTGAGGACTGCTATTGCAAGAAATATGCCGGGTATAGAGATAGGTCATGCATTGGGGTAGGGTGCCCATGAGACTTGAATTAAAGGGTTTCTACTTAGGGAATGAAAACTACCTACTTTTATGAACTTTTCATAAATATTTATTTGAATTGTGGCTAGCTGTTTTCATGGAAATATCTTTCAATTACTACAAAAGTGTTTTAAGGATAAGGTGTAGAGTTTCTAGCCAATTGCAAATGATTGAGGCACTTTTTATAAAGATTTGTATCTGCTATGGGATGGTTACATTTAAATCTAATGTGGAGCTAGTAGGTTTAGTATATTTTAATTCCCCGGTGATTATTTTCCGTGTAGTGTGATAAAATATAATCATATCAGCTTGATTTATTTAAAATGGATGTATCAGTTGAGTAAAGAAAATGATTGTGATTACCTAATTTACATTTTATGAGATTAAGAATAAAGGTTGAGGCTTAAACCCTTGTTTTCTTAAACGTTAAATGTATACACACCATACACCATCACGTAATCCAGCAATTTATTGGTTAATTCATATTTTTTTTGCATACAACTGCACTGTCTTTAAAACTTATAGAAGGTTTATGGGGCGCCTACCGCAGCGATGGTTTATCGCGGACGGCGCCGCACGCGATCGTCCGGTGAATGCACTCCCACCGAGTCCCACCGGTGGGGGTAAAAGGGGGGGGGGGCGTAGGGGTAATCCATAATTGAGCCCCAAGGCCTTTTGTCTTGTATTACGTTGTTTTTAGATACTCATGTCCTGTAAGCCTTTTGGAATTGTTGAATTCCCTAATCTCTATTGCTATAAAAGCAGTCAGTTTCGTGATAGAGTTTTCTGGAAATTTCTATCTTTGTGAGTAAGTTGTTAATCGGATACTAGGATCTTAAGTGCTTATATAATTTATTCGTAGCTTAGTTCCGTATTCGTAGTTGTAATACCAGTTAATTAAAATATTAATATTAATTAAAATATTGTAAAATGCGCAAAATACAAATAAAGGACCATTAACGTGACGACATGTAGGTACCTAATAGACAACACCATTTCCAATTCAAAGTAAATATTCTTTAGATTGTTTTTTTTATATTCTGAAATAAAGCCTCTTTGGTCTGTTGTAGTGGGCTTTGATCCGGTAATCCTAACAGACATGAGACTAATATTATTTTGTGAGGTACCAGACGGGCGCCGGTGAATGAACTCGATTCTCTAGACCTCTGTATTTGAAACATTGACGTTTCTTAGCTTCCTCGTCTCTAACGCGGATCCTCGACTGATTTCGGCTATGGCGACCTCTTCAAGACTATTTAAAGATATTATCTGTTGTTGAAGAGCTCGTGCATGGCTTACATAGTCCATTCTATTGTTAAATGTTCGGTTCGCGCACAAATCGGGCAGGTGAGCACACCGTTACAAAAATTGTTAAGTCTTATATTTAGTTCTGTAGCAAATTTATATTGATTTATTTTAGTTTATAATAGATAATGTTGATGCAGGTGTGCTTGAGGAAAGATCTGAATCGATTAAACATAAATATATGTATCTGCTAAAAGTATTTCAAAATTTGTTTTTGATTATTTTACGTATTAACGAAGGATGCAGTTTTTTGGAAAGCGTTGTCCAAAAAACCCGCATATTTGAAATGTTTTTTTTTTATTTAAACTGTGTTTTGCAACTGTTTGAATGTTTTAAGTATTTGATCAGTAATCTTTTCTTTGGAGAAAAACTTCTTTATATCAAATCAATGATTTGTCGCCTATTTATACGTAGTAAAACTATCACACCTGTTTCGTATTCACACATTCTCTGACAATATAATCTTACCTTCACTGTTAGCAACTCGGGAGTATTTTTATCATTTTTTCCTACAATAGCTAAGTAGTTCAGTGTCAGTAACCTCAACAAAAACTCTGTTTACCGTTCTCACACAACACATAACATACTTATTACTTTTTCTTGCTTTTTTTTTCTGTGGTAATCTATGAAATTCTGTGATTGTTGTTCTGTTTAATGTAGGTTTTGCGGATTCTTGTTTATAATAAATGGGACTGTACCTTATCTGGTGGGCCTCTACAAATGTAGGTTGCCAGGATCATATTTATTTTATTTATTATCATTTGTTAAATATACAATTACAATATGTAGTGCTCCACAAAACGGTCTATCTTAGAAATAGTCTTATACTTGAATATTTTGTACATTGTGTCATCAGATAAATCTATATTTTTTGGCTCCTTAAACGCTGAACTGCCAAGGTCTCGAGTTCGAACCTAACGTTTTTTTTGATGTGCTACTGTAGTTAGCTTTTTCGATCGATTAGCGTTTTAGAAATTAATATCAGCTTTCGTCTCCCGAAAGGAATTTAGAAATGTGTGTCCTGCGTCTGAGATTGCTGTCTCATCTGGCTATGACCGTGAGGGAACAGAGAATGCTCGTGTGATAAGATTTTTTTGAATACTGTGGCTGAAATCGGTCGGGACAATATTATTTTATTTCTTTATGTAGGTACGCAATCCATTTCCTAATAAGCCCCTTCACTTTAAATCTTATTATCGCGTAGTTCTTTATAATGTCAATACTTGCCGAAGTTTACCCGAAATAGGGCTCAAACGACTGAACTTCGTACATTACGTGACTAATAACAACTTAGCAGCCGATAAAACCAGGCTTTTGACAATTTTGACAGTTATAGCTGTCAGAACTTCGTCTTACACGGAATTTAATTTGATTATTGTTAATAAAATTGCTGTTTTTTTTGGAAATATACATCGCGGCGAACTATTGTACTGTCAAGTATAAATGTTGTTTAATATTGAAAATTAAAATGTGAAACACTTGACTTAACATCCAAGTAAAATGATTAAATCATCATCATCCAGCCTTTTTCCAAAGTTGTTGGGGTCGGCTTCCAGTGTAACTGGATGCAGTTAAGAACGAGTATTTTATAAGGAACATACCATAAAGGGCAGCACGATACCCCTTAGTCAGACTAGTGGACAAACATTCTAGCTCTGACTACCCGTAACGGTGCGTAAATAACGTGCCTTTCGAATAACATAGGATCTCTTTATGAAATAGATGGTCACCCATCTACGGACCGACCGTATCAAGTGTAGTTTACCTATGATCAATTTACTTGTGCAGTTGTAGTTTAGCCATGAGCTCTTTCAGTAAAATGATTAAGTCGTTGTCAAAATAATCGCTTGCTGTGACTTATAATTAAGAAACACAATGTCTCTTATCAATATAATTAGTTCTATCGAACTGTATACTGCTAATACAACTCCATGTTCATTCAAATCAATTAAATTAATTGTAATAATGCATTGCTGATTGATACACACAAGTCAGTACCAATCTCAGCTAATCTAATCTAAATGTCAATATTCCCAATGGGCTCAAGTTATTTGCTTCTGCGTTGATCGTGAATCTCGAAACCGATCACTATTTGGATGGACTGCTATTAATTAGGCTATGTATTCAAGTACTAGACTGCGTAAACACAGACTCCTGAGGGTCCCCCTACGGCTTGGAATACATTTCATGATCAATTGGCATTAGTATAATAAATATCTGATTCTACAGACTACAGATTCTACATACCAAATAATCGATTTCTATTCACAATTTGTTAAGGCTTCAAATTGTGTAAAGAAATGATTAAAACCCACAAACACCAAGGGGTTTGATCCCCGTGTAGGATAAGCGTTTGTTTGATCGACGAATGCTTGTCCTGTGTCTGGGTGTTTTTGTGCATGTGACTTGAATATTTGCGGTACGCCCGCGACCTATGGATTACATCCCTTTCGGTGCGAGCCGTTTTTCGTTTTTAATAAAAAAAAACACGTATACAGCTCATGAGTTGCAATACATCCCAAATTACTGAAAAAAATAATATCAATACGTATTCTAACATTATAACGTTTAGTTTTATTGTCTGACGTGTTGGTATTATAGCTATGTTACAATACAGATAATAACGCTATTGTAAAATAGGTTGCTTTGTCGTGTGTCTCCAGTCTCCAGTAAATAAATGAGTTTTCTCTCGTATCCCATTATGTTACGTTGGCGTTGTGTCGCGTGACTATAGGTAGCTTGTAGCATACCTAACGGAGGGTAGGTAGACTCCAATAACGGTAGCTCACATTTATGGCAAGTTTAAATGAAATACTTTAATGTTGGCACTTGTAACTGTTATATTGATAGTTTAAGGATAGAGAGATGATAGGGATATTTAGCTTTTAAAATAGAAAACAAGGGTATTTAGGTTATTACAGTTTGACTTGTTAAAGCACAACATAATGAAGAGCAACTTGTTAATAATTTGAGGCAACAAGGTTTAAAAAACCTGTGACTTCATATCACTCACACTCCAAAATAGGAAAGGCTTGCATTTGTGCCCAATTGGGTGTCCTTCTGCAAATGACTTAAATGTTTGTGAAACCCCCACGACGCAAGGATTAAATACCCTAGTACTTAAAAAAAAGACTATAGATCAAGTACAAACGTACTTGGCAACTATTATATTATCGATGAGTGCAATATGTCCATAGCTACGCCCCCTTTGACTCATAGTCGCTATTCTGTGTTTGTAAAAGTATTCTTAGTATTCTGAACAAACGTTTTTAAACTTTGAGCCCTTGAATTAAAGTTGTATTGAATGTAACATTTTCATATAACGACGGTGCTCTACAATATAACGTCAACATAAAGGTTTTACTACAAAAAGTCTTTAATTAAAACCTCTTATAGAAATCCCTGAGTAAATGTTAATTGAATCCTGTAAGCGGGTATAAAACATACACAAGCAAGCACCTTGTTTGGCGGTGCACTCGTAAAGCGACTGGAAGAGTGCACCGGTGCTTAAACGGCCCGAGCACCCGTCTGCAGGTCTACTCCTCATGAATTATTTCTTCTGCACGACTGACGTACAAACTACCTGGTAAAATATTCCCGACTATTTGTTACAGAACAACGTACAGTCAGCGACGAAAGTCGTTTATGGGACTGCTAAGAATGATAATGTAAAAAATAAGCTTTCTTTCTGCTAGGAAGTTTGTTTTTATCGTTATTTAAAGTCACTCGTCAATCGAACGAACTCAAACTCAGGGGATTGTGTCGTTATATTTCGGAGCTTCTATGGCCTCGTCCCCATATTCCAGCTTCACCTATATGCATTTGCTTGCAAGATAGCAGCCCAATTTGAATTTGAAGTTTGGAACCGGGCAGTGGGTCAGACCTAACTTGCAAGATGTAGTATACACTTGTAAAAAACACAAGATGTGATATACGTTAAGCAAGTTTTCAGTAGATTACTGAGGTTCAACTTAGGTACTTTATTTCCCAAAACTAAGTATTCTTGATATTTTCAAACGTCTCTCGCACTTGAAGAATTTAATCCTTGGGTCGCGCCGTTTCAGAATCATTCAAGTTACACGCATAAAACCACCTGGACTCGGAACAAACATTTTTAGGACCACACAAATGCTTGTCCTTTGCGGGGATCGAACTATTCGGTTATCATTGTTTTCAGAAGCTTTGTAAATCTGATAGACTTTTGTTTCTGACTGTACGTAGTTTCGAAACTTTTTGAGTCTGTTTTCCAGTTCTTTGTATGAAATACGTTTTTCGACGTATTTCGTTTCGATAAATGGTTTTTAGTTTTTTTTTTACGAAAGCTTTCAATCTCCATATTCCCCATTTGAAAGTACTAAAAAGTTCGGCGAGAAATGCAGTTTTAGTTTTTTTAGGACGTTGTGCTGTTCGCTTTACGTTTCTAATATCTATTTATTGATCTATGTCTGGTAGATCGCTATGAACTTCTTTTAGAAATAAGACTAGTTCTTGCTTATTTAAGAAAATCTTTTCTCAATTCTTGATGTCTTGTATTCTATTGTGGTCTATTTATGTAAATACTTCAAACGATCTTTCATATTTTTGAATTGTTTGTAAAGCTATTAAATACTCGTAATAACACCTATTTCGAGTTGGCGTTAGTTAAATAACTGTAGAAAATCAGTGCTCATTCACGAAAACGACGTGACAGTACTATAAATACGTGAATAGTTTCAACTAATTACATTTAATTAGTCCAATACGAACCTATTTAGTTCATTTCAGTTGCCACAAAATAATTATAGGTATTATGAGTATTTCTCAGAATTTCAAATATTCTGGATCAGTAATCTGTAGGCGGACATCTTTGTTTTGTCTTTATTAATCCTGTTGTTTCCCTTCGTGGTTCTTTTGAGAATTTAATGAGATTATAGGTCTGTGTCTTTTTTAAAACGAGTAGTCTTTTTTTAAGTCATATTTGAAGCGGTTAGAGTAACCTGTAACGACTGTCAAAGATCGACGAATAATATCCGGGACCCACAATTAAACGTGCCTTCCGAAACACTCGCGTGACCATAAATGGTTACCCATCCATGGATTGGCTGTGTCAAACGGAGTTTAACCTGTGATTGATCAACTTATTTAGCTTTGGGACGAGCTGATATATCATTAAATTTACCATTCGTGTAAATATTTCTAAAAGAAACAAATAAACAATAGATCTTATAGAATCCTAAAATAACACGTCTTCCATTGTCTTATTTTCAAGAAAAAGCCAATGTTTTTATAAATTAGAATACAATGATATTTATTTTCAATTATTTCGAGGGGTAACCAAATAATGTTGTTATATTTATTCATAACCATAAGTAAATCTATTATAATTTGTTGCGTAGGCGATTGATATTGTATTTGTTGATCAATATAATTTGATCCTTATTATATAAACAGTAACATTCAATTTGTATTGTAACTAGAATCCATTATATTTTCTGGTAATAGAGTTTATTTTTGATTGAATGTTTTCTGTAGAATTGTTAAGCATCTCTAAATATACGTGAGCATTTCAATACAAAACTTTAGATAAAGAGTAAGCAAAGTTATTGTGATGTCAACTGTATTTTAGTATTCAGGTTCATTTCGTAGAAAGCCTATGTGAGGTCAATGACATATCATCATTATCGGCCTAGCCTTTTCCCAACTATGTTGGGGTCGGCTACCAGTCCAACCGGTTTCAGCTAAGTACCAGTGTTTTACAAGGAGCGACTGCCTATCTGACCTCCTTAACCCAGTTACCTGGGCAACACGATACCCCTTGGTTAGACTGGCTGTCAGACTTTTTCAAGCTTCTGACTACCTGTAACGACTGTCAAAGATGTAGGAATAACAGCCGGGACCCACAATTTAATGTGCCTTCCGAAACACGGAGGAAATCGTTGTGACAAAGATGGTCACCCATCTACGGATCAACCGCCTCAAGCATAGCTTAACCTGTGATCGAATCACTTATGCGGTTATAGCTTAGCCACGAGCTCCACGAGGTCAGTGACATAATACCGGCCTAAAAATATCCCATCATCATTCAATGGCCTTGAGTAACGCTAAGTTACAAAAATATCTCATTGCTGGGCAAACTAGAGGGTTTTGCTCAAATAATGGGCAATGCAAAAATGTTCGCAAACAGAAAATGCAACATTGAAAAACCTTTATATTCTAGGGCCAATACAGGAAGCCCTTTCGCCTAATAATGTAAATGGATCTTCTAAGAGGAGAGGAGGTTGGTCCGTAGATGGGCGACCATCTTTGTCATAACGAGTTCCTCCGTGTTTCGGAAGGCACGTCAAAATTGTGGGTCCCGGCTGTTATTCCTACATCTTTGACAGTCGTTACAGGTAGTCAGAAGCTTGAAAAAGTCTGACAGCCAGTCTAACTAAGGGGTATCGTGTTGCTCAGGTAAATGGGTTGAGGAGGTCAGATAGGCAGTCGCTCCTTGTAAAACACTGGTACTTAGCTGAAACCGGTTGGACTGGTAGCCGACCCCAACATAGTTGGGAAAAGGCTAGGCCGATGATGAATGTAAATGGATCTTCATGCTGCTTGACGATTTCCTCTATCTAGATTGGAAATCCAGATTTCTTTACAGTTAGTGAGATTTCACTTGTAATTACTGGTGCAAGGGGTAGAACCTGCATCTACATGTACACGAATTTAATAACCCGCCATGATTCTACCACTGACGTTATGACGTTAACTAGGTCATATAGTATTGCTTGATAACCTTTGAGCAGAATCCACAATGAGACATCTACATATTCAGTGTCCAAAGTGCACAAAGTTGCGCGTCGCTTGCAGTGTTTTCAAGTCATTTTCTTTTCATAAATAATTCATTATGCTAATGTTTTCTACTGTATTTTTAGCAGAGATTCCTCTCGTCTTTGACCGTGGGTGCTGGTGATGAAACCAGGTTTAAAAAATGGCAGTTTCATATCAAAATGAAATACTTATCAGTAATTTTATATGGCTCAGCTACATCCACATGCGATCAATATTGTAAAGTCTATTAAAATAGCCAGCAAGTAATAAATTATTAGAAACCGCTGTCATACAAGTGCAGCTAACAATACGTACTTAAGTATGATGTGGCCTTAATGTTCGCTTTCCCATTCTGTTAAAAAGTTCTTTTTAGTTTTTCACACGTTTTGATAAAAACATTGAACAAGGGTACTAAGCGACCTCACTTCATTATCTTAGCCATTAGACACTCGTGACAAGCCGGTGGCGAGAGCCGGCGGCGGTGGCGACACTTGATGCAAATTTAATTACCCGACCGGCGTTAAAGCTTAATTGAAGCAAGCGTGTTCGTGTTTATACAAACATCTTGTATTTACCTCAATATTATGTTGTTAAAATGTTTTGGGAGACTCCTCTTACCGGTACTATACACGTACTAGGTATCTAAACTATAGTTGTATTACACCTAGGTCGCGAACGCCATTAGCATGTTTAGTTAGGCGACAATTTGCAAGCGCCACCCGCCGCCCACGTCTTTGTTTAAAACAGACTTAATAAAGGCACACTCCATTAAAGCTGGAATCGAGGTTACCCGAAAGAGGCTTGTATTCGTATTGGACAAAGTTCGTTTTAATTCTGTTCGCTCTCTTAATATTATTTATGGTCGAGAAAATCGGCTGAAACGCGCCCCAGAAATATTATGTCTTCTTTCGTCGTTTATGTAAAATATTGCAGCTCTCAGTGTGATATTAAAACTAAGCGGATTGTTGCGGGGATTATGAAATTATTTAATTAATTAGTTCCCGGTTTTTTGCTCAAGGTCTAACCGTCGTGTTGCGTCATATTGTTTAGGTGAGTGTAAGTAGGTCACGGCGCCGTGCGTGGAACATGATTTTTCTTAGATTATTGTTCTGATTTCATTCGACTGTACGATTGGATTTTGTACGATCCGATATTTCGATCTGATTACCATTTACCTCGAAATGTTTATGCGATGGGAGAACTCTCGAACTGGAAAATCGTCATATTTAACGGAGCTGAAAATCTCTTCGGCCTTGTCGTAAGTAATTAGGGAGTAAGCAGGTTTCATATTAATGTTTCTTTACGAAGAGTCGATTCTTAGTATTTGATAATCAAATTATTTATATTCACGGCGTGGGCCAGGCGTGTAATTCCTCTCGACACGTGTTATCATATTTCTATTACTTGTACCTCACCTAATATTCGACCTCCGTCGTCTTCTCTTAAAAACTTTACTGGACGTGCGGTTCTGTTTTCGTATTTATTACTGAGTGGGGCAGAATTTGTTGAACTTTAGACTATGTTCCCGTAAAATAAGGTCGATTTTGAGTTGAAGGTGGGTTCGGAAGTCTGAGGTGTCGTTTTGGGAGCTTACTCGGGTCGTGTTATTAGAGTCTTGTCCTTCTTTATTGGAATATACGAGGGGTTCGAGCCTCCCCCCCTTTCCCCTGCTATTGAGGATCACCGCTGTGTTGGCTGCTTCTGTCTGAAGCGCAAACGATGCGTTTGGACCACAAATTCGATTAAGTAATTGCTCGCTTGCGGTGACATGAATTAATCAATGACAGCCTCTAATAACGTTACCGAACATTATTTGGTTAGACACGATTAATTATAGTGTGACTAAGTCTCGAGTTTTCGTAATTAATAGACGCGTATTTGAATTCGCTATCTACTTGATATGTATTGAAGTGTCAGTTTTAGTCGAGTGCCCTTGAATTTACATTTAGAGTAAATGTCTATTGTTTTAATAAAATCTTTGTTACGTTCAAGTATTTTATTAGACACTGTGACAGCAGATACTCGTAAACGTTGAAATACTTATAAAATATTTAATTCAATTTATTGCCATAGTAAAATAAAGTTTGTATGTATTTTTTAAACATAGTCAGTATTTTTTTTGTTTCCAACCACTGAGATATTTTTAAATAACAATTCGTTTCACGTAGCGGCTCATGTGAAAAGCTGTCGTAGCGACTACGTATGTTCGTAGCGGGTCTACGAGGCTACGCCCGCGGCGCTCGCTGTTTTGTTTCACACGATGTAAATATATCATGAGATGGAATTTAATGAAAGAAATACAACTGAAAAAGTTATGTTACATGGTTATATTATAAGATAACGGAGCCTCTCATGCCTATTAATATTTCCAGATAGAATAATGTTTAGTGAAATCTTTGTGGTACTTTTGATGTAATCTTTTTGTGAAATAATAAAATCAAGATTACATAGTCTAGACTATGTAAACATGGTCTATAATAAGTTTCTTAGTAATAAAATAATATCAGTTGGATCTTATCAAAGCTTTTAAAAATCGATTTTCTTAAGCTTCTCTGTAACTATTTTATTTTTACTGCCATTTACAGCAAGGAACCATACTACGTCCTTATCTCGTTTGAACATTAAATTACGTATATTTCCATTAAGTAAGTGGCAGGTCACGTCCTCCAAACGTGTTGCAGCAACGCGTTACAATGCGCTCTCGTAACGCTCACGATCGCTGCCTATTACCGCATTATTCATACTTATGTTCTCTATAAAAAGGCTGTTAACGAGTAATTTTTCAATTTTTGATTAGAAGATAAAGAAAAACATGGTGCTGACGTGAATTGTGAATGGTTTTTCCTATACTACCCACTGTTGATACGATACTCAAATTGTCCAATACTTCACTTAACCCTTTGCAAACAGTAGTCATTTTGCTTTCTCTGTTCTTTTAACAACGATGCAACGGTCGTTTCGTTCTCTTTTGAAGCCTATAAAAATTCACATTAGTCATCACGTCTTGAAGTAATATTATGGCCTTGAAAGCGTGACAGACCCCCTCAATAATATTCTTTTAAGATGTATCGTTCTAAATGCTTGTTGCAGCAACATGTTACAAAGTGTACCGTCACAGCGTTAATGACTGTTGGACGGTGCAACGTTGTTGTACTCGACAAACAATTTATTTTTCTCATTACATTTTATGTTGTTCACTGAACTGGAATCGACATACTAAGGTCACTTGTTAGAGGTACTATTATTATTTTTTTAAATATTACGACTTAAGATTTTGATCTTTTGTTTCAGATGAGAGCAGTTTATTGAGGGGAGTTCTACACTAAGGTAAGTTATAGTGACAAGAACAAAGCAAGGAATAAGATTAACATACTTGAAAGAACAGAACTCGTTTTTTTTTATTTCCGTCGATATTTAAATTATTTTCTATATACTCGAATTTTAAAATTGTCTGGACTTTCAAAGGGGCTGCTAGGGGCCGGACTCCAGCGTTTCCAAAAAGGACATGTTAAAAGCGATGTTATATTATTATATCCAACTTGCAGAATAAAAAGTCTTTCGTTTCGTATAATAAACTGTATACTATAATATTGACTGCCGATAGTCAATAGTCTACTAAGCAAGTCTTGCGACTTGTATAGTCATATTCTACAAATTTTAGTTACGAAAAAACAGCTTAAGTACTTGTGCAAAGTTAGTCATCAGTATGAGCATTATAACTGCGAGGAATCATGACAAACAAAGGAACGTAGCCATAATAAGTGTCACCGTGACCTTACGGTAGATATAAAACTGTAAGTTGAACGTACTTGGTGACTTTTTAAAATAAACCCAAAGCGATTCTTTGTCGAAAATTTCTCGACGCTAAAGAACCTAGAACTTTATAACTACCTAGAACCTAGAACTTTATACCTACTTTATTCCTAGTTTACATAAACGACCTGTGCAATTTGTCTCTGCAAAATGGTGTCATTATATCGTATGCTGATGATACAGCTCTTGTGTTCTCAGGCAAGTCTAAGGATGAGGTCTATCAAAATGCCCAAAATGGTTTTAATGTAGTGTCTAACTGGCTTAACAATAATATTCTAACATTAAATTCAAGTAAAACAAATTACATGTTATTTTCAATGAGAAATAGTAATAAGTCGACTACTAACCTAAATATTTATGCGCATAAGTGTAATACGAGCGCGTCCGCGGCGACTGCATGCGCTTGCCCTACATTAGTAAAAACTGACAATACTAAATATCTAGGTGTCACTATTGACAGTCACCTTAATTTCCGTAAACATATTGATTCATTATGCACCAGAGTACGTAAATTAATCTATATCTTTAAACACTTACGCAACATTGCAGACTTTAATCTAATTCGCCAGGTGTATATGGCTTTGTGCCAATCCATTCTTACCTACTGCATAGGCTCATGGGGTGGTGCATCTAAATCTATTATCTTGCCCCTAGAACGTGCTCAAAGAGCAATCCTAAAGGTCGCCACCTTTCGTCCTTTCAGGTTTCCTACTCACCAGTTATACAGGGAATGCAAAGTACTTACAGTACGCCAGTTATTTATTCTACATATAGTACGACTCCAGCATACTGAAATTGGTTTCAGCCCGGTACCTTCCGGCAAGAGAAGAAAGGATTTAGTTTGCACTAACCCACAAACGCAACATGCTTTTACTAACAGATTTTATTTATTTCAAGGACCCTATTTATATAACAAGTTTAACAGGCTACTTAAGTTATATAGTGTAAGCTTAAATAGGTGTAATAGAATGGTAACAGAATACTTACAGTCCCTCAATTACTCAGATACGGAAAAATTTCTAGAAATATTACAATAAACTGTTTAGCTTAGAAATTATAATAATAAGTACAGGTAATGTAATTAAATAATTCAGGACAGCTTGTCCTGCTTAGTCTTTTATAATACAATTAAGTGATAGAATTACATTAAAATATCCATCAATCATTTTTCTGCACTGATAACCCGAAACACAGGTTTAAAACAAACCTAGTTCGGGTGTCCCTATATTATCTTTAGACCATCCTTCTCGTATATTATTATGTTTTGGTGTAGATTAACTCAACTCCTATGATTATGACTATTAAGATATTTTTACTGGTTTTACATCGGAGTCATTTGTATTCGTACATGTATTTAAGTAATGTGAACTATGTTTTTAATAAATATATTTTTAATTTTTTTTTTCTTTTTAAATTTTTTTAACTGAGAAACCTTATGTCGGGGGGGTTCCACAAACATTCAAGTCACATGCACAAATGGTTGTCCTACGCGGGGATGGAAACCGCGACCCTCCGTGTTCAGTGGGTTTGGCGACATGACCTCAACCACTTGCAGTCAGTCTCATGCAGTCAGTGCCAGTGCAACTAGATTCAGTAATGTAACGTTTTAAAAGTGCCTGAGAAACGGCCTATTTTAAATAAAAACTTTTTGGTTTTGATTTTGACTTGGATATCCGTTCAGACTAAACAAGACACTCCACAATTATACCTTAATACTGACAGTTTTTCTTTAAATAGAGCTAAATCCATTCAGGACATACCTGCGTGTTTCGCATCGACCTATTAACTTGATTAATGTTTCATTATTTTGAGTGAAGCCTGTGCTTATATGGGATTTCTGATGGGGTCTTTACTGTCTCATTTGTGGTTCCATTTCGATGGCGTTTTATGAGAGACCGGTAATTTTCTGATAAGGATGCTCTTCAATATCTCTGTGTATATTCGTTTTATTGTTCCTGTGACCTTGAAAGGTGTTTGTATTTTTCTTTCTTTTTTGGTTAAATTGCATGTTATATGATTAATGGAATTATGTGTAGTTAGAACTATTACATGTGAATGAAGGTTGCATATTTTCTTGTAATTTACTGAGTGTTTTCATTTTTCCAGTTTTCCATTTCATGCTGTATGCATTCTTTCAATAGGCTGAATGTTTTTCGATTGTTTCATGTTTATTTCTGCATTTAAGTAAAGAAAAAATTGGTAGTTGAGTTACATATGCAACCTCTTTTTATCCTCGATCGCAAAGTTACCAAAGATCTCCCCAAGCCTAGATTCAGTGTTACAATGCTCTGAAATATGGTCAGACTGTCATAAATCAAATCCTGATAGACGTGTATCACTACATGTATAGGACCAACAACTTAATGTCACATGCCAATCTATTTATTACACGTGCCACGTTAGTTGCTAAGCCCAGGTAATGCAAGGTAATGGATTGGTTAATGCGTGCCACGTGACGCCCCATATTTCATACATTTAATATTAATAATAGTCATAACCTTTGCATTTTACTCTAGGGAGAGGAAGACCTTGAGCATTTCTTCTGAAAAAACCTCAGAAAGCTTTATTCCTTTTAAGTTCACGTTTTGTTAGACGGTCTTGCATGGACAATGGATAGCCGAGTAGTTGAGGTCACTATCCTCACTACCCACTGTACGATTCCCGCGTAGGACAGCATCACGAATGTGACAGTCCTGGGCCTAGTTGTCTTCGTGCATGCGACTTGAATGTTTGTCCTTCGCGAACAAGGTATCAATTCTTTTCTGCGAGATTAGATTTAAAAAAAGATCAATCTATCTTAAAAGTAATCTAATGAAAGCCGATATTGTGTGTACCAGCGCATATACTTATCAAGAGGTCTCCACACAATAGGCTATGTTACAGTTGTCGAAAATAGATACTACTCTACATATGTAGAGCGGTATGTCTCTTCTACAACTACAATAATACTGCTTAAAGAGGAAGGTAGTCTGGTTTCAAACCAGGCCACGGGTGCAAGCGAGAGAGCATCATCTCTACACGTCGCCCACACGTTGTAATAATCCTTGCTTTAAAATCGTATAATAAGCGCATTATCCTGTACTACTTTGTCTCTACTCTTTCGTGTAGAGTCGAATTAGTCTACTTTTTCACAAAATAGCTACAACAAAGTTCCGAAATTCGCACTCCCTACTCTACAAAGCCTAATAGTGAAATCTAGGCATGTACTTAATCAAATCTCGTCTCAACAGGGGTTATTGTTCTGCGGTATACAGGCATTGTTCGAACACGTCGTTATGCTCATTACCGTCTTTATTACATTACCGCGATTGTTTCAATCACAATGAGACTAACTACTGTTTGCTTACATTCGTATAGCTGACAATTAACTGGATTGTAATTAATTTATAAAGAGATTTTGAGTAGCTTGTAGCTTTTGTTTGTCCCTTGCTCGTGTTAGTGGTATAGTGGAAAATATATGCCTTGAACCTTTTTTGATGTTCAAGTTATTATTATGCAACATTTGCGTGATCAGTTTAGGCGTGAAAACGTTGCAGACAAAAAAATCTACATAGTTTTAATGGAGTCATACAAATCTTACCTTGATTATAAGATAATGTAAAATCGAACAGTAAAAGACGTGACTTGTCACCGATGAGCGCTGTTAAAGTAGTATTTGTATGAAATCGCGAAACTTCCAGATCCGATGCTTTCTAACCGTGGTTTGAACGATCGAACTCGCGCTAACGAGATAGCCAAGCAGGCTATGAGGAGTATGTTAGGTTTAACTGTTTAACATCTCTTTGTGCTTGTACAACACACATTTTGAAACTGCATTTTGCGTTTTGCATTCTGTGTAGTCCATATTATAGTTATAAAATGATTTAATTGTTGCGTATTTTGTTCCTTAACTAAAATTGTAATATGATCGTCAAAAAACAAAAAATGTGGCGTTTAAGCATTTCGGATGCAGCCTGTTACGTAAATAAATGTTTTTGTACAGGGTTTAAATTTAAAAGATACATATAGATGTTTTACCGAAGTGACAAAACATTAAGTTTTGGATTGTTTCACACGCTCTACATTACCTTCATTTGCTGTTCAGCATTATAGTTTTTTCAATCATCTAAAACAATCTGTCTTTTTCTTCCTCTTTTATTATTTCGGAATATGAATCACTTAAACGTTGAGTTGTTTCACAATAGTTGCTGTAGAACAAGTTATAGATTAAAAGTATAATATTGCTAACATTAAAGACCAATTTAACTTGAAACTCGTGCATTCTTATTGTTGTTAGCGTTTTATATCGAGCCAGCACCTGGGAGGGACCTTCTGAAACTAGGTCAAGGAATTCCTGATACCCGATGTTGTCCTGCGGTTCAAACTTACTCTGTATGTAGGACATCGATGCAGCGCTGTGTGTGACTCGGAGACAAATGGGCTTCTTGAGTTTATAACGAGAAATTAGTGCAAGTTTGTCTCGAGTATGCTATAATATGTGAGGAAAGCGTGCCTTATTATAATTACGCGGGGCAAATTAATCGTGGAAAACGTTATACTCACGCGTATTTATCGGATTGCCCGACCAGTTTCGCAGCCACAGGAGTTCTTAATCATGACATGACGTGGCGGCGCGGCGGTGTCGATCCCGCGTTGATTATTTTATCGGTTACATCTTCGTAATATTTTGGGTGTTAGTAAACAGTAACTTATGTTTTTTCTTGGATTGACAAAGCAATGGTGTCGCTTATTTCCACTTAAAATTACAATAAAGCTAGGCTCTCGTTCGTTTCACGTTTAATTGTACTTATAACGTCGTAAAAAAGACATATTTTTTATGGTGAATCCATATAAAGTTAAAATAACATATACGTACATGACATAGCACAGATTATATAAGCACTTCTTGGCACTCGAACGGTGCTGAAGTCTGGGTTAAGATAACGTGTACGTGTCCGCTGTAACATTTAACGAGCTTTGCTTGTTTTGTGTGTAAAGAAACTTCTGGAATGTTACAGTTTTTAGTTCGCTGGTGGTGTCGCGCTGCAGTGAGATTTTACGTTATGTATCACTAGCTGTTGACCGCGACTTCGTCCCCGTGGGTAGAAGATATAAGTTATGATTTATACCTGCCCTGATTTTTTCACATTTTCCATTGTATCTTCGCTTCTATTAGTCGCAGCGTGATGTTTTATAGCCTAAAGCCTTCATCAATGAATGGTCTATTTAACACAAAAATATTTTTTCAATTTGGACCAGTAGTTCCTGAGATTAGCGCGTTCAAACAAACAAACAAACTCTTCAGCTTTATATATTAGTAAGTATAGAAGTATAGATTAGCATTCGAATTTTAAGCGCTACTTAAATCCTTTTTTTTTAATCAAAGCTTTAAGCCTTCTTTTCTCAATTCAAATTTCAGATTGGTCGATCATTAAACATTGTGGTCTTGATCATACACCTACCTGCCATGCCCGTTTCTCAGATACCTACAACATCCGCTACACTTTCACGTAGAGGTTGACCATAGACTAACGTCGACCATAAAACCGTTGCGTATCGCGGTTTACTCCTAAATTGATTATCCACCAATCGGGAATCCTGGGTAAATAGGAAGAGCTATAAGCAAATATTATTCTTCCTCTATTTACTCAGGATGAGAACATCCTATATTTTTTTCCCTCATATCGAATGGAACGGGACGTTATTTAATTTGAGTACTACCCACATTATTCCAAAAGTTCACACGTGGGCGTTAGGCTCAGTTTTACATAAAGCATTATTATAATCCATCGTTCAAATAAACCTTTGTTATGGAACGAATTATTTGAAAACATCAATAGAATATTATGATGAACCGCAGTGGTATACTGTGGTACCTGTTATTGTATAGGTATGTATAAGTATTATAGTACACGATTTTTTTTGGATATGTATCTGGAAAACTAGGACATATTTTGACTAAGGTGTAGAGTTTGTGAAGTTAGGCCTTGTAGAGTTAGGGCGTGTAGTGTTAGAAGCTTGGCTCTACATGAGATCTGATAACTTTTTGACAGTGCGAGTCATATGGGCTCGTCTTGGCAATATTTTACATGAAAATGTTTTTGGTGGGATTGTTTTGACAAATTCCCAAGTAAATAATATATAATTCAAAAACAATTTATTAAATACCGTAAATCAATGAAAATCGGTAGTAGAAGTAAATTAATTTCTAAGTGACACCACTGCTACTCAATACTGAAGTACCCTCAAAGGCTGATGTGACCGTAATCTCGGTGCGATCATATTATTTATTGTGACACGTTAATTAGTGTTTACGTCGCCTACTAATTGGGTTCGTATTACGTATTGCGTTGGAACACGGCGCCTCACCTGCTCTCCGAAATTATGTATGTTTGTTTAAGTCACAACGGATTTTGTTTTACTAAGTGACATATTTTAAAGGGGTTTGTTTGTAATGCTGGTTTAAGCGTTGGTTATTTTGATGCGAATTTTAATTTAAATGTTATCCTATTCAGTAGTACTTTGGTCAGTGGTAGAGTTTTTTTTGAGATTGGTGGCACGGATAGCCGGGTGGTATAGGTCACCACGCCAAATCTACTGTGCGCAATTAGATGTGGTTTCAACAACGAAATAGATAACAGTTAAAACATAATACAAAGATGGTTTCAGGAGCAAATTATATGTAAGTCTAATAAAAAAGAGGCTCTAACAGGAATGTCAAATCAATCTATCATTGCATATTCTTGCCAGTTCTTTTCTATAAAATGGTATTTTGGAATCTAGAAAATACTTCGAAAGAGCAGGAAAAACAGCTTTTCATAAAAAAAAAACAATTTTAAAAGCAAACACGACTTCTTATTTGTTTTAGTACTATTCTTCTAATATTATGAACACAAACTATACCAATTGAGTTGCACCTTATTAATAGTATTTACCGGGCGCGTGCCGGCCGTCCGGTTTCTTTACGACCGGACCGGCAGCCCCCGGGGACGTAACTTACGGCGCTGGTACTTGCCCGGTTGAGTTACGGTCCTCCTTTCCGAACGTAACGATAAAACATTCGATGTTTGGTACTTGCTAGTGAAATTAGGAGGTGAATATTCTCCATCTATTTACTTTGTACCGTGGTCCACTTTTAACAACAAAGAATCCCTACAGCATCATATTATAAGCCGGTTATGATTCACTGAAGAAAGAAATATATACGAACGTCAACAAAGTCTGAAAGCTTCAAAACACAACACAATCCTATTGGACTTGTATATTCTGATCTTACAACAAGAAAAATATCCGATCCTTGAGGTACAGCGCAGACGGCACTTTTTGTGCGATCGTGAGTCTGCGGCGCTCAAAATTTTACACTTCGGGAAATACCTAAAAATGATTATTCATTTCGCTAATAACCTTAGAAAAATAGTCAAAGAAGAAGTTATTAAAATATATAAAGAAACATTTACTAAGTGATAGAAAATAAGTTTCCTTAAAGTGAAAAGTCGTTGAAAATTGACTTAAAACGTCATAATGCGGTGCGGATATTGCAATTATGTTGTAGCGGGCGTGTCGAACTGAATATCCTGTGCAGACAATTAGATTGGCTGAGTGAGGAAGCTGTAGCAACTAAAGTTAACTGAAGTTTAACATCTACGAGTTCAAATAACGTTATTGGATAATGTATGAAGAACTATACGTGAATATTAACTATTAATATTACGTGACTAGTTTTATTTTTATTATATCACTCATCTATGTCTGCTTATATAGGTTTATTTATTAATTTTAACTTCTTTAATTAAGTTTATATTAAGGAATTAAGGTGGTATTAAACCAACCCGTAACCAAAAGATAAAAATGTAGCCCCATCACAAAGATTACGCTGTCCGTCCATTTTCTCTGTATCTAGAAAGTTTTAACGTTTGCAATTAATTTTATTCTGTCGCTTCTAAAACAAAAATGAAATATAAAGATGAGGCTAAGCAAATTTTGGTGCGGTTATAAAATTGATAGGTGTTAATGTTTTTTAGCTAATTTTGTGTGTGTGTTTTTTTTAACCTAATCGTACCGTCTGTCTCGCAAGCTAAGCCGACATTACTCCTATTTTACTGTTTGGTTAATAATACGATTATTACCACATCTGAAATCATGAAATTTTTATAGCGTTGCGAAACTAATCGTAAATTATTAACTCGTATACTCACATTCATTATTATACTTGTACTAAAGTTCTCATTAAGAACGCGCCAGCCCCCGCCTACTTTGTTTGATAGCTTCACGGAATTCATATTGCATTTTGTTGAAGTATGACGCAAACTTACTAGTACGGTAATTCCGAACTTTTTGAGCGTTTTCCGTATAATCTTATTCACGCTTTGATGGTGAGACTGTGTGAGTATAGTTATATGCTCATTAAAGTTGTTGAACATAAGCAAGAATTTACAACTGCGTTTGTTTCGACATTTCTTCGGAGGGTAGTCAGAGAGGAAATGTCGACTGCAGCGTTCTTGTAAAAAGACATGTCGAAGTGATGTCCACGTAAAAAAATATGTGAATTTATTTCGAATTACTCGATGTTCAAATGTCGTTTAATCAATTAAAATGGAGGCAGGTGTACTGTTTTTAATATGTACATTAGTTTTATTATTGGCTTTTGCTGTGTTGTCGCGACCAGCTTTCCCTATTATAAATTTTATCCAAATTGATTTATGCTATTACGAAAAAAATTATTTTAAGTGTATTGGCCTTATTATTATTAATACAAGTTGTATGCTGTACACTATGACTTTCTGAAATAAACGAACTTTTGGCGAAACCTTGAAAACAATAGAATTTAGAAAACCAATGTGCAATGTTTTCATTTGTATTTTATTGCAGTTTTGAATGATCATATTGAAAACAATTTATCTCCTCTAACCGTAGGATGTAAAATATAGATGACTGATCGTTTGAGTGGGAGCTAGTGCTTCTGCCCACGTGAATGCAATACATCAAATATTTTATTTGGTTAGTTATAATTATTACAAGTATAACGGATTTAGTGATGTCGTTTTTACAGCGTTTGAGATCTTATCTTGCAAAAAAGCAAATTATTAACTTCACATCGAATATGTCGCTAATTCCATAGATGAACAGGTAACGTAACCCTTCTTATTCATGAATTACATATATCCTTGCGCTATAATATATTATTCTTTGACATACACAAGCTGCTTATAAGGCGCATTTTCGTGAATAAATAAAGGAAACCGAATGCAACTCATTTTAAATGCGCCATGCCAGTTTTATATGTAAAAATTTATAGCTGTTTCCCATATTTTGGCGTTCTCTTTCAACCTTCCTGTCCTATGAATCAGTTATGACTCATACCATTCCTACTTTTCCTACCTATTGTCTGCTAAAACCAGATCTAGAGAACTGAAATGTTTTTACGATTCGTTTTTTTTTCGTCATTCGCACTCATTCCCCAAACGTTCTACCCCCACACGTGTTAAGGTGACTTTGTAAGACGTTTCTTTTGTAAATAAACATTGGTTTTAGCCATCTAGACGTTGGGTTATCTTTTTAATCTGTGTGGTGCGTCACCGTCGCGACGGCTGGGCGCCGAACAGCGTAGAGCTAGCCAACTCGACTCACGCTCATCCCGACCCGAGTGGGTGCATGCTCCACTTATTACAATAATTAGTCGTGACCCTCTTGTGACATGTCTATAATTATTAGACATCTTATTGATTGGTGTCATTAGAATTTTATTTATAGTTATGACGTCAGTCCTCAGTCTGGAAGTCTGGAGTCTGCGTAATCATAATCTCGGCTTTGGTTTTATACGTCAGAGATGTTATTGTGCGTGCCTATAAACAGTAATAAGACAATAATGTTAATTAAAATAATTATAAAAATTACAGCTTTATTTTGCCTATTTGAGACATAGAAACCTTTTTGGTTTTTAAAATCCGTTTAAAGCCCTATTTACTTCTACTCATTAATACTTAAACTTGAGTTTTTATTATTGGTATTATATGTGTGTATGTACGTATGTACATATATGCATGTAAAATCATAATAGTTTTACAATTCCGCGTATAATTAATCTGTAGATATAGTCCATGGTCGTGTCGGGTAATCGTATATTTAATTTATAACTTTTCTGTCCTTGGTGCTGTTCGCATTGACTTAGTTTTCAGTCCCTCGAGATATTTGCTGTTAGACAGTGTTAGCAAGGAGATTTTAATAGCTTTCGTAGTCAAGTGAGAGTGTTGAGACTTGTTTAAAATTATTGAGATAAACGGTTATATGAGAATAGTAGGAATACTTTAGTTTTTGATCCGAATGCCTTTATTATATGATGTCTTTATGCTTGTGATTTAAATATTTGTGAAATCCTCCGAAAACAAGGATTAAATTCCTTTGACCGTGGACTGATCGAACTACACCACGCTAAACCGATGCGGTTTGGTTGACGCCGCAGCCTCAATAATTTGTACTGGCCAATGAATGAGGCTGTGCCGGTGTCGTGGTGGTGCAGATGAGGTTCTCATCTCAAAATTTGAATTCCTTGAATTTTATTACTTGGCGGTATTGAATAGTCAGGTTTATAACATAACGGCAATTATAAACAAAAAACAAAACACATATTGTTATATAAGTAACTGTGACTCCTTTACTTGAATTGTTATTAACACACAATTTGACCGCAATTTGTTCGAAGTATTTTTAACTTAAAGCTGCTATGACACATGTACAGAAACCTAAATGGTTTCTGTAGATGAAGACTTAATTAAGATAATAAACACAGTTATTAAGAGCAATAAAAGATATGTTATCAAAAAACAAATAAAAGCACAGCGAACACTTATCATTTAAAATCATATTAATCAAATAAATGCACAGCGAAGTCACAAAGGGAAATGAATTAAAACATTAATGAGATATGTAATAATTAACTTGTCCTGACTCATATCAAAGGGAAAACTTAATTAAGCTAATGATTAATTAACCGTTTGTGTATATACGTTTTTATTGTTCGTTAACAATAACAGTACGGTCATTAAATGAATTCCTGCTTTAGAATTTTTGATGTGGCTTTTATGATTTTCATATGTCGTACCGAAGATTTAATATCCACGTTGATTTCACAAACATGAGTGAAATACCTTTCTTAAGTTCAGTAAAAAAATATATTAATTTTTAGCTTTAATTTTGTTTCAATTGTCTCCTTGTTTGTCTGTCGTCTGTAATCAAATTCTGCAAGTTGAACTTTCCGGTTTCCGATTGAGCTGAAATATTGACAGCATATGTATATAGCGTGATAATACTAACTCTACATCTATACTAATATTATAAGCTGAAGAGTTTGTTTGTCTGTTTGAAAGCGCTAATCTCAGGAACTACTCAGGGTTAAATTTAAAAATTATTTTTGTTGTTAATAAACCATTCATGAGGTTTTATTCGATATAAAATCACGCTGCAACTAATAGGAGCGAAGAAACAATGGAAAATGTGTCTAAAACGGAAAAATATTCGTCTTCGAGGGCTTCCGTTCAAAAATTCCTAACTTATATCTTCTAACCACGCGGACGAAGTCGCGGGCAACAGCTAGTCATTGATATTATGGAATGACATAGAGTTGATCTCATGGTGGAGCTGGAAGCTGGCCACAAGAGCTCTGCTAAAACCACGTCGAATTAAACCTTGTTTTTTTTCAATAATAGTTTGTTTTAAATAGGTTTTTTTTTGTTTCCAGCTATCTATGGGTGCAGTTACTGTACCTAGTTCCACAATAACTGCATTAACCGTTGGTTTTCTTTGAAATAGCTTTGCGTGTTTCTATGCGCGGGGGGTTGGGGCCAATTGTTTGTGCTGATTGCCAGTTGTTGCGACACTGTGGCGCCGCGCAATGCTCTAAAATAATTGAATATTTTTCGCCTAATTTCTATTTTTTTTCGGTCATTTTGTTTGACAAATATTTGAGTCACTGTAACCAAGTCGTAGGCCCAATAAACGAAGAAAATTGTGTTTATGCTAGGGTCCACTGTCAGCTATTGTACTTCTTTGTGCAAAAAACAAAAAAAATCATCCTGTTTTTAATGGCGAATACAATTTTGTAGTCGCCGAAAAGGTAAATATAAATTCAATAAGAAAAATGTGCTTAAGACACTGCAAGTAACGTATATCAAGTTCCAAGGTGAACAAGTCAAAATAATCGCAAAATGCAATCAATAAGTATATATTAGTAAAAGTACTACCGTGAAAACATTACAAACTCGCATTTCCATTCAAAATAGGCTATAAATAATAGCTACGTAGAGTGCTCTCAAAACTTTGCACACTCCATAAAGGTACAGTTGAATCATAAATAAGCCAATTACTATCAAACACAGCTGTGGAAAATATTAATTAATGCATTGTATAAAAGCTTTAACAATGCCGAGTTTACGTCAAGAGCTACTGCTAAACAAAACGGTTGTTACGTAAATGTACCGAGTTTATGTATTCTTCGCCTAGTTTCTGTTCTAATGTGAATACAGGGTCAGTAGAGAAGTCAGCTTTATCCGCCGCTCAAATTGAACAGATAAGACAATCATCATCATCGTCATCATCATCAGCCTATCGCAGTCCACTGCTGGACATAGGCCTCTCCAAGTGCACGCCACTGAGATCGATTTTCGGCTTCTCGCATCCAGCTCCTGCCAGCAGTCTTGCGCAAGTCATCACTCCACCGTCAATATCACATCATTTGTTGAAATCGAAAGTCATACTCATAAATTTGATTTTTTCTGCTCGTATTATATTCGTATGCTGTGTGACATAGTGTAATATGTAATTAAAAATGAAATATAAATTATGTTACTTACCGATAATGTAGCTATCTTTTGGTGTTCTTTTTTTCAAAATTAGTCTATGGGTTTAGGCGCGAAAGCATGAAAAACAAACTAACATTCGTATTTGTAATAATAGTTTGTTTTATTGAGCAATAAATGTACTTACTCATGGCATGTATTTAGTAACCCTTGCTCAATAGCTTTCAAGGTGACTTGAGGCTGGTTGGCGACGCTTTTGGGTACAGTTTTTTTGTAGAGCAATCTATTACTTACTGTCTACTTAACATGTTTATAATATGCAGTTAAAGCAGTCACACAGGTTCTGTAACTAGGGACATTAAAATTTATACTTATGTTAGTATTTTTTGTGCTTCAAAGAAAGTGTTGTGTTGAATTTCTCTTAGAAGCTTCTTTGCAAAGGCATTTTGTGGTATTATTGGTCTGTTGTCATCACGGTACTTTGGTTGCCATATTATATATACACACATACACACACACACAATATATATATATATATATACATACTATATATATATATATACTATATACTATATATATACATATTATATATATATATACATACGTAACATATACCATACGTAAACTTAAAAAAAAAACAACATAATTACCTACTTGTTTACCTTTTTTCTGTCTAAAAATTACTTGACTTATCAAGTAATACATAATTTTCAAGGTAAGTAACAAACTTTGGGGCATCTTATTCTTTTAATTTCTTTGTAAAACTTGTACTGAAAGCTGTAAAAGTTGTTTGACTTTGCCGGCTAACGACGCCTCTCTATAGCGAAGTTCTGACTATAGTACTGGTATATGGTTAAGTTTTCTTTTTTCCATTATATACAATACTAGCTGACCGGGCAAACGTTGTTTTGCCGATTTTTTTTTTCTAGTTGTATAGCAGATGTTGTTCTATTCTCAGACCCAGCCAATATGTATACAAAATTTCATAAAAATCGGTCGAACCGTTTCGGAGGAGTACGGTAACTAACATCGTGACACGGGAATTTTATATATTAGATAGTCGTACCTACTATATTATCATTGTTCCATACCTAAGATATTTTTCTCGAAAGTAAATCATCGATTTTACTGCATTTCCTATTTAATGATATGTCAGCCCTAGTCCATCTGTCACCAGCCTACATATATCTCATAACAGGAAAAAATGTTTTGTTCGCTTGAGATTTTTTTATTTAGTGTTTTTTTGATACTACAAGAAACTTTCATTCAAAATTTTCTAATTTTGTTTGCAAATTTGTTTTTGTGTATTCTTTGTTGGAGATCCAATATTAAATAAATAAAATAAAATATTATAAAAATAATTGTTAAACATTATGACACCTCCTGAAACGTATGTGTCTATCTGACTTCAGTTAGCTAGGAAAATGTTCCGCCTCCCTGAATTCAAGACATACCCCAACTGCAATATTTCATTTAACATTTAAGTGTTCAAAAACTCAACGCATCAGTATTCCGGTGTCGTCCGACCTATTTTTGTGTCTGAAAGCCGACCTAACTTATACAGTGTCGCCTAGAACTTTCGAGAAACTTCTAGAAGTTTTAAATTGTCGCCATATTCTACGTAAACACATTGAATGTGAAGATCTTTGGAATAAATAAAGGTATGTGGGCGTTAGATGGACTTTTATTAACAGAGTCGGGAGTGGAAAAATGTCGAGGCATATTGTGTAACTGGTATAGTTTTAGTAGGTATAAATTGAATACTAGCTCTTTTAGTATAAGTTATTATAGAATACAAACGCGTTAGGGCATTGTAATGTAAGCTACTTATACAGTTAGCCCAAACACTAGTTTTTTTTTAATCCGTTGTTTAGGTTTCGGCGCATCCATGATACATAGACTTATTAGTATACCGCATCTTAAATAGAATGCCTGTAATACTGACCTCTGCATTCCATATTTCTGGATAAAGTGTGTTTTGATTGTAAAGGAACCACTAAACGAATTTAACTATCATAGTGACTCATAGTGTTACAGTCGGGACCAACGGTTAAATATATGTACTTTCAAAGTCGGGAATAGTCATAAAATAGTTACGTTAAAACTATATCGATTGGGGTCGTTAAACTCCTCTAGGAAGCCTACAGGGGAAATAACCCGTAGATAAGGTTCTAGTTAAATCTCTCGCGTCATTAATGTCTTAGCTATTACCTCCTTACGAGTTACACTTCACGATTCTATTTTCTGGAAAGAAGAATACCCTTTACTGACTTAAATTAACTTTAATAAGTAATAATTATGCGCTCATCTTTATTCATATTAATCGCCAGATTTCCGTAGCTAATGCAATGAATATGCATTGTTCAAAAATAGCCATGGAGATTTTAATAGCTTTTCAACTGTCCCGTGCTGGTTAGCAGGGGGTAGTGAACCTTGTGTCGAAGGGGGTGGGGTTGTTATCTAAAATAGTTGGAAGTAATTTTAGATGAGAATGCGTTCGGAAAGTTTGGTTCTATGTTAAAAGTTTCAGAGGCAAACGGTTTAAAGTAGATTGTTCAGGATGTGTGTGTGTGTGTGTGTGTGTTTACTTGGATAAAGTTTTGGAGATAGATAGATGCTCGTTAAAATAGACACAATGTTAGAAGGAAGAAATTTTAGTGAACTAGGAATTATTTATTATGTTATGAGCAATGAATCAGTTTTGTGACGTTTCACCTTAATACTGAATACTTTATCTTAAAAGTTACATATTAATATTTATTTTGCTTTCGATTCACAATATCGATGTGACCTTTGTAAAGTTATTATTATTACATTAACATTCTCTTATCCAAAGACAGCTTTTCCCCAGCTTTAACCACACGATTACCGGTATTCGCCAAGAATGTTCTCTCCTCATCTTTCCCGCAATTGTATAAAGTCGTCGTCAAAAACTCACGAAATTATATTTCTCTTCTTAAAACAGAGGGAATGTCGTCTTCGTGAGCTGCAAGGGGACTCGGGGCTCGTTAAAATAATTGTCACATCTTTCTTGCATTTTACGGTTTGTTTTGACGACGGGTGACGTTTCTTCAAAGTTAAATTTGATTTTTAAAGCATAAAAGTGAGAAACGAGGTACGGGTTTTGTTTTTAACTTGTATGCGTCAGAATGTTCTGGAATATTCTAGATGCTATGTAGCGATGCTTATACATACAATATTACGTGTGTTGATGTTTATGATAATTTTTCATTAACATTTTTATAGAATTGCATAATTAGTCCAGTGATAAATGATCCACAAATAAATTAATTTGTTTATCTGTTATCAGTTGTCTAACTCATAATACAAGCTTCGCTTAGCTTGAGACTAGATGGCGTTGTGTGAAAGTTGTAAAATATTATTATATACCATCAGAACCAGTGGCTACTAGACAAAATTCTGTGTAAATTCACGTAATAATAACAATAAAGATTAAATATATTATATAGCTTGTATAGCACTCTTATAACTGTACTATTGAACTCTATATTTTGCGGGGTTATCGGTGCATGTACGAGTACGTTGCAATGTCTAAGAATGTTTTCAATAAAAGCACAAAAGATTCCACTTGAAAGTTTTTCCAATCTGATGTAAATCTTGCATATTTTCTGTTTTCGCAACGATATTGCTTTGTTAGTATATCTAGTTGAAGATGAGTCTGTGTTAAGTACACGTTGTAGGGACGTATAAGGGGCTACTCATACATGTTCAGTTCTATACATTTTATTTCTAAGGAACAGAATTTTGGAGCCTATGCATACGTTAAATATGCGTACGTGTTTTACAAACTTGTTGTTAAGTGGAATAAGTGTGTGTAGTCCCTTATATATACCATTTTGTGTCAACTGCTTTAAGTATTTTTAAATTCGTTATTACTTAACCTTAGAGTGTAAGGGCGTTATTCTGAAGAGGCGTTTGTTTCGTAGAAGGTCGTTTAAATTTAGATTAAATAAAATTTGGAAAGTTGGACTTAAAATAGCTGGATAGTTTTAAATATTATAGTCTTCTGTTCTTATAATAATAACGAAATAGATTAACACTGGATTAGGACACTGTTTTCCATACTAATCATGAGGAGGCTTGAATAATTTCCTCCGTCTTTTCTCTTGAATTCTCATATTTTATACTAAATCTGTTTTTTTAACAATCTTTAACACAATTCGCGTGTTACTGGCCCATATCGAACCATTTGCATTATAATCTGTACTTTACACCCTCACATGGCCACAAATTTTCCTATCTCCATCATAGCTATTCGAGTTATGAATGCAGCAAGATGTTATAACCAATAAGAAATGCAACAGCGCAGAGTTTCTGTTGATTGTGCCGAGACCTCTTGCTTTATTTATATCTGTGCCCCGAGAGTAAAGCGTACGTACCGTCAGCAACAAAAGACAATGAAGAAATTCGAAGGGTCTATTGCAGTTATGGAAGCGTGACAGCGCATTACATGGTATAGAGCGCTGTCCCTCTTTAGAGGAGCTGGGAGACGACTAGCATGCTTCAAAAAGTATTATTGCAGTTGTGGACCAGAGTTAAAAAATAAGACTCCCGCATTAAGGAATTCAAACCTTATGTCGCGGGGGGTGTCACATGCATAAATACACCCAGACTCAGGACAACCACTCGTGGATCACTCAAATGCTTGTCCTACACGAGGCTCGAAACCGCTATACGTCGCCCCCAGTGGGTTTGGCGTGGTGACCTTAATCACTCGGCTATACATGCAGTCATGCAGACGCTCTACGCCGTTTAGTGCGTTTAGTTAGTGCGATTCTACATCTCTAAAAAGTATTTAACTTTTAACTATTACTTTAAAACATCTACAGTATAGATATGAACCCCCAACCCAGTCCTCTCCACTATGGTAAGAAAAAAAGACCAGTACTTTCGAGATACATCTAGAAAATAAGTTTTTATTGCGTTTAAACCATACGTTACGTAGTAACTGTTTAGTAATCTGTGCCATAGTTTTCAAACTATTTTTGTTAGTTAGCAAGATTAACTTATTCATTTTTTTGCTAATCTATTTATTTTATCCGAGATTTTTTGTTGCTGACGGTACAACCCACAAGTACCTACAGGCCGACACGAGTCAGATGCTCTATGGATTTATGTAACTTTGCTGCAGGGATGTATGAATGAAGACACAAATTCAGCTTTTGTTTACTGGGTGTGGAAATAGGTTGTATTGATCTAATGTGCAATGTACAAGAGTACTGGGTTTCGGGATTTTATTGTTTCGCTTGATGCAAAATGTATTTAAAATTATAGGTAATACAATAGTACAAAATAATTGTTTTTTTTTGCGTTTGCGTACAAAATGAAGAGTTTGGTTCGGCTTTCATTATCCTCATCAGCCCATACTCGTCCACTGTTGGACAAAGGTCTCCCCAATTGCACGCCATCGAGATCTTCGGCTGCTCGCCTTAATGATGTCAAAATATTGTTGTAGCTCTTTTGCACGGCATATAGATTTTTTGATCGTTAAAAATTGAGAAATTACCTCCTTTTTGCCGTCGAATTGATGAGTACATAACTCGTCTAATACAGTCATCTTATTTATCCAAATCTTTGGACTACGTAACAATGTTGTTCCATTATAATTGAGAACCTTGTTGTTTCATTGGTTTTATACAATTAGTATAGTTATGATTGGCTTAAACAATTGCGCGGAGTTTTGAAATTGCCCCGTGGGCGTTAACGTGTAACTTTCGTAATTTATATTTTGTTGGTCGAGAATTGGATTTCGCAACATTTACAAAGTACAAGATTTTGTGTTCGTAATTGTTTTAAGTTGAAGTTATTTGCGAACATGTCTTCCAATTAAGTACCTATAAAGTAAATGAAAAGAAAGAAAAAACATTGCAGTCATGAGATATTGATATAAATGACTTCTAAAATAAAACATTTGACATTTCTGAACTAAAGAGTCAAATAAATGCTATTTACTTGATAGTATTTACTCATGTTACGTAGACATTTGAAACTACGTGCCTACTTTTTATATCTTGTATGTCACACGTGTTTTTTGGAATTCTTTTCGTTTTGAAGATTGAATAACTTTTCTCGACGTTTGCGTCTCAGGAGAATTTGTCATACTCGTATCACGATTATAATATCAAGATTTGAACAATTGAGCATCGTGTGTTATCTTGCACCTTCATAATACAGACCGAGAAATACTGAAATAGTTTACAATTAATAATAACCCTTAATTTAAGACCTATTAGGTGCAATTTTGCATAAACCCATATTTTTACCTATGTAGTTTCAACTTTCAAGTTCTCGTAAAACCTATAAAATCTAACGCTTTCAATCACACATACATCAGCAGAAAATTTGCATGTGACGCATAAATATAACCCAGAGGGGCTAAATATGTTCTTCGCACGGAAAAATACAGTCTTGAAATTTGAAGTAATTCACGATGCGTGCCCTGAATATATAGTACTGGATGCGAACGTTTTGCCCGTTTTATGGGCGTTATCCCGCGAATTTGTGTCCTCTCGACTTTTCTACGGGACCCATCCTTGTCTTGTTTATACCGATTGCACAGTTTTGAACCGAATTAGGAAATATATTGTATCATTTTTTTGTTGTCTAATTTTCGATATCAATTTTTATTCCCAGGATATTGTAATGATTGTATTTAAATATTTTTAATCAATGCATTTTTGCCATAGTTGTACAAAAATTGCCCGTAATGTGGTTTTCCTAACTATATGAAATTATCCGGTGGGGTTTCCTTGGTGTATAGTGGACTTTGTAAGCATGATGTAGGTTAAGTTTTACTTTTTTGAAGTAATTAGGACTACGTCTTTTTTGACATAAGACAGTTTTGTCTCATAATACAAGTCAGTCTCATTTCCCTTGTAGCTATGTACTGCAAGATCCAAGAATGCGCGTTTTCATATTCTGCCAAGGAATAATCTGTCTTCAAACTATTTTGTATCAATTGACCACTTTCCCTTAAAATCATTTAATGATGTACTTAAAGGTACAGTCACGTACAGTCAACATGGAAGTTAGAAGGAATGTGTTAATATTGAGTGTTCTCCGATTGGTTTTATTTGTTTTCGCGCCATTTGTTTTGGCGGGTTTGTTGAAGCTATTATGTCGCGTTTGGGGTATTTTCCCAAACAGTTGTTTTGTTCGTGACTATAATTAAGAGGTGATTTTGGAAAGTTCTAAATATATGGAATAAAATGAAATAAAGTGTGATAGACTGTGGAAAAATAATATTGTAGTCAGTATTTATTGTCTACGATCAAATGATTAGGAGAATCAATCTATCATTGAATGAGGACTCTTGTTATATGTACCCTCGAATTAAAGGAGCATATGTATGAAAAGCTAAAGGATGTTTTATCTCTGCACCAAATTACACAGATAATTAAATTACATAATTTAATTTGAACGATCTCATTTTGAAGTTAATATCAACACTATTTTAGTAAAATTTTATCCCTTTTATCATAACAAAATATAATAATGACAAAATAAGGGTGCTTTCGGATAATTTGGGTGGAAGTACCCCGGCACCGCCTGTTAGGGTCAGATGAGTGGAGTTTCATAACGCCACATTATAGTATCGTGTATCTGGGTAACGATCAAAGTATCATTAAGATTATGTTTCAAGACAAATTAAACCATAATCATAAAGATTTTTAGTCTGAAGTCTTATAAAAGTATATGTAAAATTGTTTAGATTTAAGCAGCCAAATTTTGCTCTTAGGTTTCTTCAGACCCCGCTTCAAAGAAAGGTTGTCTAGCTAATAGTTATGTTTTCACTGGTAATTTTGATCCTATTCTAAGCACGTAAAAGTGTAGAAATTAAAAAAATCCGTACTTTTATCTTCACAACCGACAGTCAGTAATAAATACTATGAATGTTATATGTTGTTGACTGAAACTCGACCTTTCATTTTAATGGACTAAAAATAATACTCTAGATCGAAGCAGGATGAAAAGTAAACAAATCCTTAACGTACCGGTATCCATAAACCTCTTACCTCAAGCACATAAACTCAGCTGGATTCACCGTCGCGGTAAAACTTTCGCAAGTGGACAAACATCTTGAAAACCTTTTTGTATACTCAATGGAAAGGTTTTAGGCTTTTCCCTCTTAAGAGACCTCTGATTTAGTTTTCAGATTTTCTTTTAAGAGCTTTGTTAGGAAACAGACATTGGTTGGTATCAGCACTGTTTACTTTAAACTTTTAGCTGTAAATCAATTTGATGGTTCTGAAAGTTGTTAGATTTTAATATGATCTCATCAGAGATGACAAAAAATACATAGGATAAGTAAATGAGACAGGTGTTCTTCCTCTTCTCTAAACCTTGCTGTGCCCGAAAGGGTCCATACTGATTTCAATGATAACCTATCATCTGTTAACGTGTTTGCTAACATGGAAACAAAAAAGTATTGAGCATATGCGGGTGATATAACTGTAAGCAAATCAGGGAAATTTAAAAAACATGTTTCACATTAACATTCGCATTTCACTTCGAAACAAAAGAAAATCTTTCACAGATCCTTAAATAGCCAGTAAAACTAATAGCTGCAGACGGATAACCAAACGATGGGGTAGCCTCCCATTACCTGAATAGATTACCATCGAACCTCGACCGTCACGAATAATTCGTTAATTAAAATTCCCAAAGATCATCCGACTGGAGATCAATGCGGGCTTCATTTACATTCGAGTGCCATCAGACTGATCTACCCTTGAATACTGTCCTGTTCCACCAAGAAGCTTTTAAACCAACACTATTATCCTTGAGGAAGCGGGATAGCGCTAGTCGTTTGTAGAGCGCTGTCTCGCTCTCATATTACCAACTGTTTTGTTCTCAGGATTTCATGGTAGAGGCACCGGACAGTCCTCATTGTTGTCGACGTCACTGATGTATTGTCTAGTGTTTCGTTCTGAGCCTGGATTAGTGAAGGCTGTTGATTAAGTGCCGTCACAATAACTCGGGATTATCACGTGTTGTAGCTTCCAAATGGATGTTTGATGGTTATTTTGAGCGTGGGTTTGCGGTTTCTGAAGGTCAGTTCAAGTAACATTTACGACTCCGTAAATTTACTGTTGTATTCCAGCCAGTAAGATTGTGTGGGCTTTTCTCGAAGCCATGGAAATATTCCCAGATTAAAGAAACGCCAAATATCAGGTATTAAGCAAAGGTTTTCCCCGTCTTACAATTATAAAGTAATTGTTGTATATTATTACTTATTGCACTCTGTTTTATATAAAATGTAGCTAAACATCCAATGATTAAAGGATTGACCTTTAAAAGCGAAGTAAGAAACTTCATACCTCTTCCATAAAATAATATGCTTAAGAAATTACTAACAAGCCAACTAACTCAATCAAAATACACGTGCCCATTTCACGTGCAAGAGTCAGATTAATATAATATGCTGTTTGCAATAATACGGTTTCTTGGTTTCTTGCATACGTTAGATGTACGCAGTTATCTTTTAGATGCCGTATGTAATGGTGTCTGTCTGACATCCAGTCTGCCTCTAGTCTTGCCCTTGGGATTTTGAGAATCGATCATCCGTGGCTCACTGAGCGGTTGTTCAGAGTGGAGAATTCTATTTATCTCTGATAAGGTCTGTTTTTCTGTGTTGGTAAATAAGTTATCGTTTAACGTTGTTTTGTAAAGCTTCAAGTAGAGTAATGTAAATTAAAAGTTTAAATAAATAAACATTCTATTTTAATCTCAGGAGCCGAGTTTTGAAATTTAAAGTAACTTAAAAGAATCCGATCAAATTGCTGAGAGCAAAACTATAATTTCAAAAGTTATGCGTTCTAAAATTCACTTGAATTCATTTCGTACGTCAATCCGTCGACAGGTCCGTCGACCAATCGCGTGCGAGCGCTTTCTGTTGACGCATGCGCGCCCGTGGGCGGCGGATCGATAGCGCGCGTGACGTCACGAGCGTTGACCAATGGCGCCGAGTCGTCGCACGTCAATCGATGTGAACGATTCTGCTATTTCCTTGCCTTAGTTTTGTTCTTACATTGTATACTTAAATGCGTCTTTGTTTTGTTTTCTTTTCACGGCCAGCGATCCGTTGATTCATTGGGTAGAGGTTTTAAATATTCCTTTTAATGATTTACAGCAATGTATACAATATTTTGAACGACGATCGTTAGTCCATTAGTTGTATTTGGTTACATTACACTCGGGACTTAAATTAGGGATATACATCCTTAATTTTCAATAACATTTTCAAACAGTTTAAATGCTTTCGTTCTTAATTATCGTTTTATAAATAAGTTCGATGCATATCTACGTACACATAATATAATAACACTACACTCGACAACATCTATTCAAATTAAATTTTATGATAGGCTGATGTTATTTCGCTTTGCAATTACTATATTACAATACGCTTACGTAATTAGAAATCGTTGACTATTTATTTTATGGAAAATTAAAAGCTTTATTTTCGTACTTGATTATGAATTAATGAATTAAATGCTTTAGAAGTCCGTTTATCATAAACTTGTTATGAACTAGTTTTTTATAAATTTTCCCACAGTGCAGATGGGTTTATCTCATGAATTGTAATGTCTCGTATAATAACGTTGGGTGAAGGGTGCCCTAAAGCCTTCGGTCAGATATTGTCCAGGAAAACCCTTTTTTCTGACGGAAACATTAAATAAAATCACTATTTAGACGGATAACGGGAGACATGGGATAGGATAACAACACAAATGGGCAGTGGGGGTACAATATTGCCTATTGTTGCCTATTTTTCGGTAGGGTTACTATGTGAGAAGTTTTTCATTTACAAACCCTTATTTTCCTTCCCGTCTTGTAAAACATCTTGAAATATTCTCCTCTGGATAATGTTGAAGTTTCTAGAAGGAATTTTTAATTTAAGTTCTTTGCATGTAAGATTTTGTAGAACTTCAAGTTGGAAAATAGTTCGATGAAAAAGAGGTAATAAGTACAGATGATTCTTGGAACCCATTTATTATGTATCTGGTATCTCATTATAAGAGGTTCCTGGAAGATCTGTCGAGCGCATTTTTGTCCCTGCCATCCAATATCAATTTTCATAAGAAAATTCTCAGTATCAAACTTTTAAAGGTCTTCATTTTAATCAGGAATACGGAGATTCCAAGTATCGCTTTACCCCTTTTTGCGGAACTGAATATAATGTAATAATCCATATTATGATCAAGGAAATTATGAAAAAGATTAAGTGGGAGTTGATTCCCCGAAGTCAATTATAACTTGAAAAGGGTATATAAATGAGCAGAAGAAAAACAGTTTTCATAAAGAATATGACTTTCAATTCTACCAAAAATGCAAGGATTGTTAATTATCTATTTTCGTCCTCTCAAACCTAAACCAACACTCCTCAAACATCAGTACATCGTCGTTTAAAAGAGAAACAATTCCAGCAAAAGCTTCGTACAAATCCAGTTAAAACTAGTTCTAGACCAACGCAAAATTACAAAGTTGTACGAGCCAGTATTGATTTACGGGGAAGTGCACCCGTTTGATAGCGATGCTCAACGCACTCGACTCCAGTGGAACAAAACTGTGCGAACAGTTGAAGCTGAGTGGGTGTGGATGTGTGGATGTATGATACCTCTTTTTTGTTAGAAACTCTTTTTAAAGAACGATTTGTAGCTCGGCATTTCAGTAAATAGGTTTTATGTGTGTCAGACTTGGGGCGTCGTTAGTCTTCTGTTTCTTTGCGATTCGAATTTTAAGTCTTTTTAGAATACTGTTTGGCCTCTTTGGTGACATCTCTACAATCGTGTTATAGAAGACCCTTATAAATGTATGGAAATGACATTACGTGTCAGCTAGTCACGTGACAGTAATTTCCACGATTTAGAGCGTTTTCTATTAACGCTGAATTTGTTTATCGGTGATCAATGAACATTCTTTTCAATTGGTTAAATTGAACCTTTTTAAGGATCAGGATGTGGTCCGGTTTGCTACCTGATGCATGTAAATAGTCTGTGTGGGGTGCTACAGCATTGCTCAGCATATATGTTCGCGGACGACTTATGCGCGCTACGCGCAGGTACCGACCTGCGCGACACGTGCCGCGCCGTGCAGGAGGACGTCGACGCCGTCGTCAGGTGGTCACATGACAACGGCATAGTTTTGAACGCAGACAAAACCAGATTATTAATAATACATTCTCCCTATTTACCCTTAAAACAAATACCCTGTCCAATAGTTACTCATAGTTTCGAATGTTTACACAATAACCTCGTTAATTGTCAATGCAAACCAATACAAAGAGAAAAAAGCGTCACCTACTTAGGTATGAAAGTGGATGAGCACCTCTGTTGGTCTGAACACATTGATCTCATAATTAATAGACTTAGAATAATACTAAGCAAGTTTTGTCAACTCAGCTACCGTGTCCCCAGGGGTACACTTAAAGTCCTATATAACGCATTAGTTGAACCCATCTTGGACTATGCTCTTGATTGCTATGGTCTTACATTTAAATCACATATAGGAAAACTAGAAAATATACAAATTAGATTTATTAAATTGATTGTAGACAAGAAAATAAGACATAAATACAGAGACGACTACTATAAACTATTTAAAATATGTAAATTATTACCAGTAAAACTAAAACACACTTATCTAATTGCAACAAACAACCATAGCAATCAAAAGCATACATCACTTCTGACGGTAAACAATAATTATAATACGAGAGCGATGACCTCGGGTAAATTTGTTGTCCCTAGAGTTACCAATGTCTATGGAGACAGGACGCTAAGGAAACGTATTCCATATATCCTCAACAGTTTACCTGCGGACATCAGAGATGAACAAAATAAAAATAAATTTAAGTCTAAATTAAAAAAATATTTAATAAATACTCTGCCATAATAACACTCCTTTATAAAATTAATATTAAGTAACACCTTGTTAAGTTTATATAATAATATGTATAATTTAAGTTTATTTATAAGTTTATATACTTTTGATCTCGCAGACAAACAGTGTGTACTGTTTTGTGAGACACTGTACTATGTCATAAGAATAACGTGTACCTGTAATAACTGAATAAATAAATAAATAAAAAAAAAATAATTAAGAATCTCGGAATGTTGATAAATCTATAATATTACAAGGTTGTTTTTACTTAAACAAAGTTTCTGAATACAGTTAACGAAGTAACTTAAATCAACAGAATCCTAAAGGTCTCGTATCACTAATTAAACTTTATCGAATTGGATCCCTAATGGGAAATTTAATTAACTCTCAGAACAATTTGATGATATTGAGGCAGATATTTTTAATTTACAATCAGTGTACAAATTCAGCCATGGCGTTCATGAAAAAGTAATTATTGATGGAATAATTAAGCGTTTCATCTCAATCAATAGAGCCAGCGGTGCAATGAACTGTTGCCCGACTGTATTTAATACAACATTGAGGTACTGATTTAAATGAATGACGCTTAATTAAGTTTGTACATAAAACATATAATTTATGTCTTGATTTAAACCTAAGAGTTGAATTTTTTTAAGACATATGTATTTGTTTGAAAAAGAGCTGTGTTTTGGTTTAAATCTAAGAGTTGAATGAAAAATCGATGAACATACCCATTTTTTAAGGAGGTTGAAAATGATGTCGTTAATTTGAGGTTTCGTCACACCAAAATTTACTTCGGAATTGTATTTGTAAAATTGTGCTATCTGCTTTTCTTTCATTGAGTTAGTTTTGATAAGAATAAATACAACAACAACAACAAAAAATACATTATTATCAAAATGAGGATCTCACTAACGTACAATGTGCGACAGTGAAGGATGATCGATAAGAGCCCTCACCATACAACCAGTACCGCCACTATGGCAGTAATTTGTCACTTTGTTTCCGTATAAAATGAGATTTATATCATTTAGACTCGCCTTGAACTCATTTCCTAACGAAAATGTCTTGCATACGAAAAATAAAAAATGGTTTGAATTTTCCGGCCAGTGCTGCAATATGATAGAGTATTTTATACATTAAAACCGCTTTGGTCAAAAAGTGGAATATTTTATCGTTGTTTTTGATAATGTTTGCATATTATAACTTTCACAATAACGAATGTCGTTCCACAATATCAAGATACTCTGAATTTACTTCTATTCTTAATTTACCTTCTTACTAGATATTTGTAACCAGTTAGTGCATTTCCTATATTCCGGTCCAATAAATCCTAGTGTATAAAATACTTTTCAGGCAATCCACTTAATGATAATGACGGCAATTTTTGAAGTGGTACCAGTTAATAACTCTACCAGGAGAAAAAAGCATTACTTGTCACATCCTTAACCACACCATCCTTTAATCACTTTAACCTCAACATCTGTTTCCAAGATGGCGGTGCATTTACCTCGATCATCCAATGCCGCTGTCAAGGCCGCCTCAGCTTGTCAATGGGATTAGCCGCCATTATTGTGTTCTTGCTAATATTCGCTTTCACTCTGACCTTTGCTGATACCCTTAAGTGTAAGGCGAATACTCATCACGATTGATGGACTTAAGATTTTTCGCGGCCATAGCTGACATTCTCTGGCGTCCAGTGGGTGACGATATCCTTCATCTGGCACTGGATGCCAGCTGAAGGATATCGTCGCCAAAGTCGTCCGTGACAAAGGTGGTGTGACGATCTAGTCAAATACCAGAGACACAGGTGGCCAGAAATCACAAAAGATAGAAAGGTCTGGAAGAGAAATGGACAGGCCTTTGCCCAGCAGTGGGATCTCAAACAGGCTGGCGGAAACTGACATCCCCACAAACGCAACCGAAAGCTAAAGACATTTAGCTATCGGTCTAAGTCCACCAAATCATGTATCACTCTAAAAACAAGAACAAAACCCCTTGGAAATCCCTTAATCACTTCATCATTTAATAACAAAGATGGCAGTGCATTTACCTTGACCATCCAATACCGCTGTCAAGGCCAGCTCTCAGGCTGACAGCGGGATTAACTTGCGTTATTGCGTTCCCGCTAATGTTCGCTCACTCTGACCTTTGCCTGTTCTTGCTAACCTTAAGTGTGTTGCCAATGTTTATTACGATCGATGGCAGATGGATGACATTGAACTTCGGTATGAGCATTTTAATGTAATAATCTCTGGTTATGTAATTAGAGGATCTCATGCTTTTTGTTTGGAGTGGACACTGAGGGGAAAAGTTTGGGGATAGGGTTGGAAAATATATAAATGCTTCCTAAAATTAGATTACGGTCACCCGGCGTCGTCGTGGGCGACCTAGGAAGCGGTGGCGAGACGACCTCAACGCTTACCGCGCAGGCTGGTTCCATGCGGACCAGATTAGAGAATGATGTCGATCTGGCCGTTGTGATGGATCGGCGGCTGGAAGACCGATCGGTTTGTTAAACTTGTAGTCCATTAGGACTTAGAACGTGTAGCCTACATAGCTTTGCTCAGTACTTAGTAAATTCTTTACAATTTCTGCTTGTTTCAAAATGTATTGCCTAGCAGATGGAGGTTGGTTATTTTCTTCCATTCGTTTTAAGTTTTAAATGACTGATCCTAATGTTTTGTTGTGCAGTAGGTCGATTATTGACTTTATCTGAGTATTTTTGTCCACATCATATATCCAATACTATCACACTCAGGGTGCTTATTTCAGGCAAGAATAACAAGAAGTGTAATTTCACGCGGATTTCGTTTTCGGATCTATAAGTAGATGTGTTTTTGTGAAGGTATATTTATGTATGAACAATAATCTAGAAAATATAAGTCCTTTATTGCAAGATCACTCCATCGATTAAATCCTAAAAGAAATCGGTGTAGGTGGTGCATACAACGATCAAATTCATTACTATCACTGTAATAACTTACATAATTATCTCATTAAGATTCTTTAGCACACCTTAAATGTTCAGAAACTAACTTAGGTTGTAAAAGAGACTTTTAATCACCGGGTTTAAAATTCTAGACTGTCATTAACCTCAGCAAGACCTTTAACACCTATTTTATATGGAGCTATCGAATCAGATTGTAGGTAAGGTATGCAAATTATATAAATTCTCTCCCAGCTTTTTAGGTTTTTAATATTCGGAGAGGAATTTCTTAGGCTGAACCGTCCATTAAGATTCATGGGCTAGTTTTGGTCAAATTTTACTGAGGTCTTATAGATTCTAAATTATTGTGAATTTTTATTCTATTCTTATGTAATAGCACAGAGCCTATGGAGCTATTTATGTTGATTGCAAAGAGAATTGCTGATAGTGACGTATTGAAGACTTCTATGTTCTAAGACGTTTCATAAAATAAAAATTAAGGTTTTTTCTTAATTTAAAGAATCAGAAGACACTAGCCAGTCTTCTCACTTAAAGCATCACTCTTTTAGTAACAAATGCTCTATCCAAAGCATATTGTGCCTTATTTATTTAGCTAGCAGCGTTCAGTCATTCAGGCCGACATCGATGATCATGTGGTATCGACATCGCCTACATGACACTCTACTCCGTCGTTTTATAGCGCCCCAGATTCAACTCGCGTAATGTACTAAATGCATTATGTACGTTCTCTTAATTTTTATACATTTGCCCTCTTTCGCTGGTGGACCTTCTTTGTAGCTTGCTCTCATTTCACTAAGTGTAGTGTTAAAGTTATAGGAAATTATGATGTTGGTGGATGTTAGATAAATTTTGTTTGTTTTTTTTTTTTTAAGAATGGTGATATGTATGTTCAGGTTCAATTAAGACCTGATATGATTGAAGGAGAGAAGAGGTTTTGCTTTAAATTTAAACACTGGTTTGACAACATGTCTCTAATACATTTGTTATTAAGACTTCAGAGTGTGTGAAATTAATTTTAAGCTTTTTCTCCTTAAAAAATCGTTTGTTTTTTTAATTATTAATTAATAATTTTAATTTTTTTATCACGATCCAACTATATCATCATCATCATCAGCTCTGAATAACTCACTGCAGGGCAAAGGCTAAGTTTGTCTCTGGTGCTACGTATCCATCCTCCTCATACTCGGCCTTCCGGGATTTCGATGCCCAAGTCCATCTATACACCATAGTACTAATCACCAGTATTTCATATTCCTATTGTTCTTTGCTTCATCAATATTATAATAGGAATTGCGACCTGATTCAACAGAGAACAGTATTGTAGAAGTCTTTGAATTGAAAATCCATTGGGGGGCCGCCCACGCGCTCCTACGTTCGAGTTAGCATAGATATAACTACCGCCTATTGCTAGGACACGCTTCGCTCGCTTTTAAAACAAGTTTAACGATAAAAAGGTTATATACATTTAATAAAATACGGCTGCCAGATTTTAGGAGTTATTTTCTTTATTATAAGTATTATGGTTAGGTATTTGAGAATTTTAAAGTATTTATGGTTATTCTATAATAATAACATAAAGTTAAGATTTTAACGATGGATGCACAAACAAAGATATTAAGATTTTAGTATGTTTTTTTTATTATTTTGAAAATGTATACTAACAAAACAGTTGAAAAACAGAAAATAAAGGTACGCACTAAAGCTAAAAAAATATATTTATATGTAAAAATCTGACAACATTGCGATAAATAAGTTTCAATTTCCAATTGAGCGCTATATCCAAAAGCAAACATCATTAATCTATCGGTCATATAATTCACCAAATATATAAAATCGTAGGATATCTTAACGATAGCTCATACACCCATAAATCGCTTTACAGCGCTGTAAAGTGCTTCAATGTACTTAAGAGCGCTTCTACAATTTCAATTCAGAACCTTATTGCTTTACGTGTTCTCAAAGCAAGGAAGCTGTGTCGAGCAAGATCGAGCGATTGATACAAAGAGAATAATGACTTCGATTGAAGATACAAGCGGTAGCTTTTATGAAGAAATAGCTGTTGCTCGCGTACCCGCTCGCTACTAATCGAAAATGATCCTAAGGAAACATAAAATCGAGATAGATTTATCCTGGTTATAAACTTTCAGTGTACCAAGTTTCGTTGAAATCCGTTCAGTGGTTGTTGCGAAACAGGATCAAATATCCATACCCATACATACAAATTTTTGGTAGAAGGTAGACTGGGTGTTGTGACGGAACTTGGCATGGGCCTATGTCGGGCAGTACACTGCGATAAGCTGAGTTGGATGAATGAAATATGTTTGTCCCTCTACTAATAATATTCTCACAATTATACTTAGCAACTAACTTTCACAACAGTATATTTTGGGAAAAAATGGCGTATATTTGGACGCCTACGCAATATTCGCTTCTGACGCCCACTGCCTTTGGTAATTAACGTTGCTCGCAGTTTCAGGGTACCTGTATATTGTTTACCTAATGTACACTATTCGAGATACTGGTCTGTAAAGCTTGTATTGGTAATAAGGTCTGAATAAGTTTGGAATTGTAGATCCAGTCAAATGCGGTCGAGTATTAAGCACAGTCAGCATTTAATCATCAAAATCGGAATGAGTGGTACGGTTAAAAACAAGGGTCGATAAATCAAATCGTATTTAATACAGAAATTGTTTGAAAGCATCCATGAAATGTTTTTTTGTTAAACCAAAACCAAAAGTATCAAAGACAATTGTTGCTTAAAAATAATTATGTAATCATTTAAAAAAATACCTGTCTATAAAACTACCATAGCGCGATCTAATAAATAAAAAACAACACATCCAAACTTACTGGTCATTGCCAATACCAAGGTGTTACATACTAATAATATATCTATGTATTTTTGTTTTCACTGTATCATTATATTGTACTACACGTAAAATGGTTTTAAGTTAATTACTTGCGTAAGGGTAGTTATGCCAATTAATTGCGTAAACCCTATGATGTAGTGATGACGCATCGCTTTGGACAAGGTATACCGTCAATAGATACTCTTTAAAATCGACTTTGTTTTTATATTACGTAATAGCTAGTAATAGACGTAATAGATTTCCACTCTCTGTATCTTCTCCTGCTAGGCACAGGCCTCTTCCCGTATGGGGAAGGTTTGAGCATTGATCACCACGCTAGCTTACTACAGCTTGGTGATTTTCATTTTCAATATTATGGCAATTCAAATTTCCATAATTATGATGTTTTCCTTCACCGTTTATCAGTGGTTTTTAAAAATAATAAAGAAAGTACATATATCTTTAGAAAAGGCACTTTTTTACTTTGCCTGAAAGGAATCAAACTTGCACCTCGTTCATAGAAATTCATGAATATCACACCATCACATACGATGATACTGGCTTCTAAATGTGTGTTAATAAATTACCGTAGCACAAAATAAGACTTAATAATCTTTATGTCTATTTTACACTACGTTTCGCATAACGGTCACCGCTAGTCAATACATAGTACATAGTACATACGTACATACATACACACATTCATTGGGAATTCCGGTCGCTACATGAGTCGCCTGGTAATGCCTGAAAGCTGTTACGTATCGCTTCAGTGCCTCCGAACTAGATTCCTTTTGCTCTGAAAAGAACTGCTGTGCTCTACTTTATTCGATAAGTCTAACCTATATTTAAGCTGAATCTGTGCTAGATGTGCCTTTAGATATGCCTGTAATAACGAATCAGGGGATCGTAAAAAACTTGCTTAAAATGTAACATTAAAACCCTATTATTCTTTTCTGCTGTCTTCAGGTTTAAATCTAAATATATCAGTAGTTTAAATTTGATCTTCTGTATCTAACGAAATTATTTAAAAATTATAACTTTTACCTTGATTAATAAATGTACATATTATTGTAAACACTCCCCTAATATTTTAAAAAGTTAGCATAAGCTCAGCTAACCAAACAAAAAACATTAAAGGGCCTTTATCAATCCCTGAACTGCAGTAAAGATACTTTTTTCACTAAGTAAATAAGAGTAAAAGGCAACCCGTAACTAGTTACGTATATGTATTATTCTCATTTAAACCTTGAAAGTAATTAAGGCTTTAAAAACAGATGTCGTTTGCTGGCTCTGGCTAACCGCTCTCAGAACTGTCATCACTTCAGAACCTGTACTATTAGTAGTATGTACTTAAAGCTAGACTGTTATTGTGGAAGGGACACGGAGCTATACACTGTACATAGCACCATCTCACTCCCACAACGACGTTATTTCTGCTTTCAGTCTATTGTAGGCGCGCAGTTCACCGCTAAAGCCTCGTTGAAAGGCTAACGTACGTCACCAAATAAATTACGTAGAGGCAAGTTTAACCTATTATTATGTTGATACATCGTCGCTTACATTCAATTTGCAAAAGTTTTATTTATTATGCCTATACACGGTGATTTTTTAGTCGTCTTACAAAAGGAGCCCATGTATCCATAAAGTTCATGTATCCGACGTAAAATACCCCTAGGCGCGATTATTATTTTTTATCATTAACTAAGATAATAAGTATGAAGAAAAATTAAACAAGAGAAATCTGAAAAATACTCTTAAAAATGATAAAAACGCCGCCACCCGTGCCCCTCACCATTGTTACAAGGCTCGGACCGCACTCGCAACAGCTGTGTTTCTAAAAATCTACGAATTGCATCATAATATTGAATAAAATTGCATTTTAAATTTATTCAAATCTCATAAATACCTATTTTTTTATCATGAACGTGTTCTAGTCATTGGATACATGAACTGGGCTGCTTTTGTAAGACGACTAAAAAATCACGGTGTATAACTCTATAGGTCTACAATACTTAATTGTCAGAAAATGCGTGTTTTTGAAATCCTTTATGATGATAATACTCGTAAGGTGGATCATTTTGGGAGAATAGATGATAAAACTATGTAAACAAATTTATGATGAGCTAAAATCTTTTTTGATATTTTTTAACACGTGATGAAAACAAAAGCTAGTATTTTAGTAAAAGATAAAGCTCTAAAAATATGTGTCTATTTTTCACGCGGCAAAAATATATGATTTCTGCACGAATATTCATAACACAATATTAAATAATATTGCTGCTAACAGGAACTCAGTAAACCAATAAAACAATTTAATTAACTTACGAAGCGAATCTAGGACGTCCTTAATTTTTATTACCTTCTGCTCGGAAAAATCTCGTTTATTTGACATTGTTACTCGAACATTGACCACCTATGCTACTGTAATGGTGTTATTTTTGTACCAGAGCCGGTAATGGATACCAAACTTTTTGGATGAAATGACGTCGGCTGGTTTCTTTGAAACATCTGTGTTATGTTTACAATAGAAGTGATAAAACATGTCGATACAATTTTCCTTCGAATATTTTTCCTAATTTATCTTACAGTTACCCGGTCTTTAGATCCATTTTCCCGACTTCTGACCAGTCGCATTTATCCTGCCCGTGCAATTGAATTCCCAAACAGTCTTTATTTACGAAGACACGTGTAAGCAGTTAAACCTTGGGGCGATAAATTGGTCCTTTTGTTCGCGTAAATCGCGCACCAGATAAAAGCTAAGCAACACACTCACAAATATCGCTATAAAATTGTACTTTTCGTTCTTTCACCTGGTTTAAAAGGAACGTTACGTCGTCTTTGATTTGCGAGAAGGTTCCATAGTTTCTCTTTGTCAAGTAGCGTCGCTCTGGAAATCGCGAAATGTCAGAGTTCATCTGACGCTTCGTCAATGAACCAATATATGACGTCACAGATTTATTTCCACACTTACGTAAGGTTTATTATATTTGATAGCTGTGTTTACTCGCATGATTTATTTCGGCAGAGAATTTAATTTAACTTCTCCGAGAAAGGCGATACCGAAAGGTCTTGTATGTTGCCTGAAGTTTGATGAGCACACATATGGTGTTAAGAATGTTTTGTTGCGTGTGTGATTTATAGGCTTTAAAAGGTTTTTGTAAACTCATATTTTTGGTAAGAAAGGTGTCTTATAATGTAACACCTGACTTGGTTATTTTCTGTTATTTAACCTTATGTTTGAATTTGCTTCGTTAACGTCATTAGTTTAATGTGTACTTAGTTTAATGTGACCGATTCGAAGCTAAAAGCTTTGTACGAACCTTTTACAAAGTTGTAACGGTCTCAACAATGGCCTAGACTCAAAGTTAGACCCTTCTAGAAAAATGTGGGTTATAGTTCGCTAATACATTTTACTCTCACCCACGCACGTCTGGCGCTCATTGAGTTTTATTTGAAAACTTAATAAAGTGAACAATCTTGCATTAATACCGATGACGCAATACGCCGCGCCTCAACGGCGTAGCACTGTGCTACGCTGTACGTAGGTGCGCTACGAATGTGCGTAGCAGTAACTGGCGTAGACGGTTGAAAATTAGAAATAATTTTGTCCGTTAAATATTCACAAATCCCCTTAGTGATTGTACATAATATTATTGCGTATTGTGGGATTATTCCCAATCCGTAAAGGGTTTGAATACTAATATACCAATTTATAAAATCGTGTTTGAACAAACCCTTGTAATCGGAAAGTACTTGAGCCCATCTTGTGGCGTATGATTTCATCCCGTCCCATCCCTAGGAACGATGGGTCGTATCGATTGCGATGCTGTGACCTTTGTCCCACGCTTGCCGCGCACTACACTTGTGTAACCCAATTACATAGTGTTGACTGGTATATACCTAGGACTCTAGGACCTAGATAAACTATTATGTAACGCGAATTTAAATTAACGTAGAGGACTGGGCATTCTGTAAATGATATTCCCGAGTGTTTTGGTGTGAGTTTCTCTGCGTAATTATTTGGCTACGTATTTGTTGCGTAAATAATTTACTCGTGCGGGCTTTCGAGAATTGTGCGAAAATGTGCTGAAATATAAAATACTTTAGAAATTGATATCAGCTGTTTCTTTTGTCTACTTGCTAGTGACATTGTGTTCGTCTTTTCATGTATGAAGTTCGCGGAATAAAATATGACATTGGAGAAGTCTGTTTCATTAATATAGTTTCAAACAGCCTCGTATAGAGGATCCTCGTGTGACGTGTCCCCTATGTGTTGTGTGACACGAGTAGCCTAGTTTTATTTTCGATTTTCCTGTTTTAATAAGATTTTTTTCTAGAAGTTTTAAATATATCTCTGCTTTATTAGTCGCAAAATAGAAGATTTTATAGATTATTCTGTGTTTCTAAACCTTTTAATGGATAAATAATCTTTGCCATCACGGCTCAAAACTTGAAGCTCCAGAACGTTCTAAGCTTTAATTTTATAAGTTCTTTAGATATGACGACCTCCGTGGTCGAGTGGCGTACGCACCTGTTTCAAGGTGTCGCTAACTCTGAGGTCCCGGGTTCGATCCCCGGTCGGGTCAATGTAAAAAATCATATTTCTACATTGTCTCGGGTCTGGGTGTTTGTGGTACCTTCGTTGTATCTGAATTCCATAACAAAAGTGCTTTGGCAACTTACTTTGGGTTCAGAACAATGTACGTGATGTTGTCCGCATTTATTTATTTATATTTTTAGCATGAGCCTTTTTTCTATTTTATAATGCAATAATAAGCCAATACTTTGTACGCTTAAGACAAGAGTTATTTTTGACACTAATATCTACCTTCCTTAACTAAAATACCTATTCGGTTGGGTCCTTTGTCTCCCAATACTATGAATGCTCGCGTAAGACAAACTAATCGAGTCTATCGCCGACACATCAAACGGGATCGTTAAACGTCTGTGGGACATGCCAATGCCCCTCAGTACAACGATCTCCGAAAAGGGGACTGACTTCTATGAATATGGCTTGGAAACTGGATACTGGAATCGCAAAGAAATATTAACGAATGTTTGATTATTAAAAAGTCAGTATGCAAATATTTATAAGTAAAGATTAATTCTATTTTGTCTTACAAAAAGACCAAAATAGAATGTATATTTTGGTCCTTTTATAACCTTGCGTACCGTAGGACCAAAATTTTAAACGACTATTTTAATAGGATAATATTTCCTTAGCTATGTTAAGCTGTTGGTAGAATAATACATTTTTTATGGGCCTGTACATAATTATAAATTGATACTAAAGGACCAAGCATTAAACACGATCCTTAATAGCATCGTTAATATAATTTTAAAGGTCAATGTTACAAGCTCATATTGTGTCTGAGATTAAACCAATGAATTTAAATGTTAATAAAATAATTATGTTTACAAAGGCAGAAGGTTTTATTTAACTTAGGCCATTACGTGGCTCTTACGAAAATTATTTTCGATTAATATTGTGGCTCGGCTTTGTGAATATAACGCCAAGTCAGGTGTTTGACCTCCCGTGTACAATATTTCGAGGTGACTGGTGCTTTGCGAGTTCATTTCGGTATGAAAACTGGTGCAGTGAGCTCTTTAGCTTTATGGCCACTGTTATTGCTGTTATTGTCTGTCTACAGAAGAAAAAAAGCGTTATGGTCAACAACGCAGTTTCGAAAGGTTCACAGAATTCTTTAGAACATGCGGCGAAAGTGCAGTGCGCTTGAATTCTATTGAAGTTTATTTCATTTGTGGTTAAAGTCTGCTAAATGTTCCCATTATTTATAAAACCTAAATGAAAAAAAATGCTACAAAAAATGTAAAATGTCCATGTTCAAAAAATTTAGTTACAAATTTTAAAGAAACTATTGTTTTACCTGACATGCCCAATGGCTCACTGCCCCTAGCCATACATGTAAGTGAAAATGTTTTCAGAGAAAATAAGAAAGCCTTTCTGAAAGAACAAGTCCTAACAAGGCTTATGCCTTTAGGGGATAGCAGAACAATACGAAGTTTTCACTTGTTAAGCACAGTTCTGAAGGTCAAGAAACTGCCTTTACCCCATTAAATACAACTTAGAGAATAAAAGGTTGATTCACATTATCTTAGTTACTAAGAAAGAGGTAAGCAGTGTTCACTCGATACTCTTAGCGAGGAGGTTATTGATTTAGGAGACGCAGTGGAATGGCAATGCTTAGTTTTCAACCGATTTTAAAAAGAAGTTCTCAATTCGTCTGTATTTTTTTATATTTGTTACTCGGAACTTCGGTCTGGATGACCAGATTTTGTTACTTATTTTTTTTGACGTGCTTTAGCCATTCCCATACATAATAATAAAAGTAGTTTTTTTATCGGAAGCTGGTTGTATGTTGATCCTTTTTCATGTATCCTTGTCCAGTGATTTGCATCTACAGAAATCTGATTCCCTTTCAATTTTTTCATCTCCCTGTCTTTACACCGTACTAATTAAATATTCTTTGAGTTGTTGCTCCCCTTTCAAGTCACTGAACTAAGTGAATATGATTTGACAGTATTCCGTTTACTGTCAGCACTTGATATTTATTTCGTTTTATCCTGTTTGGGTGAAGGAACTCGGTAATCCATCTTGATTATATCCCGGTTAAGCCCGAGTAATTCTTTACGATGTCGCGTCTCAAACTTGTGTGAACCCGCCGGTCGTTGAACTGTCTTCCGGTGTCGAATTAAATTTGTAAATAAAGATACGATGCTCGTAATCGTTAGATCTATTCTGGGATATTAAGTTGACAGTCGTCTTGCTTATATTAGATACTGGATATCTCAACATTTTATAAGGAGTAATGGATTTATGATGTGAAGAAGGTAGCTGTGACGAATTGCGGACAGAAGGACCGAGGGTTATAACTCAATTTGATGGAGTGTTATGCTCAGTAGCGATACAAACATACTGATTGATTGATACAGAATACAACCTACCCTTAAACTATTGACCGTCATGGGTCAAGCTTTTTTCGACTTGCAGTAATCATAATCTCAGAGCTATTTTCGGTCTCAAAGCGATATTTTTAGATCGAAACATCCATTGTAATTCAAACAGATTTAGAAATACGTTCTGTGTAGTGAGCCCCTTTGTCAACAAAATTGAGTGAGTTTGTTTTTGCGTTCAATATAACGTTTTTCTAACAAGAAACTGTGCTTATTTTGTCCTCGTCACGTTGTAACAGTTTTTATACTTTCGAGTGCATGATTCAGCAGATTTTGTGGAAGAAGTAGATTATGGTTGTTTAGATTGAAAAGATGTTGTAATACAATGTTGTGGTTGACCCGATTTGTGTACTCTAATTATGTATAGGCATAAACTAGGCATTCGTAAAGGCCTAGTGTTTTGATATAATTTTATCAGTTTTGTTTTTATATGGTTAATCGGTAATGTTTATATCGTTATTGGATTCAGACACTTTTAAGGGTACCGTAGACATTGGGAGAACACCACAACCCTATTACTAACGCTCCGCCGCGCCGTTTTTCCGTCCGTCTGACACCAGCTTTCATCTGATGCACTTGTTGTTGCACAGTTGAAATTTTTGATGACAAATGATGTATAAGTTATAATATAAAAATCTGTACTAAGCAACCATGTATACGCTCAATGTACGAAACCTCTGTATTGCGTGTCTGACTCGCACTTCTCAGGCGTTTTGAGCCTTTTTTACTAGGTCTAGCCCTATTTCCTAAAAAATTATCATCTCAGTCCAAGTTTTTAACTCACATTAAAAAAAGTTAATTATCGTTTTAAGGCACAGCAATTAGAATTTTAAATTCGTTAAGTTTAGCCATTTGTTATGTTCGTGTCTCATTTGCGAGCGTTTGTTTTGACGGGACCTATTAAGATGTTTTATTGTTAATTTGTAAAGTAATGCAGAATAATTGTTTCGCAATTTGTTAAATATATTTTTTTATGAAGGAAAAGAAATCTATTTATGATAATATATTTTTCTTTAGTTTATTAAACAAAATAAGCTCATAAATAAATATCATGTTAATTTCTTGATGTTTTTATATCATTATTTTTTCATTTCCGTTTCTTATCGACATTAATGGTCAAGTTACACTAAGAATACTTAAAATCGCTGGCAATAAGGTTCAAAATTGGATACACTAAAATACTATCAGCTATTGGATGACGTCATCGTTTCAGTCCTTTGATGTATCACAAACAGGCGCCCCGAACTGAGTCCCTTTGACACCATCAGCGCTAAATATTAAAATATTCATGAAATGAACTCGAGACGTCTCCCAGCCAAGGCATCGATGACGTCAGGGTAAACATGCTAAAAATATGTCCTGTTATTAGATGCCTACGTCACGAAGTCACCTTCAGGATAAACGGTGTTTTTTGAGTGATCTGTTGGTCTAGTGGTAAGTGGCCCTGACTGCTGTGCCTGAGGTCGTGGGTTCGATCCTCACCCAGGACAAATGTTTGTGTTATGAGCACGATGATTTTTTTTTGTGTCTGGCTGGGTGTAATTCATCTATATTATTTATGTATTTAAAAATACACACGCCGGCACAATTAGGGGAACACTAAAAAAAGGTCGATTTTCTTTACAAAGGAAAGAAATACATATTTTTTTTAGTTACACAATTATTAGTTGCACTCAACCTAACAAAACTAAATGTTTTAGTAACTCACACAATATTTATTCTTGAAGAATTTAACAAAATTACAAATAAATAATATTGAACGATTTTTCGTTATGATTAAAATCTGCCAAAAACTTTAAAGTTCACCCATAAAAGAAAATTTTAATAGCGGGTATTGCCGCCACGGGCTCGAATTAAAGCCTGTATACGATTTCCCATGCTTTGGATAAGGTTGTCGATCAGTTCTTGGGGCAAGTTATTCCACTCTCCCACTAACGCCGATTTAAGTTCTTCCACATTGTTAGGGGCTGGATTTCTTTGTCGAACCTTTCTTCCCAGGTAGTCCCACACATGTTCTATCGGGTTCATATCCGGTGATCTCGCTGGCCAGCCCATCTGCGTGATACCTACTTCATTAAGGTAGTCACTCACTATGCGTGCAGTGTGAGGCCGTGCGTTATCATGCATGAAAATGAAATTTTCACCAATAGATGGGGCAAAAGGCATGACATGGGGTTCTAACACTTCTGTAATGTACCGCTGTGCAGTTAGCGATCCATTACTGATGATCACTAGCTCCGTGCGGGCTCCCAAACATATGCCACCCCATACCATCACTGATCCTCCACCATACGACACAGTTCCAGTGAAATTGGCTTGGCGATAACGTTCCCCTCGATGTCTCCACATTCTTTCCCTCCCATCCACAAAATTTACACAAAATCGGCTCTCGTCACTAAACAAAACACGGCCCCACTCACTTGTCCAATCTCGATGCTCTCGAGCAAATGCCAATCTTGCTACACGATGAGCTACCTCGAGTTTTGGAGCCTTTGCTGGCACGTAAGAGTTTAAACCAACTTCATTTAACCGTCTTCTAACAGTCCTTTCACTGACATTCACATTACGGACTTCTGCTAAACGATTTCGGGTCTGAACAGCTGTTTGACGACGATTTCGTAAAGTCTGCATGACCAAGAAACGGTCATCTAAGGCGCTAGTTGCCCGATTTCTGCCCTGCCCTCGTCTGCGCACGTACGATCCAGTCTCCCTATAACGTCGGACGACGCGATAAATCACCGATGTCGATACACCCAATGCGCGACTGACTGACCGATAGGTGTGCCCTTCCTCGATCATGGTTACAGCCCTGGCTGCGGAAGTTGCTGGTAAATCACTCATTTTGTATCGGAACAATGTGCACTATACAAATGTAAACAGTTAAATGACCTACAGTTCCCTTTAGCAGCATCCACTGAAGTTCTTATCAGAATGAGTAAAAAACGTTAAGTGAGCAAAATCTTAAAAAACCATAAATTCTTGTCAAAACACTTACAATAAGACTTGGGTGTACTTAAAGCAATCCGTTATGATGTTATTAACACTTAAACCAAAAGCACTCATAGAAATATCCTACAATGTTAGAAAAAATCAACCTTTTTTTTGTGTTCCCCTAATTGTGCCGGTGAGTGTATATAAGTTTGTTTATCAGTTGTTTAGTACTCATAATATCAGCTTTGCTTAGTTTAAGACTAGATGGCGTTGCGCGAAAGTTGTGACTATTATTATAATTTAATTTTCGTCGTTAGAGCGAGATGCTGCTTTACACGACATATAACTCTGTCTCACTTCCACAAGCACATTAAAAGGTAACGTTAGGAGAATATTACTAGGTTTTAAGAATTCTGTACTTCGTTACCAATGTTAATACATTTGGGAGTTAGCTTGCCCTTGCCCTACGTTACGTTCAATTTAATCTAATAAAACTCTTGAAGACCTTTATTTTTATACTTGCCAATTCTTTTTCTGAGAGGCTTTATTTGTACCGCAGCTAAAAATACTTCATTCTGGATACTTTTGTTCAATTAATTTAGTCATTAATATCATTTATAGTCGTTTATATCAATTTCAAATCTTTGACATGTTAATTAAGTAATTTGGCGTTTACTAGTTTGTCTACTATAATTAAAGTCTTGTCTATTAAAAAAAAACTCGCTTTTAAAGACATATCATCTCAACATAAAATGTTTTTCACAACCTTTTATCCTTTCAGAACAGTTTACTACATATTTTGTGGAATTATTCACTAACTATCTACCACGCTACAAAGAGATACAAATACAGGAAAATGGACGTAAGGACAGACGCACAACGAAAATGGTCCTATAACTCCTTATAACGTGGTAATTGTAACTACAGCTCTATAAATATATCCGTGACAGTTACAAAGATCTTCTGGTAAATAAACTTAATCGCACGGGAGCGAGGAGACAACGAAATTAGTACTTAATTGAGACACAGCCGTTTGTTTAATTAAGGCTGTGTACAACGTTGCGATTGTGAATCTTTTCAACCGATTGTGTAAGAAGGGTAATGTTTCCGCCTGATTCTTGGGGTTCTACTCTCGTCGGAGTTGATTAAGCTGAATACCATTTTTCTGTGCCGGAATATTAAAATGTATTTCATATATGAAAACCTTGGAATTAGATATAAAAATAAGTCTAGTTCTAATACAAACCACATTTAGTTATTTTTCCCGTTCAAAAGGGTTTAGTTCAAGAGATCAAATTCCCTCACATTTTGTCGTAATCCTAACTTCAAACATACTTAATTCCTCAAAAATACAGCCTCTTACCGAGCTGCGTCTTACAAATAAAAACCAGTATTTCTTTAGAAGTAAACTAAGTCCACAAACAAGGTGAAGTTTTGGGCAACAAACTGCATTCGAGGAAACCACGATTCCCTAAAGACTGGAAAGTTTTCAACGAACAGACAATGTTGGATTAGATCTAGTCTTTGATGTTAGAACAACGTGATATATAAGTTTAATTAAATTATTTCCTGAAAAATCAGTATTTGGACAATTAAATAGACCTAGTAACTATGTAAACCTTAGATATTTAATCTATTTTATTAATATAGAATAGAATATTATTTATTGCCCAAGCACACCACATAATTTTATAAAGACAAAAAGTTACATGGTCCCATAATGGGCGGTTTTATCCCTAAAAGCGATCTCTCGCACACAACCTTTGGATCGATTTTATACAGAAAGAGCAACATTTGGGCGCATACACACTTAAAGCTATAAAAAATTATTCATCTATTTAAAAACTGATTTAAATCTTTAACTACAGAAAATAAGATTGCGGACCAAATTATTTTTTATTGGCAGGATGACGACTGTTGGTGTTAAAGATGATAGCCTCATTCAACAAAATATCTAAATTCCACAAAAGTAGCACTAAATACTAAAATACTCCAACAAGAACAAAGCTCTTATTGATCGAGTAAAATCCAGACTCAGTCTACAAAAGCTTTTTTAAAAGTAAAAAGAAAGAAAAGCGTTCGTCTTCAAACCACAAAGAAAAGAAAAAAATATCTTAAAGAGTTGCACGTTAATAATATATACTGAGAATTGTGGGTGGATGTAGGTTATGTCATTGTTAAGTCAGAGCACTGTCAACTCGTGAAGCCCACGTCCCACTGCTGGAGAACTGACATTTACTCAATGAAGCTATAGTTTTATATCACTTATGAAGTTCTGAAAGGTTTAGGTTTGTCTTCATGATATTATTGTTATTTTAACCCCATTGCGTATATCATATGTGAGACTTCGAATAGAACTTTCGAGGAAAGTCTTGTAAGACGTAGGTATACATTGCGTGGCCCAGCGACTATGGTATCAGAAATGATTGACTATCGACGGCAATGGACCGTAACTGAGTTGCAATTTTACCAAAGTTTCAAGCAAAATTTATTATTGTTGTAATCACATCAATGTACGCCAATTTATTATGCTGCGAGTTTTAGGAATAAGATCTAAAGGAAAAAGCCTTAATCGACTTTGAATCTAGAATTTCTCTTTATTAAGCTTAGCAACTAACGGCTAACGTAGGTGAACAACAGTATTTACTTATCTTCGTTGATAACAGACGTTAGCCATTATGAAATTTGCATATTCAGCTTTTATTATTAACTAGCTGTTGCCCGCGACTTCGTCCCCTTGGGTAGAAGATATGTAAGTTATGATTTATACCTGCCCTGTCTTTTTTTCACATTTTCCATTGTATCTTCGCTCCTATTAGTCGCAGCGTGATGGTTTATAGCCTAAAGCCTTGATGAATGGTCTTTTCAACACAAAAAGATTTTTTCAATTTGGACCAGTAGTTTCCGAGATTAGCGCGTTCAAACAAACAAACTCTTCAGCTTTATATTTTAGTATAGATGAAAACCGCTTGCATTGCCAACAAAAACATAAATATCTAAAAAGCCCTTAGGCACACAGAGAGGGAGAGAAACGCCGCTCTATCCCTCGTCTAGCTCCGTCTCTTTTCAACAACTGCAACCATCTTACTTGTTAAAGTAGTAGCAAGCCATCCGTCTCTCTATCCACGTGACATTCCTTCTATCGTTTACGTTTAGAAAAATACATATTGTGCGGCATGTATGTAGATGACAGATCAAGGTCACGCGACTTATCGAAACGAAATTAATGTAATTTCCATACATACATACATTCTAGCGTTATTGACTTTAACGATTGTAGAAATGTCACTTGAGTCTAGCCAGACTTCACACCAATCTTTTCTCTTCTGCAAAGACTTCTTTCGCTACAAAAGTATAAATAGACTCTCCAACTTTACATTCGTAGTTAGATGAATGTACAGTATTACATTGGCCGTTGTTTTAATTGCTCTGCCTCAGTAATTGACTCTCGACACGCGAAGGCGTGACTTACAATTTTAATTGCATTTTTGTTTTATTGTTCTTAAATTTAGCTTTGTAAACACAAGCTAGTGAATTGCTTTAAATGATAATTGAGTTTAAGAATCGTAATTGAATATTATTTGTTTAGGCTAATTGTTTTTTGAAGTATAAATATACATTAACTAAAAAGGTATTTGTTAAATAAACGCATTCGCACAAAAGCATAATTTGTATTCTTTTTTCTAGTAAAATAAATTTTCGGTTTTAAAACGAAACTGATTCTACTCAGAAAATCTGTAAAAGTTCAGCAAATAATACTTTTTGCTTGTTTTGCTTATAAGGACCAATCTTAAAATATTTTAAACATAAAGTGCCTGAAAGTAAACGTTTTACGTTTCTATTTCCCTAAAACATGAAAATGTTCCGTATTCATAGCTTTCAATCCCATCGAGAATTGAAAGGAGAGGGGTCTGCGTAGTACAGTCAACCTCACGTCACAACGACAACAAATCACTAAAACTCAACCTTACCCCCTTGACATAAGACTCATTTGAAGATCGTTTGAAGTTTAACGTTTGTGGTGGACTGTACCTCAATTTCATACCAATATTTGTTACAGAACCTCTCAGAATGGTGCAACGACGCAATCAGAGATCGGAATCTGATCTTCTATTGATGTTGAATACGAGATGATTCTGAACAATTGTGATTTGAATTTGTTTTGTTCAATTATACTTGTTCCCGATTTGTTAACACACCTATCTACTGAATAGCCTATCTATAATTATTTTATAACTGTGGTTAATATTCTGTAGTAGCTTAATGTTTTCATGAAATTGCGTTTTAACTAAAGTTGTCATGGTCGCTTAAAAATAGTCTTAGGTGATTATAATGTTAATTTAATATATATAAATTGTTGTGATCTAATAGAAAAAAAAACCTTTTATATCCACTTACCTATGCAATTTTGCATAAACTTCTTCCATCATCAAAAAGTGGTAGTTCGTTTCATACGTTTATTGGAAAAAGCTTCATCTTGTTCACGTTTCCACTATATTTGAGAACCACCATGCATAGACTTGATACGCATAACAATCGACTTACGCGTTATTAATGTTGTAGGCTGCAAGGCCGTTTATCAACACCTAACCGGGCTTAAACAGGCGAGTTATATGTAACTTTTATATGAGGAAGTTTGGGAAGTAGATGCGTTTATACATAGAGTAAAAACATATTGTGATATCAAAATTGGAGTAAATTTACACTGTTTGAATTTCTTGGTAGTTATGGGCTAAAACAATATGTATGTATGAGAAAAAAAAAAGTTAAAACTATTATTTTGGGGTATAAACTGTTAATATATATTTCTATCCGTAATTCAGTTGAAAAATTAAATTGAATGTATCGTTATTTATGTTATTCCTCATTTGGCTTAAAAAGTAGGTCAGACATCGTAAAATATCAGAGCAGCCATTTCATCAGACGGCACTAAACTGGAAAATGATTCAAAAGTAATACTTAAATAACAAGGTTCTGTATTCTAAAGTAAAGTAAGCATAAATCTGTTTTATATCGATTCACAACCAATGATAGAAATAAAATATTATTTTTTAATATTCGGTCCTAAAGAAAATCGAATCTTGATCAATTCTTGCCTTAACAAAACATCAATTTAAAGCTTTAAAGATATTTAAATATTCTTCACAAAAACGCTTAGATAAAATAAACGTAATTTCGTTATGACAACTTAATCATCATCTAGGAGGTATAATTAATATTTACGATGACTTTAACTAACCATTATAACAATATTTATGTCTCACATAGCAGCACTTAACATTACCCTTTTCTTCTCAAAACAGAATTATAATAATTTTTCATTTTAGCTGTATTCCTTCGAGGCTTGGAGTTTTGGTCCTACGGTCCTATTTTAAGTAACGAAGGACCACTATCTAGTGTGAGCGTTTTCATTTGCACGCTATTGCTTGTATAATGTTGTTCAGTAAATAGGTCTCGCGTGATGGAACAGTTTGGCCTGCGTCAGATTAAGATTGAAGGTTCCCGTTAACCCCATTCACGAGCCACACATCTTTGGCATGCTCTAGAACCTTGTTATAATTCGACGTTGGGTTAAGTTGGTTTCTCTTCGTCTTTATTACCTTTATTCTGTTGATTGAATTGTTTAGGTTCTTGTAAATGTTGCTTTGTTTCTTTTAGTTTTTAGCCTTATACTCATGACACGTTTAACTAGAATTATTTTTAAATCTGCGTGACTAAACTCACATAACAATTAAATCATATTAGTTAAATCACGTTAATCTCGGTTCAGTGTCAGGGGTCAAAAAGTTTACATTTATTTTCCATCTGAATAGAACCAATAAATTCATATATCATACAGAGTACTTTCCAAATAACTTGATGACAGGGCTTGTTACGAAACAAAATTTATCAAAGCTTGAACTTGGTCCTAAGAGACGCACATACAAAGCAAAATGTATTTGAATGTCACGACATCCATGAATAGAGCCCTAATATGACTTGAATAACCAGCTAACTAAGTCTTTAGTCAAAGAGGGCTATATAAATCTGAATTATTTTCCTTATTATGTGACATTGAAAACCCTAACGGGTGGAATTTGAAGGAAACATAAGCCTGTTTGATGTTCTCGTAAAATACTCTCACGGCTTGTGGACCCCTCGCGTTCGTATCCAACAGACCCTTGCTGGAAAGGTGACCGTGAAATTGTTGGGGTTTGTTTCGTATTAATATTTGAAATACCTTTTTTAGGGCTTGCTTCACTGAAATATGTATACCGATGTATTTTGATCCTCGTATTTATATTTTAGATTCGAATTGACTGGAGTAGCGTAGGTGCACTAGCAGGAGACAAAAAAAAAGATAAGAAATAACCAATTTCCAAAAAAACATACTTAAAATGTTGATACATTTAAATTATTGTAAAATAAATAGAAAAATATATGTCATATCCTTCATAGAATGCGTGTTACTTGATATTACTAAATAGCTGTCAACAAACTACAACCCATATGGGTTTAAACTTACATCATGAAAACGTGTGATACTATTGTTAAAAACTCAATTCAACGAACATCTAATGAAAGGGATCTACCAAAACGATGCCAAATAAAACCAATAACATGGAAAATGTAAAAGTCCTCGGAAAGGTGACCCCTACCGCTTTGGGTCCCATCATAAACATATTTTATAGCTGCGTTACGTTGTAATGTGCGCCCAAAAGGACCTTCTCCTTGATGTGGAACCACTAATGTTAATCGAACCTATTGATGTTTGTTAATTGTGAATTATGTGTAATTGTAAACGTTGAATGATCATTTCTTTGTCTTCCTTCTGGATGCCTCGTGGTTGTAGGTCGTGACTGTATGAGGTTGCGCTTTTCACCAGAGCTCTGGAAGGATTCTGGAATCGCTAATCATCAAGTGATCAACGATAGCTTTTTTTAATCAATGGGCGAAAATATGATTACTAAGAAAAAGGTCAAATAACAGACTGATGATATCCTACAAAACGATTCTCGTTTTAAGACAAGTTTTTACAACAGATCAAGTTGTAAGTTCATGTTCATCTTTCGTTGTCAAAGTAGTGATATCTTCTTCTTATAGTTCTGCGATTACTAAAAAGTTTATTGAGCTTTATCAGAGTTGTTTTAGTGTCATCTAAGTGAGTGATATGTCACCAGTTTGTATCGGTGCAGGTCCAGATATCGGCTTGTCCCAATCGATACGTTTCAATTGCGTCACCGCTCGTTCAGATTCACTGTAAGTGCGTAGTTCGTCTGGTCCTTTGACCCAAGATTCGCTAAATCTGTGATTGATCACGTCTATTGTCGACAGTTAACTGTTATTGGGAGTTATTGTATATATGGAATTAGTTTAGTTTCGAAATGTTCCTATACTTTGTCTAGAACATTCTTTCCACTTCATAAATTGACGATGTTCAGATCGAAAAGCTGCCTTGCTCATATTACTCAAGTAAATCCTTTTACTTCCCGTACTTAAGAAAATTGACTCTTAAATATTTCAGCCAGTTTAGAAATATGAACCCTATTTTATTGCCGAAATCAAAATTCAAAACAGGTCACTGATCAAGTTGATCTAGAGTGCTGGAATCAAAGCGCACGTGCCTCGAATGTCCGTCGCGGCACTTAGTTTAGATTCGTCCAATCCTTTCCTCTTGTTTGCATTTTCAATTAGACACCTACTAACCCATTATGTGTACCTTACTCGAAATGTTTATTTAGAGTCCGACGACGACGACGTATAGTTTGCTATAATTTATCACGCCCTGAGCTTTTGAGCAAATAAATTCATATGTGGGAGTGTACGGGAGGCGGAGACTGCGACGAACGCTAATACGATTGCGACGCAAAAAGAACCTTTCCATGGTGAGTCTCTCCCTACATTGATGGCATAGCTATATCATATCAAGTGAAGGTTTCTAAATATAATTAGGGTTAATTGTAACACAGTTGGTCAGTTATCGGGTTGTTAAAATGGTCAGGTTAGTGAGGATAGTGTTATTTGCGGTGTGGGGTGCGCGGCGGCGGCGTCGCGCAGCGCGGAGTTAGATCGAAGGCTCGGGGGCGGGTGGCGCGCATGCGGGGCGAGCGCTCGGCGCGGCGGCCGGCGCGGCGCCCGGCGGGCCGCAGTCGCACCGCGGAACCGCACGCGACGCGCCATGTCGGCCGGCGCTGCTACCTGACCGAGCAACCAGCTCTTTGAAAAACAAACCAAGTGAAAACGCGATTCGGATCGTCATCGTCGGTCGCGACCTCACGGGGATTCGGGTAAGTTCGTAGCGGACCCGCCCAGGCCTCGCCTGGCCGCGCAGAGTGCAGTGCCCAAGGTTAAAGGCTTCCGATGTGCTTTTCCCGGATACCGATCTGCGATCTCGGGGGTTGTAGGTGGCGCTAGTGCGCGCGGTGAGTCATCTCTGCGACACGTTTTTTCATGGCCGCCCCTTCGATCTCGCGTCCGCTGCCAGGCTAGCTGGAGTTGTGAAGATTCGGTTGCACTGGATGTTACGTAAGTGCGTTGCTAGTGCAGTGGCCGTGGTGGCCGACGCTTTCGATACGCTCGGTGCGCACTCGACCGCGGCCAATTACCGCACGCGAGGATCGTTTTCAGGAAAACATTCACCATTTTATGGTCGTCGCTCGCGGGACCGACTGTGAGTTTAGTGATCAACGTCATGAGTCCGTATTGTGGCCGCTGTTACCGTTACTCCGCCGGGACATTTCAGTGATATCGTTTAGTGTGCAAGTGAATTGATTGGCTCTCTATAATATTGTTTGTGCTGCGTATACTTATTACATAATCGGAGACACCAAATAAGTAGGTATCGGTTTTATTTATTTATAAAATTGTTTTATTAGCATTGCAAGTCATTGCATAGTTCTGTACTAATATGTTGTTTCTTTATAAACGTTTTCTTGGTATTAGATTCTTAAATATTTATTGTGAAATAACTATAAACCGTTCGAAGACAAATTATTGAATTGAATTTAATGCAATTCACTTTAATATCCAGATTGCGTCATTAACATCCCATTTCAATCGTTTACTTTATTTAAAGTGAACAAAATTCTTTCATATTCAAATAAAACTAATCAATCAGTATAATATTTTCAAATTATAAAAGAAAATTCATTTTACAAAATTAATTTGTTTTTCAATAGTACTAATAAACAAACAACAATAAATGATTATAAAATCCTTGACAAATAATGTAATCATAATAGTAATACATCATACTAACACAATACCCTACATAATTTGGTATTGTGCATAAAAACGAATCAGCTGTGAACGCACGCGCAACGCGGGCCGCGCACGCGCCTTCCATAACGGTTTCTCATTAAATTACGGCTACATTTTACATTAAGAAGAAAGAATACAGTAATTTAAAACATAAATGCCAGTAAAAGAAATAAAAATGACGTCATTATATTAATAGAAAGTTTCATTGAAGACTGGATAGATTAACTACATGGTAGTGATAGAATCAAATGAGTCATAAGTATAATGCAATACTGGACTCGCAAAAGTAGGTTCGAATATTAAAAATATGAATTATTGGAATCATGTAATATGAAAGCATTATATACTATTGTCGTATCCGATAAGGTCACACACAATTGTGATTAATTATTTAGAAAATAGTTACGAAATCAAGTATGTATGGAGCAGAGTCTGAATACGTCCAGCTAAATCTAACATAGATGATAAATGATTTGCTGATAACGACCAGATGATAATGTTGTCAGTCTTAATTTATGAAGAGAACTTCTTGCCTACAGTATATTAAGTACTTTATTCTTGCATTGTTAGTTAAATGTTAAAATTAAGAATGTTGACTAGGATAACTCACCTTTTATAAGACATTCTAGACATACATTTTCATAATTTTGTACTTTCTTTCTGACCTAATTGACAAGATTTTCCTTCTCCTAAAAACTTGTCTATGGGATCAACTTAAACTGAGTATAATATAGATCAATTGGCAGCTTAAGAAAACAAAATCTTCAATAGTCGATGCTAGAACGATTACAAAAACTCTTACTAAAAACAAATCTTATTCAAACCGTTCTAAAATCTCGTAAAACCATCAAGCCTATTCCATGACGTCACTAGAAACATTAGCAGCCATTCCACAACGTTGGATAATTGTAATGACCAGTGAAATAGCCGGGAGAACTTAGCATTTGGCTTCAAAAGGCCCTTCCACGCGACAACCTCATTAAGACACGACTTTTATTCTTGCAACGGCTTTAAGCGTCTTCCGCGACTTTTATTTTATTTTTAAAGGCTTTTGAGTCGTTTGAGAGCCACTAACTGACTGTTTTAAAGGTAGTTTTCTATGTTCTTAGACTTTTTATGTTTCAAAAGAGCCCGAAAGGAGTTTTGGCCTTTAAGGATTGCAGTCTCAGATGTCTTGCATTTATTTTGTTATATTAGTCTTTGTTTGTCCTAATATTTTAAAGTTTTTGCTGTTAATCTGGGTAATCTCTGTATCTACAGAACCGATTTTGAAAATTCGTGAATGAATAGTCACGGTATTTCTAAAAGAAAAATAAAAGAGTGCTGTTAAGATCTGTTTATAGTATAACGGTTTTCTAGTTCAGTATCAATTTATAATGCGATGCCAATTAATAATTGAAATCTAGTGTTATTACCTTGTTCCAGATTGTTAAGATATTATATTAACAGTTTAAATATTCTTATGATCTACTCTTGAAATATACTGTTAGTTTTATTGAATATTATTTTAACAAATAAACAGTATTATAATTTATCTTTAGACAACAAACGAGTATTTCTGTTCTTCTTATGTAATTTATTTACATTTTTGATTTTGTTGTGTCTAAACAGCAATTGTTTTTAAGTATTGTTCCTATACGTACAACTTATTTATCTTTCTGCTTCGGTGTTTCTGATTCATTTATTTATGTCAGTTTGCGTTTAGCTTGTCAAATATTAATGCAATACAATCATATAACCCCTTTTGAATATGGTGTTTATCAAATTATTAAGTTCATACTCATTTTTTTTTTGCGGCATATTTGTATTGGTTATAAGTGATTATATTATAGTATACATTTAACAAACGCCACCAATACGAAGGGTACTTTAGTGTCAGCCACTGTCGATAAGTCGCGTTTTTATGAGCGTTAGGCTGCTGAAATTCGAAATGTAGGCCTTTACTATAAAAACTATAGTTCTTTTCGTTGCATAGATGGATTCAAGTGAAAAAATATCTATATAATATTGAAATGAAACTACTTTTACGGATTTTATCGCGGATTAATGTTTGATTTTATTTATTTATTTACACTTCTATGCATTAAATGTACAATTTTAGTTCCCGACATTTCGACACCTTTGCAGGTATCATGGTCACGGGCAGACTAACCATTCAACATTCGCGTAAACCTAAGAAACCACTAACTGGAATAATAGTTAAGAAAATGCATTTGATCGCGACTCTTATTCTCTACCTTTCAGTGGGTCTTCTCTGTCATATTCGAGACATAAGATATGTTAGTTTATGTGAAGAATGTTTCAGATCTCAATACTATCTTTAGCATTAACTTACAACCATTGCAAAGCTTCGTAAACGTGTCGGCCACAACCTTTTTTCGGTAAATATCGGTGAAATGTATTTTGACACCTTGAAGTTGACAACAATCGCAGTTTAACGGGTAGTGTCAGACTCTTATGTAGTGACTAAAACTATACTTTCACGTTACGTCATTCCCGTTATGGTGTCGGTACTTTATTCACCTAACCGTCTTTGCCTGCAAAACTTCATCACTTTGTCCCTTTAGCCCAACTGTTACTCTAGGGTTTACCGTATGTACGGCTAGCAAACTTTTGACCGTATGCAGAATGGATCTTAGCCAATTGAATTACAAAATGTCTTATGTCAGTTACTAGCTGTTGCCCGCGACTTCGTCCCCGTGGGTACAAGATATAAGTTATGAGTTATGCCTCTCCTGTCTTTTTCACTTTTGTATCCTCGCTCCTATTAGTCGCGGCGTGATGGTTTATAGCCTAAAGCCTTCCTTGATTAATGATCTATTCAACACAAAAAGATTTTTTCAATTTGGACCAGTAGTTCCTGTGATTAGCGCGTTCAAACAAACTCTTCAGCTTTATATATTAGTATAGATTAAAAACAACTTGACACCTAACAGCGACTTTTCGCCGTCGCCGTTCTTGCATATGACATTTATATCTTCTCATCTTGTAATTACTAACATAGTATTATTTGTTTCAGTTGTAAATCCGGCCCCGTACCGATGCTCTAGTGGTTGCAGCAGCTATCCAAAGCAGCCATGTCGTCGGTAAAGGTGGCCGTCAGGGTCCGCCCCTTCAACTCCCGGGAGATAGCCAGGGACTGCAAATGCATCATCGAGATGTCCGGGAATACTACAGGTAAGGAACATAATTGACTTGATAGCTAGACAAAGTATATGCTAAAGGTAAAGAAAAGAAGGACAATTAAGGAACACGGACAATTGAATATTAGTTATTGGATTAAAAGTAAATTAATTGAAACGCTTATCAACTCAAGTCGATCCATTATTAAACGCTTTTTTGAAAATGTTGCGAAAGATTTCGCACTTATGAGAATTAATAGGGTTGGTATTGGATAGGTAACACAAATTCAACAGCTGTTAACTTAAATACAAAAACAATCAAATCAGACCAGACAATTTTACCACTTGTCAAACAAAGCTATCCAAAAACCAAAGTTCATAAAATCTGTATAATTCTAGACACGAATAACAAACGCCACGTTTAATAACTTCACTTAAAGCTCCACGCATGAATAAAGAAGGCTTTAATATAAGCCTTCATACTGAATATTGGACAGGCAGAGACCACAAGCGTCGGGACTCCGTAATTCATACGTTTTGTTGTGTCTCGCCGCCTGGATATCACCGCTTTCGTCCCACGGTACTCCCCATAAAACCTATGAATAATAAACGAAGCTCGCCACAGGACAGTGGTCACTTTTGGTACTCTCGTGTCCGTGTAAATGACCCTTAATGATAGGTAATAGAGTTGATTGGAGGAACGAGTCAATGTTCTGTACTTTGGGTTGGTGGATAGGGATATTGTGTATTAAATATTGTTATAGCAATGCAAAATGTTTTGATCAATTGCAATTTGGTTATTGAAGAAAATATCATACAAATACTTAGAATTTTTCACAAGGAATTGGTACTGCCATTCAAACTAGCAATGTTGCCAGACTTGTGGGCACGTCTCCAAAGAAAATTTATTTTAGTGAAGTAGTAGAAAAAAGAGTTTCTTTCATTTGCATTACATTTGCAATGTATTCGTAGGAGCTGATTGTTTCATTCAAATTTCTTTCAGGATTGATTGTATTCAGAGTTTCATACTGTACAAGAGAAGTAAAACCATTCATAAATACAAGTCCTAAGAAAATAATAAGGCGCTATAAATTTTGGTTATTGTTTATAACCAAAAAAGACAAAGTAATGCAAGCATCGTAATTTGTCGCAGTTGATAATTAAAACTTGAAACAAAACAGTATCTTTCACACAAGATGGAAATTGTAATCATTTACTATCAAACGTAAACATTATTGTAAAACTGCGTGTATATTAGTATAGAAATGTTTACAGCATTCCGATCATAACGAAAATCTGTTTATATAACACAAAACAGATGAATAACGGTACCTATGTTTATATACAGGGTGCATGTTATTATAACATACGTTTATTATGAATTACTAACTTATAAATTAATTATTATTATGACATTTTGTTACACAGTAAAATGGGATGGAAATTCAGATGAATTTGATAAGATTGGAATTTACTGAACTAGGTTAATGTATACTAATATACTGTACTGTAGACTAGAAGTTTGTATACAAAACATATTATTACAAATAATGATTATATCTTATATTCAACAACTTTGACACAACGTTTTCAAGCCTCAAATTACATAAGCCAAGCTTGTACTATGTGTACTAGACAACAGATAAAGATACGTCTTATACACTTCTAAATACATTCCTACATAATATATTATAGATAAATTAGTACTAGACATAGAATATTTAATGCTATACGTGAAGTGTCCTATTTCTAATCAAAAACACTGAAAGAACGAGTATTAATCACCATAACTAGTTTTAGAATTATATAGTTTGTAGGTTACAATTCTAATCTCCTAGGTGCCTACGTCACTAACCTCGACTAATTTCAGTTACCTTTTGACCTTCGCCTAAAGCAATCCTCTTTAATCTTCTAGTAGTTGTATAATCTTATGTACCAGATAACCTTGAAAGCCCTTTCAAATTAGCAGCCGTCCCTACAGTCCTTAGATAACGAAGATTGACTTTTACATTGCCGTAAAACCCCGCCCTTTGGCCCTTAGTTACGTGTGAAGCGGTAAATATAAAAGCAGTGGAAATAGCGACTGTTTAATGAAAATTGATATGCATTGAGTAACAAAACATGCAGCCATTTAAATAGCTCTGAGTTTTAGGGTTAAAGTTATTGACAATAGAGTTTTCATTCACTTTTTACCTTATCATTGAACATGTAATTGACATAAGTATGATACAATTTGCGCTAATGTCTGAAACGAGCATAAATGAAAGACTAACTTTATATACATGTATTTGTCCCAAGTAGCAAAATTGCTAGCTTTATTTTCTAGTTTCGAATATAACCGATGACTAGTTGCGTGTCGGGGATGAACAAAATAAATGGCAAACTAAAATTGTGGTATTTAATGACAAGTATTAAAATATTTTCCTCAAAATAATTTTATAAATGGCAATCTGTGACATCTCATTATACATTGTTGAAATGAGAATTTATGTCGAAACATAAAGCTGTTGAATATCAGCTATAATTCAACTTTATTCAATTTACTACACTATTAAATTGATTGCGTTAATATATCATATCGAACTTTTATTATAATAAATGATTGAAATTCTTGGCAGACAAGCTTCTTTCCCCGAGACTCCAAGCGCTAACTTCGCTAAAGTCAAAATCCAATCAGTAGTAAAAAGAAATATCATTCCCGTTCTATTAAATTGTAATGTTGTTTATTCCCTATATTTACGAACAAAAAGAGACTTTACAAATCTCAAATACAATGGTTTTTGTAAAGATTTTGTTATGAAACTTCATCAAAGAGACGTCTTTTGTTCTCAAATACTGTTCCACAATTTTTCTAATTAAATAAACACGGATTGTATGGAATTCGGTGTTTCTACTGCGCAGTACAACGTGGTAGAAGGTCGCGAACGAAACCTTACAAGACGGCAATGTCAGCAGAAATCAATTGAGCTGTTTACCAATACTGATACCTTTATGAAAAAACACTGTAAATTCAACCTTATTGCATCAAAATAAGTGTTAGATATGCGGCGGTGGTGTAACCTCATGTTGTAACTTAAAAAAGGTTAGGCGAAAGATTAATTGGAATTCCTTTTTCGTGTTCAGTATGCTTAGGTTGGTATGCTTCCATGGAATGTTTTAATTTTCGCCTATCAACGCCTATAACGTTCTCTTGTATATTCTGTCGTTAGGACGATATAATGAACCTTTCTTTAATAATGTTCACTTCACTATATTACGTTGTTCTCTAAGTTGAGTATGTTCTTTGTTACTAGAATATAATTTCGAGAGTTCTAGAAAGATCTCGAGGGAGAGTCGACGTCATGTGAAGTGAAGTACTTGAGCTGTGGCTACAGAAATTTATTACCCTGGCCTTACACAATTTTATATGAACCACTCGTTGGAAACACGACTTTAAATATTAGATGCTAGAACATATTTTACTTTAATATCACGTTAGCTGTTAATTATTTACGCAGTACAATTTTGTTGGTCTTAGTAAAATGTTAGTTGGTTATACAAACAATTGTTTTATGTTCCTAAATTAAGTAACCATGTGTTGTTAGCTTGGTAATATCAAGAGTTGCTACAAGTTTCTCACTTATAACCTCAAATACCACAGACCTCGAAAATTCAATTTTATTTTTTTCCTCTGAATTTCTGGGTGAAGCGTCGACGTTGGTACCAATTAAGTCTATCAACAGTTCCGCAAGTGAATTAAACTGAGTCGTCACAGTCGAGGTAGCTCCCATTTCTGTAGTCTAACGAGCAGACCTCGTTAGTCAACTAGTACGCTACGTACGTCTCCGGCGTCCATGTTATTCCGAGCGTCGAGTTGCATTTCATGAGTTTGATAAGTATCTTCATGTTTACGTGTTATGATATCATTTGCTTTTTCAACGTCATGTTTTTCTCCAACATCTTCTTGAATAGAAACTGTTTTAGCATTTAAATTTATATCTTTATTAGTGTCATTTGGTTTAGGTTCTAATTTGTCTTGTTCTAAGATAATTTCATCAAGAAATAGGACTTCATTATAGTCTTATATTATGTACTCGTTCAGTACCAAGTTCATTGTCACGTCTCTTCGATATGGGCGTTCTTGCGGCGCCTTCGTAAAGGGCACGGCGTGACGTCATCATTTGCGTCATATCACAGTATTTTGCTCTGATACCATTAATATGCATTAGCGTCGACATCGTTAAAGCTTTTACTCGTCTATTGATGCTTTTAAGAGTTATTTTCAACGATGTGTTGGCAAATTTTCCATATATTATGTTAATGATTAGTGAAAAACCTACTGCGAAAACTTTGCAGATGCGAGGAACGAAACCTAAGTTAAATTTTCTTTTAAACCTGAGTCATTTATTTTCACTGTAAAGCTAGTCATTCCGAACCGTTGAATGCCCTTCATTCTGCGGCCAGGTGTTCAAAATCTGTTGAAACGTATTGCGGTTCTCCCTTGTATTATGTTTCAATGGGCTATAAACCCTATAATGCCCCATAAACCGTGTCCATGGACCGCTCCATAGCTCTCGTAAATTCCCCGCAGTTTCGCTTCCCACTTTTAACTGATTCGCGTGGTTTCATTACATTGAGTGGATTGTTTTTGGATCGTTATTCAAACTTTCGAAAGGTTTTGGTTCAAGAAATTCAATTTTATTTAATACTATTGATTTTATTGCTTTTAAAGTTGGAACTTTCGTGTGTTTCCTTCTGAAATTGCCGTCTGAAGTCCACGTATTTCCAAATTCCCTGTTCGTATGTCTTCACTATATATTCTGCGGTACGTGTGGAGTAGATGGCACGTCCGCAAACAGTCCATGAAGTCACATAAAGTTTTATTAAGTTACCGTTCTCCATGAGTTATGTCTGAAACGTGTTTGAGCACCGGCGCGGGCCTGCTCGTTAAAATTGTTAATAAAATATCGGTACTACCCTCACTTGTATGTCGAGTGGAAATGTACTGGAAATGCTGTTTTCTGGTTTTGTCGAATTAGAGATATTTTTTTCATAAAGTTTGTTTTCCAGGTTTTCAATTTATTTCTTTATTAATTTTTTGATAGAGAAAATCGTATCTCAACAATAATACTGAAAGGTACATTGAAAGAGGACTTTAAACTTTCAGGAATAGAAACTATAATTGTATAACTTTTAATAACCTTATTATAATGCCGGCTGTACACATGGGGCCAAGGTGTTGGGCCAACGTCTTGGGCAAAAATGATGGATAACCAAGATTGCTGTTCACACATTGGCTTACTGATCATTCTGCATTGGCGCTTCAAAGATGGACGTAGAAGTTCTTTATGAATTGTAAAACCTCATTGCTTGTCCACACCGGCGCCGCCATCGCTATCGGAACATGGGAACGTAAATTTCACTCACGCGCAACAATACTGTCTCCACTGACGAGTAACAACGAACTGAACAAGACACCAACGTGTAAACGCTGTTTGCGGAGCGCGCCAAGATCCTTTGATGTGTGCACAAAAAACCGACACTATTCGGATGGCCTGCCAATGTTGGCGCCAACTAGACCAATTAAGCCAACATACCGCCAGGTAGCTCTCTACACGTTGGCCCAACACGTTGGCCCAACACCTTGGCCCCATGTGTACAGCCGGCATAAGAATCTAATTTATAAAGAATTTGAATCAATATAAAGTGGGTATAAATAACGTTTGGTACAGTTTACAGCACACAGCATGTTATGTTAAGCGCGCGGCCTCACGCAACCCTGTTCTTGACTAGAATTTATGCTGAAATGAACATTTAGGTTGAATATTGATCAAGGTCATATGTTATATACGTATATCGTGATAGTCGGTCTCATTGTTCATCCTAAGATTATTGTAAATAAGTGATTAATGTTAGATGAAACTTTAAAAATATATGTAAAACTAGCTGTTGCCCGCGACTTCGTCCCCGTGGGTGGAAGATAAGTTATAATTTATACCTGCCCTGTTTTTTTCACATTTTCCATTGTATCTTCGCTCCTATTAGTCGCAGCGTGATGGTTTATAGCCTAAAGCCTTCCTCGATGAATGTTTTATTCAACACAAAAGGATTTTTTTTTAATTTGGACCAGTAGTTCCTGAGATTAGCGCGTTCAAACAAACAAACAAACTGTTCAGCTTTATATATTAGTATAGATTTCTCAGTGCAATCAATTGTGTAATACGAGAATGTTTAAATTTAAAACGCGATCGTGTTTTGGCAGTCTTAATTAATCTTTTCTGGAATATTCTATGTACGTAAGTTATATATACCTATAGCTATTTAGAAAATAAATTTCACGTTAAAAATAATACTCCCTATTAGAAAGTTAACGCAAAATAAAAACGGTATTTTTAGATTGACATTCTCTTGCAACAACAATTAAGTAAATTACTGGATATTAATGAAACATTTAATGAAATTAAAGCATTAAGATTTTATTTACATAAAAATTTAACGGTCTTGTTTGGGAAAATTCCCGCCCTAAAGCTGTTGAGGCTTCAACACAATTAGTCATCGTTAATTACATTTCATCTCAAATTCTTTGAGCGAGCCATCATTTGTGAAATGAACCTTTCTGATGGATTTGATGAAAGCTTGCAAAATATTTCTTTTTCGTAACGAACAAAGTGTTCTTTTAACTTATTAACGAACTTTTTAATTAACAAAGTGCTTGGTACATAGTTTGAGTAATATAAGTATACTAGCAGTTTCGGAGAACTACATACCGCCTAAAAGTCGACGATCACAGTGACAAAATATTAAGGGTCGACAACCCTTATCACTTAGGGTTATGAAAAATAGTTAGTAGCCAATTCTCAGACCTACTGAATACGCATATTAAATTTGGTAAAAATAGGTTAAGCCGTTTCGAAGGAGTACGGTAGCTAACATCGTGACACGGGAATTTTATATATTAGATGTACGTATGACGATACAATAGTTACGAGTTTTAGTAGTAGGCATTAGCATGCAAACTATTTGTAGACAATTTACTAAGGATAATTTTTCAGAGCGAAAATGAAAACTTCTACATTTTTTTCTGTATTTTTTGTTCTGTGTAACTATAACGTTAAGGAAACGTCCTGGATTACTCCATGTTCAGAATTCGTTATGAGAGCTTGCAACATACTCATCTATCAGACCATTGTAAATTTAACTTTACATCTCTACCTCCCAAACTATTGCCAATTTTCAAATTCAGTCTAACTTTGGTCTGTTTACAGTCCTGCACGATTTCTACTGAACAAACTTACACAGGGGTTAAAGTTTCCATCTTAACGTAACCCTACGAACCGCTGATTTTTCCGCTCCATCACTCCACAATCAGAGCCGTTATTGGTGAGTCACGTGGTACTCTGACCCCAAGCTCGCCTCATTCCCTTTCAGCTATTTTTCACCGGGGCGCATTGAAACGAGACCATTGTTTGGAAGTTAAACCCGTAAAATGAAATGGTACAGCCAATTATTGGCCATTTTGTGGAGTTTATGTTTGTATTATATTTGTAGGGTTCATTGGCTTGCTTTATTTTTCAAAAGCGTTTAAATAGAATTATTCAGGTAAATACGCAGCTTAATAGCGCGTTTTTTATGCATTTTTAAATAATTCATCATGTTTTTTTTTATTTAAAAATAAATGAATATGTTGTTATTTAACGAAATATATGGATCAATAGCCTGAATCATACTTTAACATAATATTTGCAGAATTTTTTTATAAATATTTTTTCTTAATTTACGACGCCATTTAATTAGTAGTCAAACTGTACCTACAATACTACCTACCTAGTAGGTACTACCTTAATAACTATAATATTAAACTTATCCTTCAATTATTTGAATTTATTTAAAAGAATCAAGGCCTCTGTCATGAACAACGAATCGATTCTCAAAGTGAAACACCGAACTATGGCGGTGATTCAGTAAGTAGCGCTACTGCTAGAAGCTAACACTAGTAGGTATTCAAAACATACAAGTGTCATGCTGTCTTTATAATTTTCAAGTAAAATATAGAGATAAAAAATATAAAAAAATCGCGTAATAAAATTGTCGTTCTTGATTGCGGCCGTTGACGCTATCAAAAGTAATACAAGCAAGGACAGATCATGACATTACTCAGCAGTGTCAAACCAATCTGTGACCTCTCTCTCACAGTTTGACTCCGGTCTCAACATTCGGCCTTCACGCTCAAGGTCCTTTTCGAACGCGGAAGCGATCGATTTCTTACCAAATGTCCGGGCAGACTATTATATTCCTAATTTTGTTATAGTAGAAGATTAGGTAATGTAATTGTAGTATCGGGCTATCGGTCACAATGCTTACACTGTATCTTTCCATTATTAAAAACAATTGAATATGTATTGAAAGGTATCCTTTTCGTTTCTAACACTTTAGAGTGTGTCGTTATGTATCAAACTCGGACTTTAAAAAAAGTAATCGTTACTTTGTCATAAGCATTCGTGTGCCATATAAATGCTTGCCCTATAGGGATCGTACCCGCGACATGTCTTGCGTAGATCCAAAAATAACTAATATTCTCTCCCAAATCACTCAGTTTCAACAAACCTCTTTATTTAAGGGTTGTATACCTTTTTTGAATATTCATTCCTTTGTTTCCTAAGCTATGTTTAACCGGATTATTCTACGCGGGTTGTTTCCGATTGAATAAACCTTACCTTTTCCGTCCAGGTCTATATAAATCTTTTAAAATAAATGCTATTGATGTTTACTTCGGTCTCCCTGAAATATCTCCGTATAAATCTCACGAACACCAAAAGATCAATAAAAGAATTGGATTTATATCCAATGCGATTTGTAGTTATCTTACTGCATGCTATCATTTTATACCATTGACCAGCATTTATGTCTTAGTTCAACGCCCGGAAGAGTTTAAGAACTGACTAAACATATCGAAATCCTATATTTATATCCTCACGTGTGAAACTCTGATCCACACAGCAGCATAAGCCAGAATACTGTTGTAAGAAAGAGACGCCGATACGTGTTGGCAATACGATGTCTCGTTTCCACAATAGCAGCAGAACTTTAAAGGCTCATACTTCAGACACTAAATCTTACCTATAAAGCTACAGCCAGAGACACTAGGTGTATAGTTTTGAGTTTGATAGCTCATCTCGTACCGGAGATGCAGTAAAACTAGTTATTTCCTGGGTACACCTCGGTGCAACAAAACTGACTCATAAAGCTAAGCTAGACGTAAAACAGTATCATAAAACTAGTCTTGGAAGCAATATATCACGTGGGGAATAAAATATAACTATAGTAAGGGGGAGTTTAATCAGCTGGCTTTGAAAATATCTCTATTTCTTAGTAAACTAAATAAAGGATAGAGTTAAAATGACTCCCGCATAAAGGAACTTAATCCTTGTGCCGCGGCAGGTTTCACAACTTTCAAGTCATATACACAAAGACACAGGTGGGACAGACGGCTGTCCTGGGGGACAGACTCAGGACAAGCGTTCGTGGATCACCCAAATTTTAGACTACTATCAAATTAAGATAAGCCATTCAAGTTTAATTGCATATGCCAAAGTCAATGTGCAATTGCTTCTAAATACTTAACAATAACCTATTTACTAATATTAGATGAAATTATAAACGTCATTCGTTTTCATTATTCAATTACACATCGCACATCGCAACAAATCTTCTCAAAACACTCAAGAAACTCATTGAGCGGTACAAAATAAATACGTTAGTACACATGACTCATGTAAAACTGAGTACAGACAAGACTCTACTCTATATTAACTCACACACTCTCATGTCGAGTTAATTTTATTTTTTAATCCGAATAAAATGTCTGTACAACAGTCTAGGACATGTCGCATGTCGTTCACCCCCGGGAGTTGGGGGTAGCACTCGTAAATACGGATGTATTCCTTTACGTCTGGTTGCGATGGCGCTGACTCATGCATCAGCGAGCACCGCTGGTGCGCGCCTGACTCATATTTATTCTGAAGTTGTTGATGTGCTCTGCCTATATAGTGCTTAGTGTGTAGTAACCTATTGAAATCTACTGAGTAAGTATGATGAAATTTATAGGACTAAAAGACAGATATTTCACGTTAGATGAAAAAAAAAATCGGTTGATGTGGTAACGGAGAAATTGGCACGAGAAAGGGGAGGCCTATGCCCAGCAGCCCAGCAGTGGGAGGAAAAAGCTGTGGATGATGATGATGATGATGATGATGATGATGATGTGGTAAAACAGACGAATGGAGAACCTCATCCTTTTTGAAGTCGATTGAAAAAACTGCTGAATGCTAAAATGCCATTCAGATTAAAATCTCTGTTAATTCTGATGCTCATTTGACATTTGTTAAGTAGTACTAGTAGTTAAGTGGTACAAGTTAGTAATACCTATTACAGAACGTCATAAATAGTTCACTTTGAACCTTTCTAAAATAATTGTCAAAGTTTCTTTCTTGAAAAGTCTTTTCCGTTTATTTGATCCAGCACTCTTACAGCACATATCTTGTTAAGAATAGAAATTTAATCTCATAATTCTCTGTGAATGTTATACGCTAGGGGAAACAAAGAGTAATAACATTGCTCTCTATTTGATTGTTTGCTTCGCTCGGGAATGTTAGCGCTGTTTCTAGCTGTGAGTGGTTGCAATGTTGCTTGTATGACTTACAAAGATAAGGAAAACATTTGACGAAAGAGTTAAGTTGTGAAAGAATTACATTGCGTATGTCTAGTACCCAGTGTTTGATGTTACTCAAACCAAAACTAACTGATCCAACTAGTATTATAGACGCGAAAGTTTGTATGTAAGTATGTTTGTTCCTTTTTCATACACAAACAACTGAACGCATTTCGATTAAACTTGGTACACAGAAAGTTCATAATACATAGAATAGTAATTTAAATCCCCATTTCGGTTCCGGCTTTACGTTTATAAAGTGAGCAGTCTTTGTTCCCAAAAAATGGTTAGCAAAATTCGAGCTTTCTCTAAATCACAAACTATTTTCATTTAATTAAATTCACAACATACATAATGCAAGGAAATATTATTATGTAGCAATAGAAACATGAGCCAAGAGGAAAATGTCTACGTACTTTGGCACAGTATGGTGGCGTTGCAGCTGTGAGTCATATTAAGCTGAGTGCAGGAGAGCGACAAAACAACGCTTACTCATACATTATTAAATTGTGTAAATCAGGTTTATGAATGGGGGACTTTATTGAATTAGGGCTTCTGTATGGGGTCGGTTAATACCCCCAAAACATCGTTATCTAATTTAAAAACATTAAGACGATTATACGAGTCAATAAAACAAAATTAATTAATGAAATGTAACGTAATCCCAAAGTAATTCTAAGTTTGACTGAGATAATAGATAAACGGAATTAAGTTTAAGAAGCACTTAAGAGTTTAGAACTAGCTTTTCAATCTGTTTCTATTAAACTTAGATGTTTGAAGTCAAATTTGAATGCCTGTTCTTGAGTTAAGTTATCAAGTTTCTTCGAAGAAATTGAGATATCTCGTCTATATTTAGAAAATGATATCATCGGTAAATTGTCCGATTAAAATATTACCGTGTAAATCAACTTGGATTTAGAAATTATTTGTTAACAATCTACACAGCGTTTATAAAAATAAAAAGTCAATCAATATAGAATCATAGATTATATTTCAAATCTTTGTTTTAATAAGTAGGTACATCGCATTCTGTATTTTGGTACACTGCACACATAAATACCTATCTCCACAATTCAGCTCAGGCAACACAAAAAAACAAACATCAACGTCATCACGCAATTAACGCTCAGCTATAGAAACATTTGAAAAGCGCTACTTCGCTTTTGTGCACCAGTCTTTAGAATGCAGGCAAACGGCGCCGTGCGTTGTGGCGCCGCGATCGATGCGTCGCGACGCCAGCTCTACGATGGAAAAGAGCGCGTTTACGAGACTGGTGCGAACTGTGGCTTATGATGGCTGGCTAATGAGCGACTAGGATAAGTTATTAAGTACTGAGTACACAATTTGATAAGAGGACTAGGGATTGATGATTTGTTTGGATACTTTGGACCATAAAAGACGTTAAATAGATTAATAAAGTTCCTTCCATTTCCTTTTTTTGTTCCTTCCTTAAGTGCGGTGGTTGATTTCTATAGATACTCGTAGTTTGTTATGAAATGCATTTCATGAAGATTACACGGATAGCCGAGTAGTTGAGGTTACCACGCCAAGCCCACAGGTGTGATCGACCGATCGACCTTTGTGCTTGTGTTTTGTTTGTTTGTAAAATCCAGCGTGACAAAAGGATTAAATTCCTTAATGCAAGAGACTTTTTTTTAATAAAAAGGAATTTGAATTACAAATATATGTCCTTTAATGTTGTTTTTTTATTATTTTTTTACATTTATCACAGATCGTGGAAAATTCCTATTTATTGTAATGATTTTTTTCTTTTTAAATGTAATATTAACAAGCTCTTTCTTTTGTTACAGTGATAGTAAACCCGAAGGCACCCCCCGGCAGTAAGGATGGCGCAAAAAGCTTCAATTTTGATTTCTCATACTGGTCTCATGATGTAAGTAACCTTAAACAATTTATCATCATGCAAGAACGACGCATAGCAATGTCGCGTCCTTAGCACTCTCAAATTAAACATAGAGAGTAGATATATTAAAACGTCATTTACCTATGTGTCGTTCTAGTATTCTGATAGTTATTATTTTCTTGTATTATTTCCAAATTGACGTTGAATTGTAAGATACATTTAAATGCATGGAATGTCAACGATATTATACGTAGTTCGCTTTATCATATAAGAGACACTACAAAGGTAGAAGTTACTGAGATAGAGCACCTAATTGGCTCTGTTCTCAAATTTACTTTCGTATTACAAAATTAAAGATCACCTAGTTTGTAGTGCACAAGCACCAACGTCATCGTCACGGACATCAAAATGACGACAATTAATCGCGTGGATTAATTGTTAAATTTATAATGTTTCGTATAGATATGTAAGTGTATGACAGGGATAGTTTGTTGCAACTTGAGTGTCCTAAAACATACACCCACACAGCCACTGTATTAACCAATGATCTTTGACCAATACAAAATAGATTGGATCCTCTTACTCAACTTTCATGGCGATGGGATTGCGGGTACAACATGTAATCAATCAGTACCCAATAGTTATTGGTTTTGTATTAACAGCTACGAAAATAAACTGATCGTGTGTTTGGGTAAAAAGGTCTAGTAATATTATCTCAAGATCTTTAGATTTACTTTTTCTGGAATGGATGTTCTTTGAAAATGTGAAAATCTTATGTAACAAAGTTTTGGATTTGGAACTCTCGTCTTTTAGGCAAAATTATTATTTTTAGGTTTAAGTGTCAGTTGATTGTCTAATTTCGTATTGATCAAAACACAGTGAAGAGCAAAACTTAAACTCCGCTGCAAGATACCTATTTACAAAAACATACTACAAACATGACTGCAAGAAAACTATGAAAAAAAAACTAACATTTGATAAAAAATAGTATACAATTGTAAAAACAATATTCTTCGCTATACTAAATTAAAATAATATTTCCATCTGAGTATTAGTCTTGCTATTCCACAGTTCAATCATCGTTTCGCAGTAATCGATCAATTTCGCACATGTGCAGGTCTCGCCTTGTAACAAGATTCCCCACATACCACTCGCTCCGTTTTGGACGGCAGCCATATTGGATGCAGGATGCAGGCTACATTGTTATCCGATTACTAAGCTGTAGCATACTGTATAATAACATCGAATCCCTTATTGAAAATGTAGTTCTTAAGGTTGTTGAATAGTGTAATTTGTACTCAAGGATTTATTCAATATACTTGTTGGACAATCGGTTAGTGACTGAAGTCTGGCAATTAAACAAGACATTTAAACATATTTTGCTTGTATAGTAACTTCGCTGACCCAAGGATAGTGTCAGTAGTAGTCGTAGTTTAACAATAGCTATGTTTATATATGACTCACATAACAAGAAAATTGTTATGAAGGCAACGATCATTACTAGTGCAACAACAATAACAACACAAGTACAACTACCTCAACTGCAATATCTCTATGTTATCATCATCCTAGCCTTTTCCCCTACTATTTCTGATTCGGCAAACCTGAATATCTCTGTAATAAGGAGGACTGAGCTGAGGTCCTCCAAGGAGTGACTTCCTATCTGACCACCTGAACCCAATTACCTTGGCAACACAAAACCCCTTAGTCAGACTGGTTGTCAGACTTTCTAGCTTCTGACTATCCGTGTCCACTGGTAAAGACGTATGAATAACAGCCGGGACCCACAATTTAACGTGCCGAAACATGGAGGAACTCGTTTTGACCTAGGTGATCACCCATCCACGGACTAACCGTTTCAAAAGTAGCTTAAACTGCAATCGATCAACTAGTGCATTTATAGTATAGCCACCAACAACAAAGTTACAATTACCCGAATTCTTAGCATGTATTTTTATAAAAATCAACTGCCGTACCTTTAATCAGATGCCTAAATTACTGTCCATTCGAATGTTCCCATTACAAAGCATCATGTACAGCAAACAAATCGATAACACAATAACACCATGACATGTATTCGCAATCACCACTCGACCGCATCGACCGGCCATCCGATCGGAGATTGCACTGTAATGATAAATTTACGACCATTGAGCGCGGTACCCCCGCCACAACCTTGTCGGTTTGCGGTCATCATGTATTGGGTGCAATAACTTAAAATAATTTTGTAATTATAGAAAATTTTTTTTTTTCGTTAAATAAATAGTTAGTGCTAAAACTTGCAATACACACTAACACTTATAATACATATTTCTCCATCTTTGATGCGAAAAAAATTAGAAAATATACTTTACCAATCTTTTGTTAAGTCGACTTATTTTATATTTTTTGGCAAATATCCAATTATTTAATTTACCTCTTTGACGAGATAGTCAGCTAATAAATGAACAGGCTGATTCATAGTCATGAAGATTATGTAAACCAGCATAAAACGCATTTAATGAGAATTGAGAATAACAGATAAAGAAGCGATAGAAAGTGTTCTTGGATATAATATAACCATTGTATACCGTTATGTGTAAAAATACAGCACTCATAGCTAGGTACCAAGCGAATACTGAAGAATTTACTTAATTTGCAATTTCTTTTGCATTCGAGGGTTGAGCGTAATTAATTTATTATTATACAAATGTATGCGATACTCTGTCTGACGGTCATAAAACGCCAGATGCTTATTTTAATCCTATTTAATTACTTTTAAGTTAGAATATTGTATCTGTTTTCTCTATGAATTTCTTTTTACTTGTATTTGATATGGCAAGCTGCTCCAAATCCACACCTGACCAGAGATATTTGATCCTTATTAAACAAATTATAATCCTGATTAGTGTACAACAAACACAAATAAACGACCGCTTACTCCTGGTTTTTTCTATGCATAACCTACTTTTGTGAACCCCCAAAGTGCAAAGAGAGATGTTAAAGTCTGACTTCCATCCGATTAAGGCATTGTTACTTTCGATCGGGTTGAACGATTTCAATTTAGTTTGTTTTATATTAAAGGGGAATTATTTTGTGTTTCAAAGGTTTACTGAGGGGGAGTCATTTACACGTTTTTTTAAATCTTAGTATTTCTTCAATATTCATTATTTAATTCTTTTTTTTTCCACAGCCCAATGACGCGCAGTTCTCGGACCAAGTCATGGTGTACAAAGACATCGGCGAGGAGATGTTACAGCACGCCTTCGACGGTAATAACATACACTTTCCTTCCTGACTTTCACCGACGCGTTACGAGTGTTCAACTTTCGTTTTTTGCAAAATGTCCATATCCGCGCATCTGAGATTGGGTTTATCTAAGGCTGTTTTAAGATTTTTGTTATGTTCTGGCGCATTTTGCAAAAGTGACACTAACGTGTTGAAAGTAATGATTATACTAGGTTTTGATCAATAGCTACAAGGGCATTAGTAAACCTCACAAGCTTTCATTCAAATGAGTTCATTGTATAAATATTATTATCTACAAACTATAAGTGTGGTGCCTTCCCACTGCACTTCAGGCAGTATTGCGGGTTTCATACAATCATTGTCATTGTTTGGAACCCGCCAAATTTTTTTTAAGGTATTGTTTTCCATTCTATGGAGTGATATATATGATCAATCAGGCAACTTAAAGCATCTTCAAATATTACTTCAACTCTATCTTTTCCTCGTTTTTGCTCTACAACTGAATACAATATACTGACTCTTTTTTCTCACAGGTTACAACATATGCATATTCGCTTACGGCCAGACTGGTGCGGGCAAGTCCTACACGATGATGGGACGAGGGGAGGATGGCCAGGAGGGCATCATCCCTCAGATCTGCAAAGACCTCTTCAGGCGCATCAGGCAGACCACTTCAGATGATCTTAAATATTCGGTCAGTATAGCGTGTGTCGTGTTAAGAAGCGGGCTTAGAAGGAACTTGTGTCTATTCAGGCAAATTCCAAACTTAGCTATGCAGCGAGAAACTTTAAGAAAATTTAGCATACACATAAAATAGTCTTGAAAATGCACGTCTTGAGCTTTAAGTAGTGGTTCCAAATATTCAATCTTAAATAATCAATAACTTAATTACCCTTGTCAAGTTAAATCTAAATCAGACATTATAATTTTTGACATTAAAATGACATTAAAATTTCTGCTCAAAAGAGATTTAGATTATGATACAACACTAAAATAAAAATAATAACCTCCCAAAGAAATACGTATAAATTAAACAACAGATGTTTGAATATTTTTCGGAGACTGCTCTACTAAGCGGATCGAGTTCCACTTTCATGAATATTCAGATTAAATTGTGCCGCGGATTGTAGATCACAATCTGGTTAATAATTCTTGACGTTGAAATTGAGGGAAATGTATTTTGTGGACGAAAATAAGGCCACTAATATAAGATGCCTTCTCTTTGACTTGCTTGGAGGAAACATTTGGGGAAAATACATTTTTGAAGTCGTTGACCGTGATAGAATTTCTCCAATGTATATCAAATGTTCTTACCAAATATTTCGGCATATTTGCTTGTTAAAGACAAGCTGTGTTTCATTGCAATGCTAAAGAGAAATTTTTACCCAGATTGAAATGTTTTTTTTTTTTGTAGTTTTATCTTCGAGATCCTAACTTATCTAAATGTCAGCTTTGTCTTTAAATATCTTGCACGTGTACTCTGGTGTTTTCCTGCAATCGAACATAATACTAATACTTTTTTAATTCTTCACCTATTAAGCAACTATTATTTTACAACTCAAACAGGTGGAAGTCTCATACATGGAGATATACTGCGAGAGAGTTCGCGATCTCCTGAACCCTAAGAACAAGGGCAACCTGCGTGTCCGTGAACACCCGGCCCTCGGACCCTACGTGGAGGACCTCAGCAAGCTCGCTGTGACCTCCTACCAGGACATCTACGACCTCATCGATGAGGGAAACAAGGCTAGGTAATTTTATCATTATCATCCACAACCTTGCCCTCCCACTGCTGGGCATAAGCCTCTACTTCCTCGTACCAATTTTTACGGTTCTATGCCAGACTCATTTTATCATGACTAAGATGCTAATAGTAGTATAGATTAACTTTGTCCATAACATACAACCTTCTTATGTTTTATGTCGTTGTGCACTCATTATTGTATGTAACTATTAAATTATCTACAAGGTCATCGACATCATATATTGGAATTAATTAAAATGTCTAAATGAATATCAAAAACAATTTTACTGTTATGTGGACCAAAACTCCGTAAAGATGAATTTCTCTTACCACAAGCCTCTATTGTAACAATATATTTTCTCAGGACTGTGGCAGCAACAAACATGAACGAGACCTCGTCACGTTCTCACGCTGTCTTCACCATATTCTTCACACAACAGCGACATGACCAGACCACCAACCTCATGTCGGAGAAGGTAAAGAAAAATAAATTATTTTCTGAATTAAATGAGTTATAATGATTACAAACCTTAACAAACTCCTAGTAATAGTTTTGAGAACTATTTCTGTAAACAATAATCATTTATTCTATTCTTACCTACGTTGTGTCAAAAGTTGGAGCAGATGCTTTGATACTTGGGAGCTACAAGAAGCAAATCATCAATGTGAACTTTATTGTCAAAGGGTTACGTCTTAATTTACACTAACACGTTTTTTTAACAGATTAAATCGTTATGTACTGATTTACTCTTCGGTAGTGGATGTCTATTTGCGAAATCGGTAGGGAACTAGTTCTGGAGTAAAATGATAATTTCATACACATGTTCAATTTCCAGGTATCAAAAATCTCCCTGGTGGATTTGGCTGGGTCCGAGCGAGCGGACTCGACGGGCGCCAAGGGTACGCGTCTGAAGGAAGGCGCGAACATCAATAAGTCACTGACCACTCTCGGCAAAGTGATATCAGCCCTCGCTGAGATTGTGAGTAACTTTGTATTGTGGCTCTCGTTGTGGGTAGTGGCTAGATTGGTTTTATGTCAATTTCATTTTAAGAAAATTGAAAAATCTCTTTTCTGCCCTTATTTGGACTTACTTGGGGTCAACGCTACATGTTCTAACTTCTTTCTTTTCTTTTGAAATTGCTCCTGCTTTTTAATCTTTGTGTCGCGGAGATTTCACAAACATTTAAACTACATGCACCGGACACCCAGACTCTAATGTTTGTCCTACACGGGTATAAAACCTGCAACGCGTAGCGCACACTGGGTGTGACGTGGAGACCTATACTACTCGGCTATCCGTGTATTTCAAACTTCCATGCTCCCACTGCTTTTAAATTTGATAAATAGCGAGCCCTTATCGAAATTTTTACAATTACAGTGATATGTAAAATTGAATTGACATAAAACAAATTTACATTTATATTGGTGTTGTAGTGAAGTAGGAAATATGTTTAACTAAATGTATTATTATAATAACAACAACTATAATTATTTGGAAATATCCGCACCGAATTATTTCCCTAAATAGAGGATGTTTTTCATACATTTAGTTAAAAATTTAATTAATCAGAGTAATTGTAAATTGCTCGATTGTTGATTCTAAAACTACACAGAAACAAATATAATACTGAAATATTTGTAATAACAATATCAATTTGTTATTACAAAACTAAAATTGAAGAATTAATGAAAAAACATATGCAATTATAATTCTGAAATTTTGATTGATTTTCAAGCAATATTTTCGACTACTTCTTGTGTCGACTTTACTTATTGTTGTAAGTACAGTTTAAATTAAAATGATTAATTTGATGTAATTGTCTTATATCAATTTGAATCGTCTCTTGTGAAGATAAAAATAATTTTGTATACACCAACATTCGGAGAAATTGACTAATAAACATTATGTAAGTATGTAGTGTAAACGCCGAAATAGTAAAGCAGAAATATCTGTCTACAAATTTTTAGACAGAATAGTCATCAACATACTTTAGAAAATTTTAATTAGAAAAAAAATGATCCCTGAAATATGAAATTTTACCATTTTTTGATTCTTAGAAAATTTTAATTAGAAAAAAAATGTCCTTTTAATAGAAAATTACTTTTTCTGATTTGCTGTTCGGCGCTATAGTATAAGCTAATTACTAACAAATGGTTCACGTTTGTTTTGCACCGTTTCCTCGGAACCTATATTATAGTCGGTAAGTCGGAGTTTATTAACGGAATGCTAGCAGTCTGTGTTTTAATTAATACTTATATTGACCCCCATCTATTGAGTATGTGATACTAGAAATGTTATTCAAACGAACTATCATGTTTTGTGAAAGGGCCATCGTTAGAGCGAGATAGAGCTATTGTACCATTTGTTCAAGCGATGAGTAGTTTAAAAATGATTGATTTAATGGAAGCGGAATCTCATTACATGGAAATACAATTATAATGCCAAATTTCTCTCCAGTGTGTGGGATGCTAAACATGATCGTTGTTTTGAATTCATTCTAGTGTCACATAATTCAATATATTCCATGAGCTTTGCTGAGAGCGGGTTCACTGCACTGTGAGTGATTCTCACAAACCCTCGATTGCCTAAAAGCTTAAGAGTTCAGCTTCAATTGCTAAGAGTTTTGAAGATTTTTTAAATTTTGCCTTTTGCCTCGGTTTTATCGATTTTTGTATTAATAGAAATAATTTTCACTAGAAAAAAACATCACTATAGTACACAATTCAGTACAGTGCGTATTTTTGCGGCACCATTTGCAAAACAGCCTAACGCTACGTTTGCCCGCTCTAAGTTTTAATAAGTCTGTAACAGATATCACAAGGATGTGCACGAAAATGCACTCTATAGCAATGCACATAAATTGCATTTTGCTTCAAATACACTGGTGGATGCGACTTCCAGTAGAACCAGATCCAAATTAATTCCAGGTTTTTGCATGATGTGCCTATTTCGTCCGTACAACCCTTAATGAATGAAGTTAAACAGAATCCATTGAAAAGACTGGTCGTCGCAACCAACAACTACCAAAAAAATTAGTTGATCAAATTAGATTAGAGGAAGCAATATCAAATAGCAATACCTTGCAATATCTGTCACACTAAAACTTAGAACAGGCACACCAAGCTGAGCTTATCACGAGGGTAATGCAGATAGCCCCCTCTAGCTTGTACCCAAAAGTTTCCTCTTCATAATATAAGATGTTTCTTAGGCGTCGAAGAGTAAGAAGTCGAAGAAGGCTGACTTCATCCCGTACCGTGACTCGGTGCTGACGTGGCTGCTGCGTGAGAACCTCGGAGGCAACTCCAAGACGGCCATGATAGCTGCTATCTCACCAGCTGATATTAACTTCGATGAAACTCTTAGTACACTCAGGTAACCTATCATTATACTAGTAAAAAATGACACAAATGAAAAGTTTAGTGCCCAAAACTTAAAAAGTAGGTAATGTTTTGTTGGACAAAATTAACTTCATACCATCAGATCAGCTTCCAAAATAATACAGCTTTAAATCTGTTTCTTATAAAATTATTGATTATTTAATTCAAGTGGCGTCGCAAGTTGAACTGTTTCAACCAATTCGCCCACTTTGACTTGTGAGCCGGCAATCGCGATACGTACGGGAGAGTAAACCGTTATCAAATAATTATGAATCCACCTCAAGAGACTTGTTATAGTAATCAAAACTAATTAACTTCCACTCCCTCAGATACGCCGACCGCGCCAAACAGATCGTGTGCAAGGCGGTCGTCAACGAGGATGCCAACGCGAAACTTATTCGAGAACTCAAAGAAGAGATACTCAAGTTACGAGAGCTGCTCAAGGCTGAGGGCATCGACGTCGAAGAAGGTAGGTTATTAGCGGCAAGGGATGGCCTAGGTACCTTTGTTGGTGGTCGGTAGATCAACTGATTTTGAACGTTAAGTTACGAATGTCAAGGCACACTTTTCTGTAACCTAAATTGAAAAAATGAAAAAAGGTGGCCAATCCAAAAGTAAAATTTAATAATACGGAACGGATTGCCAGAAGAAAAATAATACATGAGAACTCGATTAAAGATCAGATTATTGGATATTTATGTACTGAAATAATAAGTCAGTTAGTCTACCGACCGTGATGAAAGCTTATTCTAGGCCTTGTGTTTGAGTTAGGTTGTTTAGTCGTCATGTGATCGGATAGATCGTTCTGTGTGATTGTTTCATAGTGAACGAACATCGCTAGTTAAGACACGCCACAGTTAAACCCTTTGAATTAAGTTTAATATTCCTGATACTAAAACTTGATTCTGTTTCCAAAATCCACACGAACTAGGACCTGATGGTAGAGTCCTTTATGAAAAGAAAGAACAGCCTACCAGTAAGTAACACCGATAAAGAGGCTTGCGCATTTTTGCATCTGTACACCCCACCTGTACGCTTAGCCTCCATTTTATATCGGGGTTGCCAGACACAAAAAAAAACAAAATTTTGATATACCTTTTGGACTATAATCTGGCAGCCTGACTTATTGAAAATGAAGCAATTTATTTTGCACCCTTGTCCAGAGCTTGTGGCGTTAGTAGGCATATAATATAGTATTATCACTTCACGAATATATAAGAATATTATATACTATATGATGTGGGTCACGCCACCGGTATATATATTATAATTATCTGATGCTTCTATCACTATGTATTGGTGTTGGTTTGAAACACTATTATAAACATGGTTATACAGTTAGTGTATGTAGTAAGTACTTGGTGTGCTGTTATGTATTTTATTACATTTAAACGTATATACAATATGTATTAATAGAATATTATATAATGCTCTGATCCGTGTTATGATGACAATCGATTTTGATTCATAAAAAGATAAATTTCAATTGATCACGTTAAAGCAGAAATCTATTTACCAACCAACAAACTTATATTTTCTGCTTCGACAATGACTTGGCTCAACGATTCAAATTTCATTTTGGCCAACATTTGGACCAATATTGGACTAACAACTTCAAAATCGATTGTATAGCGGGTCCACATCTGTCCGTTGGCGGCCATATAACAAATATTGGTGTATCTTTTAGTTCGAAATTCCCTTTGGTCGCAAACGGCTGTTATATGAATATTGCATTGCTACGACAAAAGCTTCCTAGCTTCAGAAGCCTTGCATGTTTTCCCATTATATTTTGTGTCAAAATAGAATAATTTTTGGTGTCAAATATTTATTTTATGCGTAGATATAATGTAATCACATAACCAATATTATTTTAAATATAAATGTTGTTTAACTTATGCAATGTGATCTGTGTCGTAATGTGCACACAAAGATGTTCTAACAGAACTATTTCTCTTTATTTAAGATTTAGGAAGACTAAAAAAAAGATAATAATATTATTAAAAAAGAAAATCTACACTGAACTACATGTGCTTCGACAAATAATCGATTTAATATAACGAGCACAAAGTAGCGCAATGCAAAGAGACCTCAAACCTATAACAAGGCATTTTGACCTTCGTGCACGACACAGTCACGATTCCTACACAGCAACTACTTAGATCCGAATCGATTCACAACGTCACGTCACTAGCAGTCGACTTCTATATCCATTTGAGTCCCAAGACAAAAGTTCTCGAACAGTTTCAACTACTGTTCCGAAATTTTGGAACCCCTGAAAATTTACTTGCAAAAGTCGTATTCTGAAGTGTAAAAGCCACTGTGCTTCCAAAAATGTTCATCTCTTTTTTGTTTTCGAAACGTTTCCATTTCTAAAACGTTTCAACCTAGTTTTCGTTTACCAGAATAAGTATGTGAATGCTAATGTTGTTTAATATGACAGCAGAAGAAAACTCGCCTCAGCGCAAGAAGAGCGAGGCGGAGGTCTTGTCTCCAAAGCTGTCGCGAGCGGCCACCACCATCGCCGAGGAGGCCGTCGATCAGCTGCAAGCCTCGGAGAAACTTATTGCCGGTATGTGTGAGATTTTTACTAACAGGCTTGGATTTTATAAAGGAAAGCTGCGAATGAGTGATTATTGAGGAAGATTTGGAAGAAGTAACGTGTGGTGATAGGATTTATCAACAACATAAATATTGTTGTGATATTCCTTGTCTTAAAAGAAAGGGTAACTTTTAAATTCCCAAAAATTTGACTAAGTGTGTAAGTTCTATACTCGACTGTTTTGAGTAAAGGCTTTAAAATTTTACAATCATATTCAGATCTTCATCTATCACCTCTTAAATATGCCAAAAAGTCTTCAAAATATTTTTTTACAACCTTCAGAACTGAACGAAACATGGGAAGAGAAGTTAAAACGTACCGAACAGATCCGTGTGCAGCGTGAAGCTGTGTTCGCCGAGATGGGTCTCGCAGTACGCGAGGGCGGCATCACTGTGGGGATATACTCGCCGAAGAAGTCCCCGCATCTCGTCAACCTGAACGAGGATCCTAACTTGTCTGAATGCCTCATATACTATATAAAGAACGGTGAGTAGCTTTGGGGGATTTTAAGTTATAATTACTTCTGCCATTAGTCGACTTGTTAAGAAGATGATAGTGTGATAAATAGATAGCCTTTATTTTGGACATGGTGAATCTAGAATCAGTATATTGGTTGATTTAATTTGTCTGAAAACAAATGATAGGATCAATTCAAAGCTTTCGAAGCAAAAAAGTAAAAGCAAAATTTATAAAAATCCAAATTTTTTTAACTTTGGAATGGACGTGGTTGATGGTAAATGACTAGATAAATATTACACCAACAGAAGATTAAAAGTTTAGAACCACAATTCATACAATACAACACTGTCCAATGATTAATAATCATCATCAACTATTATACCATCTTGTTCCCAGGCGTAACCCGCGTCGGTACATCAGAGGCTAACGTCCCTCAAGACATCCAGCTGTCAGGCTCACACATTCTGAGTGAGCACTGCATCTTCGAGAACACTGATGGTGTTATACTTCTTATCCCACATCGGGATGCCCTCATCTATGTTAATGGACGAGAGGTAAGCAAAAATAATGAATAGGTATGGAGGTCCGTTGGCGACATTTTTACGCCTTATAAGAAAATGAAAAAAAAATCCAATTCAAAGATCTATCCTTCTGCAAAAATAATTCTTACAGGACTTTTGCTGTTGTAGAAGCAATGCTTTGCTTTTGCGAGGGAGAAAAGTTTTGCTTTAAGAGATACTAAAAAAATCTTCTTCAACTTGTTAAAGTAATATTATTGAGCTCTTACGCTTCCTTCCCAATAATATTTAAATGAAAATAAATCATTTATTCTGCAAATAGGATATTTCATCACTTTTACATGTCTTTTTTGAGACGCTGGAGTCGACCTCTCGGATGAGTTTGAAAGTGCCTCCAGGGAATAGAAATTGGCAGAATCTCCTTAGTTTATCTATACCTTTAATATCAATAACGTTGATGAACAATTGTCTAACCCCTCTACCTCCACAGCTCACAGAACCAGTGATCCTGAAGTCAGGTTCTCGTGTGATCCTGGGCAAGAACCACGTGTTCCGCTTCGCTCACCCTGGACAGCCACGCGAGGAACCTGTCAACAACAACAAGGAACTCACTGATACCCCCGAGAATGTTGAGAATGATTGTAAGTTAGACTTTAGACTTAGAAGATTGTACTTTTATGTACAATCAGACTTTTATGACAATAAGTTACTGAATACTTTATTTGTGAATATGAAAGATACGTATAATATGACTGTCAGATAGGTAAATGAAAATTTTGGTGACAAATGACATTTTGTTTTTACCGAAAAAAGTCCTAAGATTTTTTTTCAAACGATATAAAAAATTCTTTCAGTGAAAATTTTCTTGTTTAAATCATGAGATTTTATTTCAATGATTAACTTTAACCCAAAAAGAGAAATATCTCTATTGAATATCATGAAATTGTATTCAAATTGACAATTAACTTTCACCAAAAAAGAAGAATATCTTATCTCTATTAAATGTCGCAGGGTAGTAGAAATTCCTACTTACTTTACCACGAACAGTGATACCAACTACTCGTAAACATATAATTCTGTATATTATGTTAAACGTTATATTGTTATCCACAGCAGGTACAACTGACGCCGACGGCAAGAACGTGGACTGGGACTACGCGCAGTGCGAGCTGCTGGAGAAACAGGGCATCGACCTGAAGGCAGAGATGCAGAAGCGGCTGCTGGCTCTCGAGGAGCAGTTCCGCAGGGAGAAGGAACATGCTGACCAGCAGTTTGAGGAGCAGCGCAAGGTGGGTTGTGATGACGTAGTTGAAGCTTTAAAGGGATGCAGTGCTTGGTAGATTAGGTTAGGTTGTTTATGTATTTTAGCACTTCTAAATTGATTGGAGCCTGTGTTAAATTTGTGCCTGATTCATACAATTTATGACACTAAAATGTATCAAGGCTGATGAATTCTCCTATTAAAGTCTCGCTAACCGAAGTCTTTTGTTATTTTCATCTCTCTTTTTCGGCCTATTCTTTTCGTAAAATATGTTAGCATCGGCTTTTACATTCTTTGGCGCATACATTTGAAACAGGATATAGCCTGATAGATTTAAGTGTTATAATATGACAAATTCCTTAAAAACTTGCCCAAAATTGCACTATACTTATTCATTTTAAATTCCGCTGTATGTTAACCTGACGATTTAACCTCCAGAACTACGAGGCCCGTATCGACGCGCTGCAGCGTCAGGTGGAGGAGCAGAGCGTCACCATGTCCATGTACAGCTCCTACACGCCGGAGGACTTCCATAACGATGAGGATATCTTCGGTAAGATACGATAATTATATACATTTTATGAAGGGAATAGTAACAAGCAAGACTTTTTCTGAATATACGATCTTTTTGTTGCTTATTGCTGAAGTAATCGTTTGTTCGCAACTAAAGAACTGTCATTAAGATACAATATAAGTTTTGTTATTACTAGATACGCCTATCAGCGTATACTGGAAAGTTATATCTAGATCTTATTATCATACATGTAATAAATATTTTCCAGATTAATAAATTAAATTATCAATGCCTAAAAATTTGTTAAACAGATAAGAAGAATAAGAAGAATAAGATAATAACAGATCTTCAGATATTTTACAATTAGCTACTCAGTTTTAGCATCAAAATATTTACTAAACTTAAACTCTAAATCCATAGCTATAAAGTTCATTTTCGTCCGCAGTGAACCCCCTATTCGAGACAGAGTGCTGGTCCGCCCGCGAGGTCGGTCTTGCCGCGTGGGCCTTCCGTAAATGGAAGTACCATCAGTTCACCTCCCTCAGAGACGACCTGTGGGGAAATGCTATCTTCCTGAAGGTTTGTAATTAACGTTTTTTGAAGAAGAAGTCATTTAGGTAAGGGAATACTCGAATCAGGAGATAAAAAGTTGTTTTAAGTAGTCACAGTATTGTCTTTTAAAGTTAACTTACTAAATATGTTTTGTTGCAATTTCAAATACCAAATATGTAATTAGATATTTCTTTTAGTGTTGGTAAAATTCGATGATTTAATAGAAAATGAGAGTTCTATTTGTAATCTGGGCAATCACACCAGGAGTTCAATTTTATCCATTAGACTTGACTTTACGCTCTTTAATTCATTTTTTTCCTTTTATCTCAGATTTCAAATACCAAACAATTAGAATATTTTTGAGTGTTAGTTAAATTCGATGATTTTATACAAAAGAAGAACTCCACTTGAATTTTGACCATAAGACTAAACTATACGCTCCTTACTTCTTTCTTATCGTATCAATAAGCAAGACTTCCATTTCACACATCCTCACTTACCATACACATGTTCCTAACAGGAAGCCAACGCGATATCAGTGGAACTCCGCAAGAAAGTCCAGTTCCAGTTCACTCTATTAACCGACACACCGTACTCGCCGCTGCCCGCCGAGCTGGCCCCGCGCGACGACGCCGACGACGAGTACCGCCCCTCCGCGCCTACGGTCGTAGCCGTAGAGGTGACCGACACCAAGAATGGGGCTACGCATTACTGGACACTGGAAAAGCTGCGGTAAGCTACAAGGATATAGTGTAGACGTTCTGGGCAGGTTAAATCTCTTGTAGGGATTTTATATAGTCTAGAATTAGGCAGGTACGGATTGACAGAAGTTTTTTGCAGTTCTAGTTAAGTTTTAGAAATCATATATTTTGGATAGCTTCTTTGTTTTTAGTTCAGAGTCGAAATTACTGTTGTAGGGATTTTATTTAGAATAGAATTAGGATGGTAGGGATTGACAGAGGTATATTCTATTTAAAGTCGAAGTTATGTTTCAGAAATAATATATTATTGGTAGATTTTTGTTTTTGTTCAGAATCGGGATGTTTTAATTCTATGTAGTTTGGTACTTGTGTTACAAACGCAAGATGATTTTTTTTATGTGATAATGAGGTCATAGAAATGATAATATTGGCCGGTGAAAAACATTTTCTTGATTCACAAGTCTTAATGTGGGGCCATTCTTCAGGGGGGGGGGGCAGTTCTTCCATGTTATTATATTTCAAAGTACTTTGTTTATCGCCCCTAGACTGTACAAGATGATAGTGTTAATTAATTTTAAAGAAACGAAATTATAAAGTTTATTTAGGTTTCTATGAGTCATTTATGTATGTTCAAATGTTTTATTTTGTTATTTTTATTTGATCGTGACACTATGTAATATGTTTCCTTATGACGTCACTCATTGTTTTGGTTGATTTGCATTTTTTTTGGTCTTTTGGTACGTATAATTTTATTTTTTTATTTAACCCTTGAGAGATGAAAGTAATCTCAGTTTGCTGGTGCCCTGGTATACATACTTATTTATATAATAAATATATATTATGGTAGGTATATAATATTTGTATCTAGACATTGTAAATACATATTGGAGGTAAGTACACTTTCTTCTACTAGGTCTAAATGTATAGATGCAATGTCTATTCCATATCCAATAGCGCTTGTTTAATTTGCTGCTTTATCCCTTTTATTTTCCATTCTAAGCTATTTATATATAACTATGAATTCCCTCATTTTTTATAGTATAGAAAGCAAATGAAAAGAATTTTGATAAATCATCGTCGAATAGGAAATTTTCTGATCATTTGCTCGAGAAAATGAGAGGGCATGCCTGTATAGACGATTAGAAGTGATTAAATGGCAATAGAATTAGATGCCTTTTAAATAAAATTAGATTCGTGATTGTCTAGGTGATAACTTTAGGTTATAGTTTTTTTTTTTCTATGCGACATGGTGTTATCGAAAGGAAAGCAGAGGCATATTCTCTCATATACCGAAGGTAGGATGGGTCAGGCTCGGTAGGGCAGCGGGGGGCTACATGGCATGTGTTGTCCGTAGCCACCGGCTGGAGCTCATGCGCCAGATATACAACATGAACGAGAGCGTATGCGCGGAGGACGAGGAGGTCCCGCCCCTGGTGCTGGCCCCGCCCCCCGCCGCGGCGGCGGCCCCGCCCCCCGCAGACATACTGCACTGTATCTCTGCGTGCGCGCAGCAGACGCGCCTCTCGCTAGCCAACTTGCTGCCCTCGAGGTTTGTGGACGCAACGCCGAGCCGAGCTTAAGCCCCCTGTCAGTACTTATACCATGTGGCGATTCAACTGTGGACAATACAATACGCAAAAACAATACTATGTTTTAATATACAATTTAAAACTTAAACCTACGTCATAATACGATCTCGTTTCTTTCGTCAGTTTTTTTTCTATCCTTCCTAAACATATCAAACAGTTTTAATTTCCATAGAATAGCAAAACTAAATGACTTCACAGTTTAATCGTCATAGTATGATCGTTGTTGTGGGCTTCAAAGGCAGACGAACCAGGGACACGGACACTACCTTAGGGCCGGCTAGACTGCGCACGACGGTTGCTGTACCTAGCTGTGTATCACCGAGAGCATACCGCCTGTCATACGCACAATTAGCTTGCAATATAGAAGCAATATCACAGCAATCTGTGAACAAAATGAAAATGTGAAAAAAAAAAGAAGCTGAATTCGTATATTTGTTACTGTACAGGCTTAAGATTTACCAACTCTTAATGGTAAAAGTTCGAACCGTTCTGTTATCATTTTGAACTTTTACCACCATTCACTTGGTAAATTTTGGGATTTCAAACTTCTAATAGTAATGCTATAAATAGTTTCTTTTTTAACCCTAAGGTTTACCAATATTCGGTAATTTACAGTAACGTATATATTTGAACATTAAAAGTCAATTTAATATTTTTTCATGCCATAAATGTGCCTGTTAAGCAAAATAAATAAATAAGACCAAGATTATAAATAACGAGTTATTTTGCACGTCATGTACATTACCCATGTAAAACTATTTTAAGTAGTATTAATACAACTAATTTTTAAATAAAATTAATTGTATTAATACCGGCTTAACAAAAACAAATCATTCTTATATTTTTGCTATGAATTTAAAACGTTTATTCACGCTTGTGTAGCTTCCTTTCCATTGTAATCGATCTTGAAACCTGTGCAGTATGTAATTAAGTCCAAATTGCCCTAACCACATACATAGACAAATCATTGCCTTGTACTTAGTTGTGTCAACTTAATGTACTTTTAAAACTTGAAATATGTGTTAACTATATGTTATTTAAAAAATATATATTATTAGTCGGTTCCATTGTTTTTAATAGTTGTTGAAAATATTTATTGATTGCTCTTTCTTGGTATAGCTGTATAGTTATAGAAAATATATTATTAAAAAAAAAAGAATCATTCCATAAGAATCATTTTTTAACTAAATTTAATAGAAAATTGTTCTAAATAGCAATTCCTTGAGACAATAGGGTAGTTGACAGTGAGCAAATATTTTGAAGATTTCTATTTTTTATGGTAGCTTAATATTTGTAAATGTGAAAAACAATCACATTGATTAAATAAATCATGATTATTTTTGAGAAATAACATTCCAAAAATATTGCCATTAGTCACGTGACAACGAACGCCGATCACGACGCGTGACGACATTTGTTGCAACACAAAACAAACTTGACATTTGACAATATTATTGACTATTACAATATTACAATATTATTGGTGATCCATTTTTAAAGATAATTTGTAAAAACTTGTTATCCACTCAACCAAACAGTTCTATGTTTAGCATATTGTGAGCACGAGTTGCCATGATAGTTTGGCGAGTTTTTTAGCCATAATGTCAAATAGTTCATAAAAATATAAAATATAATGTGTTACAGATTGAATTTTACTGAAATATTCATATTTCCGCTAAGTTAGACCATAAGGCACACGATGAATTAGTTTTGTTAAATTAGTCAACTACCCTATTACTGAAAAGAAGTTTTAAAGTCCTGAGATTTTTCAAATGTTTTTGCTATATTTTAATTATAAATATCTTACAAGCTATTTTCTTTTGAGCTTGCAATGTGCTAACGCCCTGATGTGCCTTCAATGTATTTATGTGATGCACGACTAGTGTATAAGATCTTTAAATAATTAAAACTGTAAAAATCCATTATTTTTAAAAGCAAACCCAATTATAAAAACGTCGTCATTCCAAGTAATTTCAGTCTTCCTGAAAGTTTACTTAAAACATTGTAATATTGAATTCAATTTAAAATGTCCTGCTAAATGTATATTTTTCCTTTTCTCAATTTGAGGTTCCAGCTTATTATTAGTACCTATAACAGCTAGCTTTGCTTTACACTAATTATATTTTAATTAATCTTCCAAAACAACCTTAAAATGTTACTAATAATGTAAAGAAATTTCAACTTTATTGAAGCCATAATACAAATTCATATCATTTAACATCAAATATATAATCAATTTAGATTAATACCCCTTCATTTGAAATTCATCTTTATAATATCTACTATAAAGTATAAATTTATATTTTAAAAGCAAACTCATTTCATTTAACTTAAAATACTGCATCAAATTAAACTAATCTCAGTATTTAAAACTGAACTCTATTCCAAGTATATTAAGGTCTTCATTTCTATACACCCAACAGACAACGGCTGGAGCTTATGCGTGAGATGTACCACAACGAAGCGGAGTTGTCCCCAACGTCCCCGGACCACAACATCGAGTCCGTCACCGGCGGGGACCCCTTCTACGACAGATTCCCATGGTTCCGTCTAGTTGGACGGTCAGTATATTGTGACTAACATCTTAAGTTGAATATGAAAAGTAGAATATTGGCAATTCCACTTGGAATACATCCTTGTTTAGCACTGAGAAATAATCACATTTCAGCATTCTTGAATTCGTTCTATAATATAGAAATCTTCTGCTGGGGCTTTAGAAATATAAGAAAAACGAAATAAATGTTCTTTAGATATGTTGGGGCTGTCTTTCGTTTGTTAATGAAAAATCAAAATATAAAATATTACCAACATGGAATATTTATTAAATAAAGCCTTTAATAATATTATTTTCCCATTATATCCTCCGCTATTTACCTTTATCCTAATAAAAGACTTTACTAGATCACCCTTGTTTACATAAACACAGCGTGGCGACATTATTTCTACGTATTATCCTATATAACATCTATTACTACGTATTATATAAAATACATGTATATGTTCCACAGGAGCTTCGTATACCTATCGAACCTGCTGTACCCGGTTCCCCTCATTCACAAGGTCGCCATCGTGAATGAAAAAGGAGACGTCAAGGGCTACCTGCGAGTAGCCGTGCAGGCTGTTATCGACGCCGAAAAGAGTGAGTTTATTATATAGGTTATAGTTAGCTAGCTGACCTAGAAAATTATATCCCTTAAAATTTAATGGTGTAGAAATATCATACCATACGAATAGAAAGTTTATCACAGGTAAATAAATAAAGTATATAAGATAGTATCACGACAATTTAATGTAAAAGATAATATTTGAATTTAAAAAAGTTACATACCGAGATAGTGATGTTCAGCAATTCTCAAGACTTTTAGGGAATGGCTTACACATTTCTTGGTGATTAATATCAGTGAGATCAAAAGAACAAAAATAAGTCAATATTAACCTATTATTAAACTATTTCTTAAAGGAACTTCTTCAGACATACACAAAATGGCATTTCAAATATTACCTACACTCCTATAATTTATCTTGATAAAAAATATATCTTGAATACATAATTTCAAACCCCTTTTCGTTCACAATCCTACCTTAGTATTGAACTTCTTATACATTTTGTAGACAACGCAGAATTCGCAGCGGGCGTTAAGCAGTCGGCGAAGATATCGTTTGACGACGATGTGGCGCCGGCGCGACGCAACAAGCTCACAGCTGTTGATAAGAACAACGCTATCAATCTGGATGAACGCATCAATGAGGTGCCAGACTCTAATATTAAAATTGAAGGTGAGTTACTGAATAAAGGTCCTAGTTTTGACAAAAAATATTTTGATGTAATAAAAATTTACTAAAGTATTTCAAAAATTTGTTGTTTTTTGTGATTCAAATATGATGAGGTTAAATACCCTAGGTGCGACCTCTTTACAAGATAACTCCAAACCTGTGACAACTACAAATATTTTGACCAAATACACTTAATTTCAAAGAAAAGTTCACTACTTTTTTTATCCCTTTCCAACAGAACTAGCAATGGGCGAGTGTGACGCAGACAGCGGCCGCGGCGACAGCTCCCTCGCGTCCGAGCTGAAGGAGGAAGACCTTCCCGAGCATCTGAGCCTCGGCAAGGAGTTCACCTTCCGAGTCACCGTACTGCAGGCACACAGCGTCTCTACTGACTACGCCGATGTCTTCTGCCAGTTCAAGTGAGTTCTATTCCCTTCGGAAATAAGGTTCAAAATAGATTTAATATTTTGTTTTGTCCTGACAGTGGGAATTGAGTTTTATTCTTTATGGCATAAGGTTTAAATTAGCTTTTCTTGTATCACAAGGAATGTAGAAATTATTGATTGTAGTAGACATGGTCCTTAATCAAGGGTAATCGAAGATAAAAGTTTAAATATTTTCACATTATGCGGTTATTGAGTCTCGAAAACTTATAATCATTTTGAAAAGTCGCCTTGCTCAAACATATCTAGACTCTTATTGGTTAAAAATTAAAGTGATATGTTTTTACAGTTTCTTACACCGCAACGAAGACGCATTCTCAACAGAGCCAGTCAAGAACTCTGGCAAGAACACGCCTCTCGGATTCTACCACGTGCAAAATGTAAGTACTACCACATAACAACATAATTTTAGCCACTCATAAAGTACTTAGTCCCTATGTAACGCTGGATTGAAAGAAAACCCCCGTGTCTTCTTAACAGTATAAATTTAACATTATTAATATACTAGGTGTGGCCTGCGGCCCCGCCCGCTACAAATCCAAAATGATACCATGGGAACATAAAATCGGAAAAGCACTATCCTATGTATAAATCCTGGTTATAAACTATCTGTGTACCGTATCTGGCTAAATCCGTTCTTCTTGCTAAGGGGAACGAACATCCATACGTATAAACATTCGCTTTTATAATATTAGTGGGATTGCAAAATAGAGTATTTTCCATGTTTTTATACACTCACTTTCTTGTTTGTATGTTTGTTTGTCGTTCCGGTTGGATTTTTGTAACTCAATTTTGAGGCGCTTCCCGATAAGCTGAAATTTTTAGAGTAGCTTCAAACCCGATGACAATGCAATTTACAACTATAAAAACAGCTGGACTGATTTTGATAAAATTTGACCGTGGGTATTTAGATTTTTTAATCTAAACTTTAACAGCAAATTGTTCCTCATCCATAGATCACGGTGCCTGTAACGAAGTCCTTCGTGGAGTACATCAAGACGCAGCCGATCGTGTTCGAGGTGTTCGGCCACTACCAGCAGCACCCACTGCACAAGGTAAGCGCAATTGTACGTAATGTTCCCGTTTGTTTTATTTACATTCTCAGATATCACACTTACTTGACATGTAGGGGGCAGTTTTATACACACAAGTAATATAATTTAGTTTTTTTTTCTTTATAATTACTACTATTTTGTATAGGAGTTACTATTCATATACTGCATATAATTAACTGAACTAATTGTATATTCAAATATTTTCTAAAATCTATTCAATTAAACTACTTATTTCGTGATAGAATAAAATCAAGTCATTTAGAGTCTAAAAGTATTCTTCGACAAAACACGAATTCGGATACAAAAACGATGTCAAAATGTTTCCCTTAATGTTTCTTCATTTTCAAGTACAATCTAGGGTCAAATAGATATGTTCGGACGTCGTTTAACAGAGTATCGTTCTAGAATACCGCGGTTATCGACCCTTAACTAGCTACTAGTGACTTATAACACTATCTTTCGCCTATACCTATAAATTACCAACTTCAATTGTCACTATTGTGTCAGGACGCGAAGCAAGACGGCGGCGTGAGTTCAGTAGCGGGCTGCGGGGGCCGCACTCCTCCCCGCCGCATGCTGCCGCCCTCCATCCCGATCTCTGCGCCGGTGCGCTCCCCCAAGTGGGGCGCCGCCGCCGTGGCCGCGCCCTGCTGCTCCTCGCACCTGCACTCCAAGCACGACCTGCTCGTCTGGTTCGAGATCTGCGAGCTCGCGCCCAGCGGCGAGTACGTGCCTGCTGTGAGTATTCACTACTTAAAACGTAGGTAATACTGTATGCCAAACCTCCCATACAACCTAGCGGAAAACTTGAAAAGAATCATGTCAGTAACAGTCACCCACCCATTCTAATCCAGCTGTTGACGGCAATCGACAGCCTGCATACACAAGACTCATATAATACCGAGCAATTGCGATACCTATAAAAGTATATATTCTTCTGTGCTTCTGACGAACATCCGACGTTAACGAAGTTTTTTGTTTTACTTTTTCATTGCCAACATGGCTATACTATCCTATTAACACGGTGTCAAAAAAATGCTGAAAGTTGAGAAATTTTTAATCAAAAAAATTTGAGAAATGATCCTTAATTTCGACCCAAATGTTCCTGTCTGATTCGAACCCCGACCCCCAGGTGGTAGAGCACAGCGACGAGCTGCCGTGCCGCGGGCTGTTCCTGCTGCACCAGGGCATCCAGCGCCGCATCCGCATCACCATCCTGCACGAGCCCTCGCAGGACCTGCAGTGGACCGATGTCAGGGAACTTGTTGTTGGTATGTACACTAACACTTTCTCTTGTGGGATTTCCTTCAATCTCTCTCTTTTATGAAGTGAAATGGTTTTATCGAACTTATTATCTCTCAAATTGTATTTCAATTAAAGCTATGCAATCTGAAATTTTATGCCATGAGCCATGCCACGTAATACAATTAAAATTAACTGGTTTAAGTAACTTGGCTAAAAATAATCAATATAGGAACCAAATTTGATATGTTTTTGCCATCTGTTACTTGAACTGGGCTCGACACCCTACCCTATGTCTAGATACTATAAAATTCAAAAAGAAAGCGAAACGTATTTTTTTATAAAACAGATATACTGTTATCAAATTGTATTCTTTTCCAGGCCGTATCCGCAACTCACCAGAAGCGAATGAAGACGCCTCAGATGGAGACGAAGACGGCGCTCTATCCCTCGGACTTTTCCCCGGCGAGAGGCCCACACTCGACGACAGGGCTGTATTCAGGTTAGAATATATTTTAGACCTTGGTCCTAAGTTTTAAAAAGCCTATAAACAAGTAATGTTACAGATGCTAGAGTATACTGAATACCACAGATGTCTTAGTATTATTCTTTCTGATTTTAACTCTTAATAATTTAAAGAACGTCAAAAAATATATCTTCAACCCTGCCAAAGTCGGGAAACGTGCCTAGAAGGCTGGCTGCATTGACACGTTGAATGACAATGCTAAATCAAAAATCTAGTTCAAAAAACAGACTTCCCTTTTGATGACATGTAGAGTCAACCAAACTCCTTGAGAGTTTTTTTCTGATTGAATTAATATATTTATTTGTTTATATTAGATTTGAAGCGGCCTGGGACAGCAGCCTGCACGGCTCGCCGCTACTCAACAGAGTGAGCGCGAATGGAGAAGTGGTCTACATCACACTCAGTGCTTACTTGGAGGTTAGTATCGGTGTATTTGTCATGTGAATTGAATGCTTGTCAAACCTAACCCAGGTATTAAAAGGGTCTCGTAGTAAATTACTATTAACCCCTATTTTTGTAGTTATATAAATATCTCTTTTGGGGTTATTTTGCAACTAACGGAGTAACTAGGAGTACAATCAATGATTTATCAAGCTTAGGCATGAGTTAAAAATAATATTATTATGTTTTCTTAATTATACGCGGTTACAACTACTTAAGAAATGTTAAAAAATAAATCATTTCTATTTTATTTTCGTTTGTTCCAAATTTCGCTTTCATTTTTTACTGACCGTTTACAAACAACTATTTTCGCCCACCAGGTGGATAACTGCAGCCGGCCAGCCATCATCACGAAGGACCTGTCTCTCGTGGTAGTGGGTCGCGAGGCCCGCACGGGACGCTCGCTGCGACGCGCGCTGTTCGGGTCGCGGGCCGCGCGCGCGGACCATATCACTGGCGTCTACGAGCTCAGTCTGCATCGGGCGTTAGAACCTGGTAGGGATACTATAGGGGGTTTAGTTAACAGTGTGGAGTATAAGGCGGGGTTATTTGTGATGATGTGATTGTAAAGGCAATCTAATTTAAAAAGTAAATCTAAATTGAATGCACGGATAGCCGAATGGTTGAAGTAAACACGCCAAACCCACTAAGCGTGACGACATTTATACACACACACATTTCTGATACACGAATGCATGCAAGATAGTCTCAATTTAGCCTTACTGCAGGGTAGTAATCCTATATTCGTTGTTATCCAGGTGTACAGCGTCGCCAGCGCCGCGTGTTGGACACGAGCGGCACGTACGTGCGCGGGGAGGAGAACCTGCACGGCTGGCGCCCGCGCGGGGACTCGCTCATCTTCGACCATCAGGTACGTTAATCTAGACCTTATAGGTATGCCCTTAAGGTCGATAGTTTAATAACGTCGCCAAATTTAAATTAATTCTGAGTAAAGAAAACTATCGATAAAATTGAGTTGTTATTGTTAAGTCTGCTGTAGAGATATTTTAGAGGTTTAATAAGCAAATACATGTTTATGAATACAACTTAAAACAGTCGCGTTAGCTCTAATAACTTAAATACCCTGTTTGAAAATCTTTTAAAAGTATTTTACTGTCTTTAAAATTGATTTGACAACTGATTAAACATTCCTATTATATTATATTTGTTTTTTTCTGCAGTGGGAGTTAGAGAAGATGACCCGTTTGGAGATGGTGGGTCGCACGCGCCACCTGCTGGCGCTGCGCGAGAGACTGCGACACGGACACGAACACACCGTCGCGCCTAACGACTTCTCCAAGACTGAGAAGGTATAGCAATGTCTTATCTTGCACCCGTAGCATGTAAAATGAAATAATTTTAAAACACTACTGAAATAACTCGTAATCTAGATAAACATTAAAAGTTTGCGATCACGATAACTGAATATACCGGTTTAAGTTTCTTAGGTCAGTACTCACCAATATTGAAAAGATCTATCTCATATATTTCTTAGGTTTTCGCTCTTGTAAAGCTGCGACCATTCAAATTAAAGTTGCCTAAAAATGAAATCATTTTTTAATATGTGGTATCAACTTTTAGCCTTTACATTTATCTTCACGTTCCGCAAAATATTAGTCATTGCCGTCAATCCTCTTGCACCCAAATTGTAACATTTTTGCATAAATTTAACATCCATAAATACTAAATACTACATCGTTTGTTATAAAGGAGGTTTGCAATATGGCGGCTAAGGCGGCGGCAGACAGCGCGCGCGACGAGTCGCTGTACGAGCCCTGGGAGATGACCGCGCGCGAGAAGGAACTCGCCACCAAGTACATCAAACTCATACAAGGTACCATACATAATTTAACATACTACAAATTTCATACAACGCCATCTAGTTTCAAACTAAGTCAAGTTTGTATTATGACTACTAGGCAGCTGTTAAAAGTATTTATATATTCGTAAATAAATTACATCCAGGCATAGCACAAATAATCATGAGAACCATGATGAATGAAACAAGCAAGTGCTTTGTGACCACAAACAGTTGAACTACAACCTTGGTCCATTACCCGAATCTGTGTAAATACATGAAATTAATGATGTATGTGTGTTGCAGGCAGGATAGGGTCTCCAAACAAGGAGGTGGAGGCGGCGGCGTCGCCGGCCACGCCCGTGGACGAGGGCGTGTCCGCGGACATCTCCACCCCCAGCCTGCTCTCCTCCATACACAGTGCTAGCAGCTTTGAGTGAGTTATATATCTACTACTTGCTTTTCTTCCTGCTTTTTTATTTAGTTGACTGCGTAGGTTTTTCTATCTTCGCCGTCAGTTGCAGATGAATTAAGATGATCTTTTCCATCATGTTATGTATGAAATTATGTTACTTTTTTGCGCAAGGTTGACAAATCTAGTCCATTTAGAATAAACTATTTCAGTTATTTTTTTTCGATCTTGATAATGAGATCTGTTTTTGCCAAACTTGATGGCATTTACCAATCAATTTATCATATCGTAAGTCACCGTTTCACGGAAAAAATCCTTTATCTAACTGTTTTGTGTCTGATTCATATTTCAATAGGAAAAAATAAAGAACAGAATTAAACGTCCTTTACATTACCAGGCTATGTTCCCCCGAGCGCGGACTTCTCGAGAAGTCAATGTCTGGCTGGGCGGGCTCGCACGGGGCGGGTCTCGGCCTGGGCGCGGGGGGCGCGCTGGGCGGGGGCGCGCTGGGCGGGGGCGCGGGGGGCGCGCTGTACGTGCCCGACTGTGAGGAGGTGCGCGTGTCGGCCGCTGTGGCCCGACGCGGACATCTCAACGTGCTGCAGCATGGCACGCATGGGTGGAAGAAGCGCTGGCTGGTATGTACTTTGACACACTTTCTTAATGTTCTGGTTCAGATAAAGGGCAATAGATGAATGTTATCTTTTGCTTTACCACACTACCACCACTTAACAATTCCTTAATGAGTAGATTTTAGATTGTCATATTTACGAGGCCGTCGACTGTTTATCGGTAAACACTTCCATCACGCACTAATAATAAAATTGGTAACTGATTATGTAATCTGTTTAAACAAAGCCTGAAAGGCCTGAGCCTGACAAGTATGAATAACTCAAAATTGGCCTCAATTCATCATCATCATCTCAGCCTATAGCTATCCACTGCTGGGAATAGGCCTCTCCATTTGTATCCAAATTCTCCGCTTACTAATGCAAAATACAATTCTATATCTATACGATATACCGTTCTATTCCACCCCATCATACACATGACCTTCCAAGAGTGTACCTTCTAACCAACCGTCGTGTCGCAGGTGGTCCGGCGGCCGTACGTGTTCATCTACCGCGACGAGCGCGACCCCATCGAGCGCGCCGTCATCAACCTCGCCAACGCGCACGTCGAGTACTCTGAGGACCAGGAGCAGATGGTCCGCATGCCCAACACCTTCAGGTACTCATACTGATTAACTAATAATTATCGGCCTCTGGTGACCGAAAAAAAATCTGTCACGGGTGACCTACGTGTACCATTTCTGTCACGGGCGACATAAATTAAATAATGAAACTAGTAAATTTGGTTTTTGGAGCATATAGTTATTTTAAAGACAATTTCTATGTGATCATATTTTTATGAGATATTTTAGAAAAATGCCAGGCTATTGTTTCCCTTATAGCCTGGAAAGAACGGTTTTCACTTCTCCTTGTAAAATATTCTAAAATCGACATATTTCATTGCAGCGTGGTGAGCAAGGAGCGCGGCTACCTGCTGCAGACCCTTGGCGACAAGGAGGTTCACGACTGGCTGTACGCCATCAACCCGCTGCTCGCCGGACAGATAAGGTGAGAAAACTTGATATAACCCCAAACGTAACAGACTCAGTTGATAGACTACTTAACTGCCTTTGAAATTTGGATCTTGTTATAGTCAGTTTTGAAGTCCCTTATGTTAAGTAGAAGTAGGGCAGTGGCTTCGATTTCCACTCGGCTTTTGAGTGTACGGTTAATTTTAGTTTTTTTACGTAGTTGATTTTAGTAAATTATGCAGCCAACAACCAAAAAAAACTGCTATTATTTATAAAAGGCAGTTTGTAACCAAATAATCAATTACGAAACAAGTGCCAAGCTTGCCCCCCCCCCCCCATAACCTCTAAAAGTAAACGATATAGTATAAATAAAGACATAAAAAAATCCCGTAAGAAAGTCCCGTTTCATATAAGTTAGTGATATAAGCGAGCTAGTCAGCTCGGCCTCGTCAATATACACGCGTGAAGGTGTGGGTCGACAGGTCCCGCTCGGCGCGGCGCGGCGACAAGGCGGCCGGGGCCGCGCCCTGAGGCCCCCTCACCATGGAGTCTATCATCGTTCTTTAGGTGCGTCACGGACAACGCGCGCGCCCATCGCGCCCTGCACAGGCATTGAAACAGCTCGCGGTAACACTTGGTGTGGAATTAAACTGTCAAATTAAATATGTGGGAAATGTAGCTTAAGGGTTGTTGAAATAGTTACGTATGCAAAAATCTTAGATGTGACTTTTCGATTAGCTTAAAAGCCTGAGCCTTGAACCTGAAATCGATTAAACAGTTGAATGAAAAACACTGACAAGAACTTCAGTAATTCGTTCAGCATGAATTCTTGACGGAATAGACGTGATTTGTCTAAGATCATACGACGTCTTACGTAGCTATTTCAAAATATATTTAAGTAATAATGAATTAAAAGTTAAAGATCTGTTGCAAAAAGGGTGATAAACTTAATATACAAGTCTTTCAATTATCGTCAATCGTCATTAAATTTGTGAACTTTAATTCATTATGGCTTAGATAAGGACTGTTATTGCCTGTCTTCTTGCAAATTCGATCTTTAAAGTCAAAATTCAGACTGGCTACACTAGCGCCAAGTTAGTGTAGATCACTAAGTACTAAAGTACTTTGAGACTGAAATTTTGACTAACATGTACCATCCGATATGCACTGTGCATACAGTCGCGCGAAATGTTCAAAAAAATATACGATGTGCAAGGAGACTGGGTCCAAACTTGTGTGGTGAGCTGTAAAGTTTAATTCCAAATACCGAGTGGTCTAATACTTGTCTTATTGAGGATAGATATCTGTGACTGGTTTGGTGGGGCATAGGCAATCTATAGTCACCGAGCGCTCAACATAGAGCTTTTATTTACCGTGGCCCAACGTTCATATTTAGTGGGATAGTTTACGTCGTTTTAAAGTTGCCAAAATCGATCGACTGAATAGTGATGTAACCAAATCGATGAACAGATAGTCGACTAACTATAGTTGAAGTAAGTTTTCGCATCACTATTGTGTAAGCGTAAATTTTGTACTTTTTTACGAGTTAAACTATTTCTGTAAATAGTTATTTTGTTATCAACTTTGGGACCACAATATTATATTGTAATGTCAGAGGACAAAGCAAGTGAATCAATTATTTTTGCATATCTGAGTTTATTATCAGTATTATATGAAGCAGCTGCATTTAATGCGATATACGATATATACGTAAATAGTTATACATTATGTATATTTTATTTACATTTGCTAATAGAATGAAATAACCAGTTATTGGCACACAAATTGGTTTCTAAATATTTTTAATTAATTAAATTTTGGAATCTCTGTAAAATAGTGTAGCTAATTATTTATTAACAATTTAATATCATCAAAAAGACTATAGTTAGAATTTATTTTTAATTGAAAATATTCAAGTGCCAAAAATACCTGGTAACTGGTCAATTTGTTCGAGTTTTGTAGTTTAACGCGAGTGTCGAATGAGACGGGACCAAACCGGTGCACTGATGACGGGAAGGGTACGTACAGATAGTATTTACAAACGATATACCACGAGCTGTTTCAATATCTACCAGGTCTACCATCACTTAAAGCAGTACTCTTGCAGTTGTGGGAAAGAGATGGCATTCTATGCCATCTGCAGACCGCCATCTAGCTTTCACAACTGCAACAACTGATTTTTGAAGTGGTAGCCCTCCAGGACGCATTTAGCACTTGATTTTATTACCTATATTGTATACTCGCCTTTGGACCACGATACATAGCTCCATTAAACCATTATAATCCTATAAGCATATGATAACAGCATTTATGTAACCCTATCGTGGCCCATCGGCCGATTTGTAGTTAATGTTAACGCGCATGTCTACGTTCAACTCCTGTGCAATTAATATTATGTGTTGCGCACAAATAATATCGGCCATGTGTGATAGACTCCATTTTGTATCATGACTATACATAAGAATTTAATAAAATGAAACACTGTACTTGTTAAACAACAAATTACTGATCTATATAAATTTTCTTCTAATGTTGGATACATATTGATGTAATTAACTTTGTATATACGTATGACCAGACGGTAGTATAAAATTATATTTTGAGGCTCAAAAGGCCGTGGTGGCGGTAGTCCGGACTCGTATGACGTCATACGTAAGTTTCACCTTTTAGTATCGATTGTAAATACAATAAACTATTTGTAGTGAAGTGTAGACTACGCATAATACATCATTTACGCTACAAGTTCGTAGTTGGATAGTTTGTTTGACATTATATTGTTTGGTGTAACGATGTTTTCTTTTGAAATTCTTTATATGGGATGTATAAAGTAGGTTAATGTGATGTTACTCAGGTATAACGTTTCGATCATTTCTCGATTACCGATGATTCCGTTCGGTGCATTCCGTACGTCTAGTCATTCCTATACCGCGTAGGTACGTATGTGATAGAGTAGCTCATGCTGTGCTGCGAACAATCACAAAGTAGAGTGTTAATACGTGTTGCTGTGTTACGTTACGTCCCTTACCCCCCCCCCCCCACACTGTCGTCTCACCAGTCCATATTGAGTACTACATGATATATTTATACAGATACGACAACGTAGTTAGATAATGAATGTGACTGTAGTTTTATATGGAAGTTGTTTGTGTTACTTCTGTTCTAACACTGTTGTAAGTCTGAGCAGTTGTTTATTCTCGTTGCCGCTTCGATAAATGTGAAAATAAATTATATTATAATAATTGTCACTATACTATCGCTTCTAGGTGACTATTTTTCAATCAAAATCGAGCATACATATTTAAATAACAACTTGTAAGCTTAGGACTTGTTAGTCGTTGTAAATATTTTACTTCGTTTGGTACTTACATGGTTTACAGAAAATTAAAAAAAAAAATAGCTTTCTCCAGTTAAAAGTCCAGTCACACCGGCTTACACACTCAAATGTAGACTAAATATTCGGCTAACACTAGAGAATATCCTGATAATAATTTAGCGTATAATGAATAACGTAGCTGTAAGAACAAAAAGTATTATCCCAAAATTTAGACATGCTGTGTGTTTATAGGTAATGTTTCTTAAAATTGAAATTAATACAATTGTCGTCGAGATTATTAAATTATTATGTAACTAAGGTGTCGATGCGCGCAGCACAACGTCAAACGTTACAAAATTATTTTTCATTCGCGTACGGTTCGGTTGACGATGTACTCGCACACTGGACCCTCTTACAACTGTAAGATCCTTAAGCAGATTACTATGTCCAAGTATTTCTTCACCAAAATTAAATATTTGTGTAACTTCTTCAATAGGCGTGTTTATTGTAAAGAATGAACGAGATCTCAAGATGAATGACATGTTTGTTATACCTTTCTTTCTAGTCATTTTTTTTGTATTTACATTCCAAAGTTTGTATATTACGTGTTTTTCCTTTTTTTTAATAAATAGGGTAATGTATTTTGCATAGCAAAATGGTGTTTACGTAGTTGAATAGTGCAGAATGAGTACCACGGGTGTGTCGGCGGCTGTAAAGATATTTTCTATAGCTTTTATTTCCTTTGACGTTTAATTTGCTATTCGTGTTAAGTTATATTATTGTAATATGAAAACAAACATTTTAAATTAGAGATACAGCTGGCGCTGGATTATATTTTTTTATAGAGTATACTGTTTAAGCTATACTGCTATTTTTATAGACCTAGCTGTTCTATTATGTTTGTTTGTTTGTCTCGTAATTTATTTGGTATGCGTTGTTGTTCTGTGGGGCGCGCGGCGAGCCGCTGCCAGCCCGCTGCGGGGCGGTGTTGCCAGCTCGTTGCGGGTGCGGTGTTGCCAGCGCGCTCTTGTGATTATGATAGTGATTGTTGATTGTTGGGCGAGAATGATAATGAAAACAAATTATATATTCTATAATTTATGAATTTCATTCAATTTATGAAAATAAGAACAATGTAATGATTGGTAATATTACTCATTGCTCTAAATGTACTATCAAAATATATTATACACAGTGTTAAAGGTCATAAATAAAATGCTTTGAAAATTTCCACATCGTTGTTTTCTTTTACCCGATTTCTACTAGTTTTCAGATAATGGAGTACTGAATCAACGGAGGGTAAAATGGGGTTTTCCTGAAAAACACTTATATACTACAAGTAGCTTGAAAAATGACTAAAAACAGTTACATAACTTATATTATACTTTTATTATCACATAATATAACCAAGATACAAAATGGATACAGCTTACAAAACAATACATGGTGTCCATACATGTACCAATTTACAATACATTTCATGAAGCGCATCGCATAAGGAATGTCTATACATTTATATTATTATACATTTTGACGTAAACATACTTTTGATCTAAACCATACATTTTTAAGCGATAAAGTCAGACCCAATTTGAGTAAAAAAAAACTTGCAGTGAATTTTAAATAATATATTGGTATTGCATTGGGGTTTTAAAATAAATTGATTTTATATAAATGAAATAAAACTGTTATATATTCACACCAGTCTTTAGCGTTTCTTTCATTGCGTTAATGTTTATTTATAACCTAACATATACAAGAAAATACAGATATAAAGATGCTTTTTTTTTAATACTCAAAGAGTTAATTTTATTATGATTGTTAAAGTGCAAGACAAATGAAGCAATATACGTTCAAACCATTTAAATCTTATACGAAATCTCGATCTTTAGAAATAATTTCAATATTATATTAATACCAGGGTAAAAAATTACGCATAATTGGGCGCAAGCCTATTTTTATATAGAGAAGAAACTAAACTATTCAATGATAAACCGTTATCTGGCATTTAAAATGTATTAAAACTGAATCAACGAAAGCTCTTCCAATCACTGCCAAAAAAAAACATAAAAAAGTATATAAACACCACAAGACTAGAACTTGTCACGAAATCTGCAGAAAAATAAAAAAAAGTCAATTGATGCGATTTACGTCTGTACATACATATAATATGGCATGCCGTGAGCAATAGGACCACTATCGCTTAGCAGGACCGCAGGACAACACCTGGACCGTCAACAAGAACCTAGAGACCACACAATCACTTCACGAGAACGGATTATAGTTCTTATCGTAATCGTCGTCTTCGTTAAACGGATTCGTGGGTTCCGTCGCCTCCTCAGCAAAGGGGTTCTTAGTTTCATCATAATTGTCCTCTTCGAAGGGATTCTTGCTTGTCCTATTTGCTATGGCCGTGGAAATGTTTTGGACGACGGGGGAGACCCCTGTGCTACGAGGTTTGTCTTCGAATCGTTTTTTGGCGGAGATTGGTGAGGAGTACGGGGATGGTTTGTGTACTGGTTCTAGCTTGTTGAGGTTTGCTTCTAGGCTTGAGCTGTAGCGCTGTTGTTCGAGTAACCTCATCCGCCCCTCGCCGACGGGGACCACTGTCGTACCTTTGGGTCCCATTTGCTTTGTTGTATTTGATGCGTATACTGAAATTAATATTTGAGAAATTTATTTTAAACTTGTTTTGAAATGGACGAGCAGAAGATTCATATAAATTTAATACAATTATGGCTCGACGTGAGCGTGACTTTTTAGTGCGTAACTATAATATACATACAGTACAGTAAAGGCGTGGTCACTCAAATAAATTTAAATATAAACGTTCGTTATCAAAGATTTTTATGCACAAAATAAGGCGTTACGAATAATATTAAACCAGTTCTTGAATAATTGTATTATTATTCATAAAAAAATCCCAACTGTTTTAAGTATTCTTGCTCGAAACGCGAATAAAATTTATTAAATTTTAATTTTATATGATATTATCAGTTGTATAAGCTATTAATAAAAACGTCTGTTACTACAACTTTTTGAATCTGGATTATTGACATGAAAAATACTGCACAGATAGAGGATGTGATCACCACGCCAAACCCACTGAGCGGGACGTGTCGCGGGTTCGAACCCCGCGTAGGTCCCACCGAGCGCCACGTGCTATCGATTCGATCCCCGCTTAGGACTAGTGTTTGTGTGATCCACTAATGCTTGTACTGAGTGTAAGTGTCTTTGTGTACGTGATTTGTAAGTTTGTTAAAGCCCCCAGTGAATTCCTTACTGTGGGAGTCGTAAAAAATAAGTGTACTTACATTGCTTGCTCTGCCCCTCTGCCTGGCGGAGCTTGGCCTCAGCCCCGGGTCCGTAGGGCTGCGGCGCGGGCGCGGGCGGCGCCACCGGCGGGGCGCTCGCCACCACGGGCGACTCCACGCCGCCCGACTCCGTCACTACCGTCAGCTTGTTGAACAGGCCGCGCCCGTAGTACTCTGATACCACCGCATAACTGAAAAATAGTATGAAATATAGCAGTTTTTAAGTAAATCAAGGTTCTCCAAGAAATATATGTGAAGAGTCAGAACAAAAAAAAATGCAAGTAGGTAAATCCACAAAACATGAAAAACATTAAAAGAAGGAGGCCCTTTTACTTCAATGTATGACTGCACGAATAATGCACTCTAATTTAATAAGGTCGAATGACTTATAAGATTTGTAGTTCTGTGTAATGTTGTCAAATAACATAATTATTTGAAATCAAGTTTCAAGGTGGTTATCGGTAGCACGCAGCGATGCGAGAAGGTCACATCTACGCCAAATTAATTGCAACTTAGGGTCGACGCTCACGCGCCGACCGCCACAACTACGAAACGTTGTCTTCAGCCAAATTATAATATAAGCTATGTACGCCGTCAAAGTAGTTGTCAATAAATATGTTTAGTTCTTATGGAGTAAGTTATGTGTCGTGGTATGGTATGATTAAATAAATTAATAAATGAAAGTTGGCATATTTCCTATACTTTTTATGGGAGACGCGAGCAGCGTCGTTTTGTAGTTATTTCGTATGTAGATTTAGACGGCCACCATGGATTCAGCCGCTCGTGGTGTTAAATGGTTGTGACGGGTCGCCCGTGTCAGCCGCCCCTAAGGTCGCGGTAAGACGACACACGTTCGTGCACTGACGTTTGTCAAACTTCATTAACGTAATTTGAGATTTATTGATGAAACATAAGACTCAAATTAGCGTGAATAGCGTTCACGTGTCAACAGAATGCAGTTTACCTTTAACCTAATAGGCTGTGGCGAGTAGTTGATGTATGTACAAATATTTCACTTGTAACGGAACGTTACATGAATAATCATGTTTTGTTTCTACAAATTATAAATTGAACTACCTACATATTGTTCATATTATAGTTGGCAGCGGTGGGTATATTTATTAAATTCTAACTAATACATAAAACAAAACATAGAAAAAAAATATATAATAATAATAATATTAAAATAAATAAAATCAATTATAACTGTGCAAAACTTAATTAATAAAAATAAAATAACAACATGAAAATGAATGCATTGTTCTTTGTTTACGCGTGTTTTGGAACGCGCCGAATGAACCGAACGAACCAAGAATGAGTTCGATTGAGGGAGATGGGACATACTGGCCAGTCGCTCCTAGGCTGATGCGAGCGTGTTACCTCTGACCACTTTCCGTCCTGTCAAGCGTCCTAGCAGACACGGCCGTTAAATTCAAATTTAAAAAAAAAAATAAGTTGAGAGTGTTCAAGTTGAATACTTGCACTTAATATTGTCGTGAAGATCCCGAATTAGGGTAAGTTTTAAATAGCACACAATTCACCCATCTTGATCATATAGTTGTTTGTTATATGTTTCTTTTTATTTGCAGCTTATTATGTTCTATGTGCCACTGTACCTTTGTCTTGCTTTGCCACTCGTTTGTTACTGTGCTGTGTTACTCGCTTTATGTTGCTTAATTCACCAAGCTAATGAGCTAACACTATTTAAGTAAAGTAGTAGTTTCAAATAAAATTATTGCTTCAATCTACCTGCAAGTAAAATAATATTTTTTTATTCAAAATTTAAATATCTCAACGGCCATAACCGTAATTTTATGTTTGTATTTTTTTTTCCGTTAAACTGCTTTATGTGTAAACTCCGTTCTGGGTAGTACCGCCACGTCAATACTACTACATTTAGATAGGTATCGCTTCCTCGTTGTCGACGGTGGTACTCCAGCACGGAATTTATTAGGCCGAGTTCTGATTAGCTCGAACGGTGATTTCCAGGCTTTTTCTTCCGGCTTTAAGGAGCCAGCAGCATCCTCGCGTTCGGGCCTGCCTACCAACCGAGGTCATCCGAGGAGCCCGCTTCCGGCAACACCAGTCGCACGTGCGCGCCATCTCCATCACCGGTGAAGTCACCGTACAGCTCAGCACTGAACCTCGGCCTACTTCCATCTCCGGCCAGCGGCGGAATCCCGCCACAACTACAGGGGTACCTATCCCTGCAGAGGTGACTACAGACAAAGTTGTAATCCACGACCCATAAATCTTCGTGTGCCTCCGGCTGTGTTTTTTTTTTATATAATATAAATTTTGAAGGTACACACCCGTTTTATTTTTTTTATTAATCACCTACCTAGGTGGGAATAAACGGGTGGAGGTTACACTGGCGCCCAATTACGTGGTTTTGTCTGTTCTCGCTTCTGTAGTTAGTAGTTAGTTATTGTACGGTGAGTGGGTAATTTTATTTTTTTTATTTTGTAAAACGCTTTGTGTGTTTGTTTGCATCAACTGGAGTGAAGTCTTATAATCTCATCATTTCCGTTATTTTAGTATATTGTGTTAACGTTAAAAAAAAAAAAAAAAAAAAAAAAAAAACTCATATACAGGGTGTTTTTTTATACAGGCTGTTCAATTTTTTTTTATAATATTGCTATCAGCCGTGGTAAAATTTGAATCGTGCTGTTTTTTTCCAATTCTTTGCATAGCCTTCACACCAGTTGCAAAAATTGTTTTGTCTGCTTTTGTTCGCAATTTTTTGTTTCTTTCTTTCTGTTACTTCTTACTTACACAGCGTTCTGTTAAAGTAGATTATAACGGAACGGAGTATTTTTTTTTCTTTCCATAAAATTTTGTGTGCTATTTACAACTTTCTCCCATTTTGATTTTTTTTTTACCCGTATTTAAAATGGCATACCCTATTAAGTTTCTATCATTACAAAAGTCGGAATTAGAATACGAGGTAGCCGTACGAGGTGAAACCCCAGCTAATACTGTGGCGGATCTTAGACGGCAGATCTGTAAGCTCAGCCAAGTTTTTTGTCTGAGGATATTTTGTGTTCCCACCTTGACCCTCTTGATGACCTAAATAGTTGTCTGGAAATTTTAAATAAAATTAAGTCTAGCCTTGAGGTGGATACCAAGGACAAGAATATTTTGGGGAGAATCGAAAATCTTTTCCATCATCTTTATCATAGACTGAACAGGATAAGTAGGGATGATAAATTCTTGCACGTGCATACGGAATGTACAAGTATGTTTAAAGAATATTATGGAGCTTTAACATCTTTAAAAGCGAAAAGTATAGACCCCCTCATTACTACCATCCCGCATTCTGATCCGCAAGTTACAACTGAGAGATTAAACATTTCAGTGACTTGCGAAGGAAATGTTAAAAATTGCGAATTAGCGAAACTAAAATATGACGGCAAGTCTTGCGTACGTGCTTTTATTCAGCGAGTCAGCGAATTTAGTGTAGCTCGTAATATTTCGAATTCAAAATTACTATCATTCGCTACGGAAATCTTTGTGGACGATGCACTTCATTGGTTTAGAAGCGTAAAGCAACAGGTTTCTTCTTGGGATGAACTTATTGTCCTTCTGCAACAGGACTTCGACAGAGCGGATTACGATTACCTTCTGCTGTCTGAGATTCGATCTAGGACTCAGGGAGCAAAGGAAACATTACCATCTACCTATCGATTATTTCAGGAATGTTTTCACGCTTGTCGAGATCTTTTGCAGAGGAGGATAAGTTAGAAATAATATTGCACAACATTAGACCGTGTTACGCGAGCACTCTGGCCTCGGCATCTCAGATCACATCGATTGACCAGTTAAGAAGTCTTTGTAGGAACTACGAAAACGTGCAATCACGCATGGCACAGTTTCGCGAACCTGCCGCTCCTACTTCTGACACGTTAGCACCTGAGTTCGCATACAAACAAAGAACCGATATAGCTATCAAACAAAACTATAATATTAACAATAAGTTTGGGAACAACAAAACAAATGCAGAAAATAATAATAAACAAAATTTAAATAACAGTGTAAATGAAAAATATTTACATGCCCTAAATACTAGTGATTCCATCCCCGGGGCAAAATTGCCGTATTGTCCTAGATGCCGTAATAATTCGCATAGCCTGAGGGATTGTCAGAATAAAGAAATTATGTGTTTTAAGTGTGGTCACAAAGGTATCAAGAAACCAGATTGCCCCAATTGTAACAAAGCTCAAAAACCAAAAAACTAAGTATGCAGAATTGTCTCGACTCAGCCTCGTTAGCAGGTCGCTTTAATAAAGAGGATTGGGAAAATTGGTTGAAAACAATTAAATTGTTCTTCAACAGTTACAAAATGTCTTCAATTCTGCATACTAAGCCTTTGGGCGATTTGCGACCATATCTGAATATTAAAATTAACGATATTACAGCGTCCGGCCTCCTGGATTCCGGGTCAGCTATTACAATATTAGGAAATAATTCTCATAACACCCTAGTCAGTCGTGGCCTTAAGCTATGTACTGATGATACGCCTTCGATAGTAGCTGCAGGTGGTCAGATACTTAAGAGTACTGGCTATATAAATGTGCCAGTGCATTTAGAGGACCAATTTCATATAATTAAGTCATACGTAGTTCCAGAAGTTCAATCATCGCTTATTTTAGGTATTGACTTCTGGCGCGCCTTTCAATTGTGTCCGAAATATTTGGGTTCCGTAGATTTGTCAAATAATTCATTAGTAGAGTTAAATAGTAATAATCACCAAACTTTCATACAGTCTTATGATAGCTTAGATGAGTCTCAACGCTCTATTGCTGATAACGTTGTTGAGCAATTTAGGGACGTTTCATTTGAGGTTAAAGGCTTAGGCCGTACACACCTTTTATCCCATCGCATCGATACTGGCGATTCTCCTCCGGTCCGACAAAGATATTATAGGCTCTCACCTGAGAAGCAGAAGATCCTTGTCGAACAGGTGGACGAGATGTTGAAACTAGATGTGGTAGAGTACTGCGAAAGCGCGTGGCAGTCTCCGGTACTCCTCGTTACTAAAAAGAATGGACAGCCTCGTTTTTGTCTAGATAGCAGAAAGTTAAATTCAATAACAAAACGAGATGCTTATAACCTGCCATACATTGCCGAGATTTTGGATAATCTGCGCGACGCCCGTTTTCTTTCTAGTCTGGATTTATCCAAAGCCTTCTGGCAAATTCCGATTGCAGAGGAGGATAGAGATAAGACGGCTTTCTACGTTCCAGGTCGAGGAACTCTTCGATTTAAAACCACGGCTTTTGGTTTGACAAATGCTCCCGCTACGCAACAGCGTCTTGTAGATATGCTACTAGGTAACATAGATCATCGCATATTTGCTTATCTAGATGATATTATTATTGTTAGTAATAGTTTTGAGGAGCATGTGTCCCTTCTACTTCGCGTTTTAGACAAATTACGTAAAGCGGGCCTTACTGTAAACTTGAGTAAGTGTGAGTTCTTTCGAAGTCAACTTAAGTATTTAGGTTACGTAGTTGATGCGAATGGGCTGCGAACCGATCCAGAAAAGGTTGAAGCTATCCTTAACTACCCTACCCCTAGTAATCGCAAGGAGCTGAAGCGATTTCTGGGCACGGCAACTTGGTATCGTAGGTTCGTTCCCAGTTTTAGTACAATTGCAGGGCCGCTCAACAAGCTGACTTCAAACAAAAAGAACACTCCACCTTTCAAGTGGACTGATGAGGCGGAAATCGCTTTTAAAAAACTAAAAGAATGCTTAGTTTCTGCACCTGTTCTTTCTTGCCCCGATTACAATCTTCCTTTTGAGGTGCATACGGATGCAAGTAACTATGGGATGGGCGGTATGCTCACGCAATCTGTAAACGGAAAGGAGCACCCTATAGCATACATGAGCAAATCATTAACGGCGGCAGAAAAGAACTATAGCATAACGGAGCGGGAGACGCTGGCTGTTCTTGTGGCATTGGAGCATTGGCGATGCTATTTGGAAAATGGGAAGAAGTTCACCGTGTACACAGATCATAGTGCGTTAAAGTGGTTTCTTTCTCTTAATAATCCTACGGGAAGGCTCGCACGTTGGGTGTGCGTTTATCTTCATTTAATTTTGATATAAAGCACCGTCGGGGTGTCGACAACGTCATTCCCGATGCGTTGTCAAGAGCAGTACCTGTTGCTGCTATGGTCACTTCTAATTCATCCGCGACTTCCAGTGATGCTTGGTATACTAACATTTATAATAACTGTGTCACGAAACCTGAGAATTTTCCCAATTATCAAATTAAGGATGGCACTCTCTTCCGCCTTAGTAAGAATAAATGCTTGCTTACTAATGAATTTTCTTGGAAGGAAGTTGTTCCCTCCGAGTACAGGGAAAAGGTGATTGCGGATAATCACGACGAACCAACCGCAGGTCATTTGGGCATTTTTAAAACCTACAGGCGCGTTGCTCTTAGTTATTACTGGCCGGGTATGCATCGAGATATAGCGAAATACGTTGGTTCTTGCAACACTTGTTTACAGTACAAAACTCAAAACCATGCTACTCTAGGTGAAATGGGACGTCCTAAGCAATGCTCGCGCCCGTACCAAATGATTTCTGTCGACTTAATGGGACCACTTCCTGTCACACGAAAACAAAATAGCTACATACTAGTAGAGACCTGCTGTTTTTCCAAATTTTGTCATATTTTTTCCAATTAAAAAAGCTACTTCTCAGATTATTGTTAAACTTATGGAAGAACACATATTCCTTGTTCACGGTGTTCCTCAAAGTATTTTCCTGGATAATGGTACCCAATTTATTAGCGGACACACTCAAGACTTGTTTAAGAAGTATAAAATACCGAACGTATTCTTTTCACCCAAATATACCCCCCAAGTTAACACCGTGGAGCGGTACAATAAAACGATAATCACCTGCATTTCCACTTTCGTGGACGGTGATCATCGAACATGGGACTTATTTATTCCAAAAGTACAATTTGCAATAAATAATTCTGTTAACGAAGCCACCGGATTTACACCTTCATTTCTAGTTTTTGGACGAGAAATAGTTTTATGTGGTGCGCATTATACAGATACAGACTTGGGTGACGAGGTTTTGTTTCTTCCTCGCGATGTATACGCGGAGAACCTTGGATGCCTAAGTTCAATCTTTGATCAAGTCCAAAAATCCTTGCATCACGCACATGTCAAAAATACATCATATTATAATTTAAGACGTAAAGCTTTCGAATTTAATATTGGTGATGTAGTATACAAACGTGCTTACGTCCTGAGCGATAAGGATAAGCACTTTAGCAAGAAATTAGCTCCCAAATACATTAAGTGCCGGGTCATTCAAAAGCTATCACCACTAGTGTATGTTTTGGAGGATATGTCTGGTAAAAATTTAGGGTCTTGGCATATTAAGGACTTAAAAATTCCTACCTACCAATGAATGTGATCTTTGTTACGTTTCCCCTTACACTATTAAACGATATTAAGACCTGTTACCAAAGTCAATGACGAATATATTAGTCGTTTGATTTTTTTTGTATGTTAGGACACGTCGCACAATTTTAATATTGTGTGTTGTTTATTATGACTGGTTTTGAGAGATGAGGGAATGATTGAAGTGAATGTATGAATAAAAGGATATCGTAACGAGTTTATCATGCGGATTTTATTCTTAAAATAAAATCCTTATGAGGGACCGGGGGTAATGTAACGGAACGTTACATGAATAATCATGTTTTGTTTCTACAAATTATAAATTGAACTACCTACATATTGTTCATATTATAGTTGGCAGCGGTGGGTATATTTATTAAATTCTAACTAATACATAAAACAAAACATAGAAAAAAAATATATAATAATAATAATATTAAAATAAATAAAATCAATTATAACTGTGCAAAACTTAATTAATAAAAATAAAATAACAACATGAAATGAATGCATTGTTCTTTGTTTACGCGTGTTTTGGAACGCGCCGAATGAACCGAACGAACCAAGAATGAGTTCGATTGAGGGAGATGGGACATACTGGCCAGTCGCTCCTAGGCTGATGCGAGCGTGTTACCTCTGACCACTTTCCGTCCTGTCAAGCGTCCTAGCAGACACGGCCGTTAAATTCAAATTTAAAAAAAAAAAATAAGTTGAGAGTGTTCAAGTTGAATACTTGCACTTAATATTGTCGTGAAGATCCCGAATTAGGGTAAGTTTTAAATAGCACACAATTCACCCATCTTGATCATATATTAGTTGTTGTTATATGTTTCTTTTTATTTGCGCTTATTATGTTCTATGTTGCCACTTACCTTTGTCTTCTTTGCCACTCGTTTGTTACTTGCTGTGTTACCGTTTATGTGCTTAATTCACCAAGCTAATGGCTAACACTATTTAAGTAAAGTAGTAGTTTCAAATAAAATTATTGCTTCAATCTACCTGCAAGTAAAATAATTTTTTTATTCAAAATTTAAATATCTTCAACGGCCATAACCGTAATTTGTGTTTGTATTTTTTTTTCCGTTAAACTGCTTTATGTGTAAACTCCGTTCTGGGTAGTACCGCCACGTCAATACTACTACATTTAGATAGGTATCGCTTCCTCGTTGTCGACGGTGGTACTCCAGCACGGAATTTATTAGGCCGAGTTCTGATTAGCTCGAACGGTGATTTCCAGGTTTTTTCTTCCGGCTTTAAGGAGCCAGCAGCATCCTCGCGTTCGGGCCTGCCTACCAACCGAGGTCATCCGAGGAGCCCGCTTCCGGCAACACCAGTCGCACGTGCGCGCCATCTCCATCACCGGTGAAGTCACCGTACAGCTCAGCACTGAACCTCGGCCTACTTCCATCTCCGGCCAGCGGCGGAATCCCGCCACAACTACAGGGGGGTACCTATCCCTGCAGAGGTGACTACAGACAAAGTTGTAATCCACGACCCATAAATCTTCGTGTGCCTCCGGCTGTGTTTTTTTTTATATAATATAAATTTTGAAGGTACACACCCGTTTTATTTTTTTATTAATCACCTACCTAGGTGGGAATAAACGGGTGGAGGTTACACACTTTGGCTTTATATTTTTGTTGTAATCTCATAAAAGTCAAATCGCGGCATAAAATGGCTTGTTTCAAATTCAATTAAACACGTTTTTCAAATTGCATATATAATTGGATAATACATAATTGGATTCATACTCTTGTGCAGTTTTTCAGTATGATGAACGTTTTCGAACGATTTTCGAAAATAACGTTACAATCTCGAAACTGATGCATATTTAATGAATACGAATACCTTTTATTCATTTCGTATAAAAGTAATGGTTAAGTAACCGATACCTAATAGTATACTTAGTGATCCGCAGTACCGCAGATGTTGATTGTTTTCCCTCATAAATAAACCCAGTGAGATCAACAAACAACTTGCAGAATGCAAACACATAATAGCTATCACAAATGTTACGATCATCGTTTATTTGCATCTCTATTAAGATCTGTTTTTCGGATGGCAAATCATCAAAGGACATTTCAGACTTTGACTACTGACTGAAACCCACTTCGTGTACCTGGGCCGCAGTAACCCTTTCGGAAAATTCTGTTTCAGATTTTTTTTTCTAGAAACGTCTACAGTACTCAGGTATTTAATTTATGTATCGCGAGTATTTAGAAACATTTAAATCATATGCACAAAGACACCCAGACTCAGGACAAGCATTCGTGGATCACACAAGCACTTGTCCTACGTAGGGTTCGAAACCGCGACACACGACACACGTCACGCGCAGCGGGTTTGGTGTGGTGAATTCACAACCAACACACAAGTAGGTAATATTATCGTACTTGTGGAAGAGAGACGCCACTCTACGCCATGCAATGCTCTGTCTTGCTTCCACACTGAAACTGCAATGAAACTACTACTACTACAACCACTACTCTAAGATGTGTTGGTATGTGTTTATAATCGTCATTGTCCGATAGATAGTTTATAAAACAGTGAAACGGGTTCACGGGAACAAACCAAGTCTTGCTTACATTCATCTGCAAATCAGCTTCAAGCATTGTCAGTATGTTTGGAACATTTTTTAGTGACATTACAAAAACAAATTTATTTTGCTATAATGTTATAGTACCCAGGTGGAATTGGAGGGATGACCTGGATTCGTTCTTTCAAAGAGAAACAAGTGGAGGAAGAGTGGGGAGGCCTTTGCCTGGCAGAGGGACGTTCTGGGCTTGTAAAATAATAATGTTATTTAAAACTGTCTGTCTTGGGTTTTGTTTAAAGCAGTACTCTTATCCTACAAGAATGGCCTTGTCGACTTGAAAACTAGTTTCGCATTAATTCAGGATGTCCGCTAACTCAACATTAAATTAGATCAAAATTGGTCCAGTCGTTTGAATCTGTAGACGTAGACGTAAAAGAACTCATCATCTTTAGGTTTTCAAATATTAGTTGTTTTTATTTACTTGTTTGGTAAATAAAAACAACTTATATTAAGCTAAGTATAGTTTTCCACCAGTAAGTTTTTGTTTTTCTTACAAAATTGTCATTGGTTAGCAAGGCAAAAGCCCTTCAATTTTTATGACATACATTTTATTGGTGTAAACAGACCTACTATAATACTAATTTTTATCAAGTTAAAACCCGAAAAGGTTTGTCAAAACAAGAGCTATCCAGAAAAGACCATATTCAAACCAACTTATGATTATTAGGAAAACATTTCTTGATTTTTTTTATTTATTAATAATGTAACTTCATAATCGTTAAATTTATTATCAAACAAGATTAAACAGTAAATCTTTTAGATAACATATCGCTATTCGTTTTAATTTACTATTTAGCTGTTGATGCAATTTCAAACTTATTATTGTATTACATCACTTAAGCCATAAACATTTATTTTTTTATCTGATGCATTGTCATGCAATGGTGATTATTTTATTTATTCTAATCATATACACTTCCTTTCTTATTCATAAAAATACATAATTAAATACCTATTATGTTTCAGAGTTATATTTTTTTCTACATAAATAAATAAATAATTGAAACACCTACTAAGTAAAATATCTAAATAATTTGCGTGTGGAAAAATTAACTAAAACCTCGTTTCGAATCGGTTAAATTCACTCCGTATTAATTAACCTATACCATAAAAAAAATTATGATATTATTAATAAGAAACTCACCCATACCTGTCTTCTCCACTTGCAGCGAAACACCACGAAAAAGGTGGTATGCTTATATTTTTAAATAACGATAAATACATATTTAGAATGCTATAGTTCCCACACACGTTATCACTTCGTTTTAATAGCGAGTTTTAATGCTATCGATAAGACATGATTGCGCGGGCGCAGCGCACCGACTGGTTTGCGTGGCCTTGTGACAGGTGTAGCCGATATACTTGTTTCTTTTTAATTGAGCTTGTTTTGATAAAGGTATTAATAATTTTGTTTTGTGAATGTGTGTGAGGTGAGTTCGGTAGTAGAAATCAAAATAGAAATTTGTATGATTCGTTTCTATTACTATATTGTGCTATATATAACAATACTATATAGCTATAACAAAAGTTTAAAAAATGTGTTTTAAAAAAAATATATTTACAAAATTTGTCATTAGACAAAAGTTTCAATTAGAGCAACCTAAAACTGTATTGATGATAATGATTTTTTTTTAAAGGCCCAGTATATTAAAAGAAATCATATTGTTTTTTAGCGTAATGTCCTATATTTCACATGACTTTAAAATAATTATTAAACCCAACTTTTCAATCACTTCTTCACTATTATTCACAAAATCACAAACACCACCTTTCTTTACACGACCTGAACTACAACTCCAAGATATTGGATGACGTCACAATACAATTTTATACGTCAAAAGACATCCGCTAACAGACAGAC